>NW_005054429.1:1025705-1029977 GCF_000277835.1 Geospiza fortis | reverse complement strand
AAAAGGCTGAGAACTCTGGGAGTGCACCCTGAGAAATGCACTCCCTACACCCTTAGCAGAGGCTTTACTTTGTTAACTCAACTGATTCAACACAAACATAGGTATAAGCGCTTTCTAATCACTTCCTGGTCTCAGAAAAGTGTTCCATTTTATTAACTGGACTGTTGGTCTTCAAAAAATATATATTGTACAGTGTCCAGGTAGCAAAAACTTTGGGAATTCTGAATAAGAGTTTTGAGAATTGGTTAATTGCTTGTGTGTCCTTGTGTCCTAGAGCTGCCCATGGGCTGGTTCACTAAGAAATACAGCTCAGCTGTTGGAGCTTGCATCAATTCTGCAACATTTCTGTCCAATTTATAGCTGTTTATCCTGCAATCAAATTCCCATGATTATGGACCCTTTGGAAAAGACACACATCATTTACAAACAAAAGAAATTGTGCTTTCATTTTTCATTCTTGACTAAATTTCTTCTATTCTGCATTTTTGCATATGCTCCTCTTTTGGCCACAGAGCTTACTGAATTTCTAAATAAGCATTGTACTGAATATTTAAATTACATTATAATGAATTTGTACATTATAGTGAATTCCTAAATAAGCATTGTGGTTTAACCTTAGCCAGCAACCAAGTACCGTGCAGCCACTTGCACACAGCTGCTCCTCCCTTCAGTGGGATGGGGAGAGGAAGCTCCAGTTACGGGGATTTTGGAAGGAATTTTGAATGAGTTAGAGATGGGATTTCTGAGTTGTTTTTGATGATGTGTTTTATTGTTCTTATTTTTTACATAGCTAGGAAGGGTGAGTTTGATTTCTATTTTTATTGTATGGTTTAGAAGGTTACAAGACTTCTAGTTCCAAGACCTTTTAAGGATTAATTGATTACTAAAACACTGTTAATAAGGATATTTATGGATTTGATTCAATCTTTAAATATTTTGTTTTATGGATTTATGCTACAGTGTAAGTTTTCTTAGTTCATCATGTGATGACAGATAAACTTACAGTACTGTATTCTAAACTTCTTTACCTTCGTAATTACTTTTATTTTCATATCTAAAACTCTAAGCTTTCTTTTGTTTAACGTGGTTTTGTTTTAAATTATAAACTCACATTCTTAAGTTTGGAAGTTTTTTCTAAGGTCTCAAATCAAATCCTGTGTTTAATTCTAAGCTTTGGTTTACAGGGCCAAAGTTCTGAGAGTTCCCTGCATTTCAGATTCCGGCAGAGGGGAATCAGAAGAAAAACTCATCAGTTGAGATAAGGACCATTAATCAAATGACATAAAGTATAATAAGATTATGTTATGATTATAGTTATTATTGATGCAATGAAAAAGTGAGAGAGAAAGGGGTAAAACACCCCTTTTCAGAGATAAAGAAAGGGGGGAAAGGGGTAAAATGCAAGAGGAACAAGTGATGAACAATGCCACTGACCACTGCCCAGCCTGTCCCCAAGCAGTGACTTTGCCCCTCGCCAAATTCCCCCACTTCCCATACTGGATGTGACCTTCCACGGATGGAAATCCCTTTGGCCACCTTGGGTCACCTGTCCCAGCCCTGCTCCCTCCCAGCCCCTTGTGCACCTGCCCCTGGCAGGGCTTGGGACACTGGAAAGTCCTGGATTTAGGGTGAGCCCTGCTCAGCAACAGCCAAACATCAGTGTGGAATCAACGTGCCATCAGTTATTCCCATAATGAATCCAAACCACAGCTCTGCACCAGCTACTGGGGAGAAAAGTGACTTTATACCAACCAAACCCAGGAAAATAAGGTGAATATATTCTAAGAAGCTAAAAAGAACACCTCAGCAACACATAAGAAAAGAAATATATATGAATGTGCTGATTTGCAGTTCTCATCACTTTCCTGTACATGACTATCAGAACAAGCTCCCCTCCCCAGGTCATCTATATAAAAAAAAAATGACTTCTAAGGAAGATGGACAAAATCTGAAGCTGGGCAAAAATCTATCATCTCTGTCTCATTGCTTTTTTCCCACTAAGAATTCTTAAATACTTAGATTTCCCCAGGATGCTCTCCATTGTGATATTAAAGCCATGAAAAGGGACCACTTTCTTGTGGAAAATGAATTTTTTGAATGAGTTTTGCATCTGTCCATGCTGAACACCATATGTCTAATGAATAAAATACAGTGCATGGGAAGGGATTTTGCTGTTCATATTTATGATCATTCCAGCCTTCTTTTTCCATTTATCAATGATCTGTTAGAGGATCACAATTTCTCCAGATATATACATTATTAAACATCACAAGGGATCCTCGGGCCCAAGCCAGAATTGATTTTGAGTAGCTCCCTGAGTATTTTGCCACTGTTGGGATGTCATTCATCATCAAAACTGCATGAAATTGTGCTGTTCCATGGGATGACAACAATTTAAATTAGAAGAAAATGAAAATTAATAGCAGAGTGATTTCTGATAGACATTCATGTTTGGATTAATAATTCCTAATAAAAAATGTATGAAACTTCATTATCTGCCAGGAAGCTGAAGTTAATTGCAAACTCTGTCACTGGTTCCCATTTTGTGCAGACAGTTACTCCCCATGGGCCTCATCCTTAGGGATTTTGGTCAGGATCTTCATATTGTATCACCAGTTTATCTGTAAATATCAGCTTGGGAATCAGCACTCTTAATCCTTCCAATCTGGGATGACTTTAATTGCACTGTTCTCTTCTTGTTATACTAATTTCTGGCAATTAACAAAGCCTAATATATATGTATAACACATATATAAAATATATACATGTAACATAAGTATAATATGCATATTATATGCACATATAATATATATTTTATATAAAAATGTTGTATGTATGATATATAAATGTATGTATATGTTACACACAAATGTATATATATGTTTTATATAAAAGCATATATATAAAATATAAAAATGTGTATATATATATATATACATTCATTTTTACCCCTTGACTGCAAGTGCTGTAGAAATGGGAATACCATTCACACAGAAGTGTGTGCAACACACAGACATCTACTTGAAATATTCAACAAGTCCCACAGCTTTATGCAATTAACCAAGAAACAGAATTACCAGTGCTTTCACTCTCACATGATTAAAAGATCAACCTTTAGACACTCAACTGAAAAATAAAATGAGAAACATTTTATCTAGAAGAGTTGGTTTTTGGTCTGTCTTATAATGGAAGAATGATTTTGCATTTGTCTCATTTCTTCTCAGAATGAACTCAGAAACCTGCTGCTCTCTTTAAAGTGACTTTCACCAGTGCTAACAATATTTGTGGGTCTGCTTAGGGCTGAACACTGTGTGTCAGGTCTAAAATATCCAACTACTTGAAAATTAGATTGTTAATACTGTAAAATCCCTTGGCAAGTATGTGAACCATACATTTGTTCTATTTGCCTTCCAGGTCTTGTTGGCCAAAACCCAGATGGCTGTTGACACTTGGTGGAACACAAAAGGATTTACACTCTATTCTATATATTTATAGCTCTTTCAGAGAAGCATATCACTGCCATGGGAGCCAAATCATGTGTACTCTTCCATTGTCTCATTAATGACACTTCCCTAATTGACTCATGATTTCTGAACGCTCACGTTGGGAGTGAGAAATGTCTTCAAATCAAGGCACATACTCTCACTTGATTTTGACTTGTGACTTTGACTCATTTTCAGCCCATATTACACAAACTCCCACACCCCATTTTAACTATCAAGATGTCACTTTTTCCTTTATATTTAAAGTAATTCCAGATCTACTTCTGTATCAATAATTGTTTTCCAAAAGTGATAATCTTTACTCAAGTATAAGAAACTTATTTTTTAATTATAAAAAGCAGAAAGTTTTATGGAGAAGAGAATGCAAGTTTCAGTGGCAGTGGTCCTCTGAACCATCTCCTACAGATGCATTCTTCCTCAAGTAATTTAGATATCGAGCAACACTGGAAAAAATTCAAGTCCCTGAAAGGTCTGGGCCCTCCTGAGAATGCTCACAGATCCCATTCCCTGAGTCCTTCTGAAACACAGAAAACACTTGCAGTGGTTTCTGAAATTTACATTTAAAATATTCAAAGTACAAACTACCTCAACATGTTCTGTGCTGTTTTTGTGGGAGCCCCTTATTGCAGTAGAACTCTTAAACACATGGAAGAAAATAGTGCGTACTGACCTGCAACTTGGAAAATGGGAAAATTCATTGCATTCAATAAAATACAAGATTACCATGTTAAAAAAAACATGAATAAGGAAAGCAAGTACTAAAATAGCT
>NW_005054429.1:1025340-1025622 GCF_000277835.1 Geospiza fortis | reverse complement strand
GGAGATTTGTGGTTCTGCCCACAACTATAAACCACAGGAACCATGAAGGAGCTGATATAAACAGACAGGCCCCCTAAATCCCTCCAGTACCAAGAAATGCATTTCAGCACCAGATGTTGCACCCACATAATTTAAAACATTAATTTTTTTAATTAATGTTTTAAATTATGTGGGTGCAACATACCTTTTTAATTAACTATAATTTAAATAAATTATAATACAAATAAAATTACAAATAATAAAACTATAATATAAAATAAATTATAATATAGATAAAATAAC
>NW_005054429.1:1023938-1025324 GCF_000277835.1 Geospiza fortis | reverse complement strand
ATGTAAATATAATTATAAAAATTATGCTAGAAATAAAATTAAATTGAAATAAAAGTATAAATATAAATAAAATTAAAACAAATTAAAATATAAATAAAATTAAATAGAAATAAAGTTAAATAGAAATAAAATGAATGGATTGAATTTTGAGGAAATACAGTAAATGGGTTCAAACAACACATGTAAAACTGTGCAGGAGTGAAAGCTATTCCAAGAGTGGCAGGGTTAAAAGGACACACTGCCATGTCTAAACCCCAGCCTGGGGAAAACAAGCCTAATTTTGATGGATGCAAACCTCTTTCTATGCACCTAAGTCATGATAACTAAAACACAGCAGACTTTTACCAGCAAAAAAGACAGTGCTCTTCTCCCCCAGGGTGCTGCCTCTGGTCTCACAGGAAAGCGCTCCCGACAGGAGGAATCCCTTGTGAGGCAGAACTCCTGCCCAGTGTCCACTCCATCCAGCTGACCTTTAGGTAGAAAGATAAAATCAAAATTAAGTAATGAGAACCTTTGCCTTTAAACAGCTCATCTTTAAACTACCCCATAATTTAACATAGCCCATAAGCACAACTGTAAGAAGAGCTTGTAGCAAATGGGAGGGATTTCACAATTACAGATTTCCCCAGGCAGCTGTTTTTGTAGAGAGAGACATGGGAAAACTCTTTGTTATATGGATGTCTCCATAACATTAACAAAAGGGATTTCTCTCCCTAAATAAACCGAAAAAAGACTAGTTTAAAAGTAGTAAACTGAAAGTTTTAGGTTGTGATTCTTTATGTTATCAATGAGAAAGAAAAAGATGTAAGAAGAGACGCGTCCTAAAAGTTTTGTTCTAATTCTTATTACTCTTTTTTTTTTAGTTGCTATTAATAATTTTTTTCTTTATACCCTTTTTTTAAAGTTTTGAGGCTACTTTACCTTCCTCCTTATCCTATATCAGAACAGAAAATAAGTATGTGCCACAGCACAGGTCACAGTTGAGACGGCCACAGTATCCAGAGTGTCACCAGACAATTCCAGAAGGCTTCAGCCCACACAGAGTGACACCATAGCACTTCAGGAGGCTGCAAGTGGCTGCTTTGTTTGTCCCTCAGCCCAGGCTTTTATGCCCTCCTGTGGATGCCCTGCCCCTGTGTGCCCTCTGCTCCCTGTGTCATTGCCCAGCACCCCTGGGCACTCCATGGCTCCTCACCTTCAACAGCATTCACCTGTCCTGCACAGCTGGAGCCACTGGGGATCAGCCACAGCCCCTCTGCTCTCAGCTGAATTCATGCATCTACCTCTTGTGGGTTTCTCTGTGTCTGGATTGAAGGCACCTGAGACAGTAGTTCATGTTCAGACTCAGGTGTTTATTATTCCTTATCAGTAAAACAGTCTCACTAC
>NW_005054429.1:987638-1023765 GCF_000277835.1 Geospiza fortis | reverse complement strand
ACACTAAAAATCCCAAAACCTCAATTTCTCACCAAGTGATACACCTACACTGCTCTCTATAATCTATTTCACACTTGTGTGGATTCCAGTCCATCTTGAAGTCTGGGAAACTTTGTCCATGGATGAGGGTCAAAGTCAGTGCTCCCCTGGGGGTCAGGACACCCCAGAGCACACAGGGAAATATCCCCAGTGCCCTGGGTTTCCACACTGTACAGACCTGCAATCTATTAAAGCATTAAAATAAAAGAAATTTAAATGATTAAAATACTTTAAATACTTTCTTTTTATATACTTAATTTAAATACTTTCTTTTTATAGATTTATCCTTAGATAACCTTGCCAGAAGACATGAGTAATGTTTGCATGAATTGCCATGGAATTGCCGCTCATTCTTTCATTCATTCATTCATTCATTCCAGTGGAGTCTCTCCCCAGTCTGGTCTGTACCAGTAAAATAGCACAGGGAATTCAGCAGATCTGCCTTGATGAAGGTCACTTTATTCCACTCAATGCCAATTTTCACTCTTGGGGACACATTTCTATATGTATGTCACAGCCAAAAGTCCTGGCTGCTCATTGCACAAAAATCAGACATCTCTAGTAGCCTCCATGACTTTGTCTTTGTTTATTTAACATGGTCTGCTCAGGTATTTCAGGTCATTAAAAGCTCTGGGAAACAAGGTGCCCCACAAAAGCCTTCAGGGAAAGCACTTCTCTTTGCTATCATCTCTAGAGATACCTGGGCAGACATAGCCAGAGAACCAAAAGGATATTTTGAGAGCAGGCTTTTTTCTTTTGCATTAGCCACAGTGTAAAACCAGCAGCTGTAAGGTCCTGAGGAAAGCCAAGGGAATTGAGCACCAAGACAGCTGACAAGAATATATATAGTGAGGCTGGATATCTTTAGAGAGAGGCATGAAAACACTCCTAAAGGAAGTTTGATTAATCTTTGCTTTTATCCTCCGTTCGTTCTAGAAAAATACTGTACATAACTTTGTTTGTTTGTGTTTTACCATTACAACTTGCTCCCAGCTATTGATTGCCCCACTTGCTCTTTTTATCCTCTTTTTAAGATAGTTGTAGGGAATTGGAATCAGAATCATGCCTGAGTATTTGTACAGAATTTAGCAGAAGTGCTACTCTTGCTGTGCTAGGATTTTACACTAATGTACTTTAGATGCAGCACATTTTCTGCAAAATACATGCTTAAGTTCAAAAAAGAAAATACACAATACTGGGTACATAGAGGGAGGGTGGAGAGCTGAAAGAAATCTCTTTCCTGACAAGATTTGAAGGACACCTGGTTCAGCGCAGATGAAATTTAAATGCAATTCTAAAAGAGCTATGGTTCCATAAAACAATTCCAAAAGAAAATGGGCTCTGTATCTGTCAAAGCTATTTCAAACATATCTAATCTATGCATTAGATTTCATTTTCATTCCTTTTCACTATTTATTGCTCTCCTTTGCAGTGTGTTATTAATTTATAAATGTGTGGGATACCAATGTTTGTATCTACTAACACAATTTAAAAATTCATGAGGTGAAATGCTTTCTGTTTAAGCACTAAAGACATAAAGCTATCAGCCAATATCTACACACTTTCTAAAGCTTGGTCTCTTAACCCAAGACATCCAGAAAGAGGAAGGTCAAATTCAAATCTGTCAATGAGCCCCATGAGGTTATAGACAGAGTTTATGAGCTAACACATTGATTTTACACCTTGCTCCTAGCAAGGATATAAAGTTTGCAGGCATACCAATTTCTGACATTTGTATTATTTAGAACAGCTAACATTACACTTCTCTCTTTGCTCAGAGGCAACTTGTGGAGTTTTAACTTCTTTTTGTTAGAGTTGGGACTAAATGTGTGAGATGACATTTCGTGTTTGGAGTCAGATGTTTCTTGGTTTTTATCTATATTACAGTGTTATAAACTGTGAGCTCTATAGCACTTCAGCAAACTAAAAATGGAGCTGCATCTCTCTCTCTAGAAACCTTTTTAAGGATGAACCATCTAACTAAGAACTGACACCTAAATTATTTTTAACTCAATAACTAACTACCTTCTAACTCACAATGTAAACTTTTTTATCTAATTATGAAATACCACCCAAACCCATAAAGAAGTCAGCAAGAAAGACCAGCTTCTGCCCTAAAATGTCTATTTTGTTTTATAAATATTGCTCTATTCTACAACTCTAAGTTTCCCGCCATGTGATATTACACACTTCTATTCAAAACTTCTATTCAAACTACACACTCATTCCGTTTTGGAAGCTTTCTCCAGGGCCTCAGGTCAAATGCAGGGTTCTCCTGGGGGTCAGGGCCTGCCAGCCCAAAAACATCTCAAATTCCCAGTAACCAGGGTTCCAACATGAGCTAAATCTCAGCAGGACTGATCACCTCAGGTTGTATCTCATACTCAGATTTAATTGGCAGTGCTCAGCAGGTCAAAGAAGCTGGCTGCAGAGAGGGAGCCCTGAGTGTCCCTGCCAAAATAAGCACCTGTATTTGCCTGTGCTTCTGTGAAATACCTGAGGCAACCCAAGATTTCCTTTTTGCTTTGTTCCATCTATTTCTACGCAGCTTTGAAAGAACTCATACACTTCTTGCTTCTCAGAATAGCTGGGATTTCATCAAATGTCAATAAAATCAGGTGCTTTTTCATTACTTCTTTCTGCTTTACATTTGTACTTCTACAAATATAACCATGTGTGTGTCTGTGTATACATACAGACACTTACTTTTCCCCTTTGTAATGCTGGAAGGACACACATTTTGAAATTCATATATTCCTAAGGAACATCAGACCTACTTTAACAAGCCTTTTGTTCCCTGTTTTTCAGCTGCCAGCTCTTTCTGTTCAAAATATCTAACATTTGCTGTTATTTATTTGGAAGAACTGAGATTTTTAAATAACACAGCTTAAAATGGGCTAACTGAACTGGAGTCTGCAGAACCAGACTGTTCCTGATTGTATTGCTCTTAAAAATGTTAAAATATATTTCTGTCTTGCAAATATGCACACATATGTTAAATATTTGTCCTCACAGAGGCTTTTTGGTCCCTAATCTTCAGATGAGCAGGTGTGCCAGCTGTGTCACATACTGTGCCCTGTGTCCACTTAGCAAACAAAACCACTTTTGGGAGGCCGTGCACCTAGAGATTTGCCATTCTGTAATTTAAAATGCAGTTAGCAAAGGTGGGTAAAGAAGTTCCTTGTGCTGCAGAGAACTGTTAGTTTCTGACTCATTAAAGATATAACATCTAAATGCATTTTTACCACTATCTACACTAGTTAAGATTCCATTCTTTTCAACTCTGAGCTGATTTAAAAATTATATTGAAGCTCAGTATTAGGTATCATATAAAATAGTGTTATAAAATGTTTCAATTACTATTAAAATTATTCCTATTTAATAAATAAGAATATTAATAAAAATAAAAATAAAATAAAAACAATAAAAATTTTAAAATGTCTTATTAAAATTATGTACTTCTGTTCATGGGATATTTCTAAAGGCCTTGTGGAAATGAGAACTTCCACCTAAGTCTTTTAAATTATGGGGGAAAATTTGGAGTACCTTAAATGCAAACAAAGTAGGACCAGATTTCTGACTTCAACAGATAAAAAACCTACCAAAAGATATAAGTACTGATGTATGTCATGGGAAAGGATTCTGTGTCATTTCTAAAAGCCCATTATGGCATTTACTGAATTAATAATGACTTCACTGTTTAAATACATAGCTAGGCAACTATTTTAATGTGTCACTTTTTAAAACTGTCAGTAGCATGTGGAAGTGTACAATACCTATTTGTTCATCACCAATAATCTAAATTAAAACTAGAGCAGCCTTGGAAGGCTTGGAGAAGAGAAGTGAGGAAGCCTGTGCCTTGGTGCATGGAGTACTCAGTGAATTTGGGTAAATTTGAGCGAATTTGAGCAAATTTGAGTGAATTTGCTGGTGAGTGCAGGCAGTGCAGGGGATGTCCTGCAGGGGAGGAAGGCCCTCAGGCTCCTTGCACTGCAGCTGTCTGATTTATCAGGGAGGATGCAGCAGATGGAGCGAGCCCTGCACACGCTGAGGGTTCAAGCGAGGGCACCACGAGCCTGCACGTGACCCCCTGGCAGCCCTGGAGCCATCCCTGTGTTCCAGAAAAGGCTGAATTTCACTGCAGAGCCACGCTGTGACCCACTGAAACAGCTGCTAAAAGCACCTTGAAGGCACTCCCTGACCATTTGGAGCTGTCTCCCACGTTGTTAGCTGGCCAGGGCTGAAGATTGGGTCACAGCCTGAAGCAGAAGGCATAACCAAATGCCCACCCTCCCCACATGAGAGCACCTTTCCAACAGCAGAGCCCTTCCAGACAGGGTGGATGTGAGGAATTTTGAAAGAATCCTAGATGGGATCTCTGAGTTGCTTTAGATGATGCAATTTATTTTTATCTTCTACACAGGCAGGAAGGGTGAGTTCAGCTCACAGCTTCACTCTATGGCTCAGAAGGTCAAAACACCCTCAGTTACAAGACCTTTTAAGGATTTATTAACTAATAAAACAGTACTAACAAGGATATTTATGCTTTTAACCCAACCTTTAAATTTTTTGTCTTATAGACTCATGCTAGAGTGGAAGCTTTTTTAACTAATTACATTATGGCACACAAACCTGCAGTGCTGTACTCTAAAACTCTAAACCTTCCTCTACTTAGCTTAACATGTCTCCGCTTCAAACTACAAATCCAAATTCTCCCTTCCAGCACCTGAGTTTGGAAGCCTTTTCCAAGGTCTCAGATCAAATCCTGGGTTTAATTCTAAGCTTTGGCTTACAAGCCCAAAGTCCTGAGGGTTCTGTGCATTTCAGATTCCAGCAGTGGATGGCTCAGGGTTGAAGCGTCTGCCCTCAGCTCCCCACTGCTCTGACACCCTGAGGGCTGCTGAGGTACAGCAAAGTGGCAAAACTTCCCTAAAACCTCCCAAAGCAACAGCAAAACACATGAAAAAAAACCCCAAAAATTCAATGAGAGGAAGAGTGAAGACGTGAGTTAAGGCAAACCACAGCAATCACCTCAACTAAAAAAGTATTTAAAAGTAATTGTTAATGTTTCATAAAGGAAAATAAATCTAAAAGATATTTTTAGCTATTTTTGTTCTGCTCAGATACGACTTTGTTTTCTGCTGAATCAAAACCTGAAAGTTTCCCTCCACAGCAGCAGATCTAGGGAATCATGTGGAAGTTTCCCTCTTCTGTTTCACCTTCCATCCCACCCCATCTTGCCCTTACAGAGTTTCACAAGCCCACAGGTGGAAAATCTGCTTTCCCTCCTGGGGCTTCCCTTTCAGCCCGTCTCACCTTCAGTCAAAGAAATTCCCATCCAACAGGTGGGATGTCACATCTCTGTCCTTGTCACTGCCACTGTGCCACCCCAAAAAGCCACCTTTGTCCCCTGCAGGGTTTTTGTACGTCTGCATCCCAACATTTCTGTGTGTTGCAGACTCTACATGTGTTCTAGCAGTTTTGGAGACCTTCTGGCAGATGTTTGTAGGCAGGCAAGCAGCAAAATTTGGCTTTGAAGAGGGATAAGTGTGGTTTCCCAAGCCCAGGGAAAAACTGGGAAAACTGGGGAAAGAAACAAAATGTCCCAGCAGAGCAGCAGAGGGAAACAGAGACCCAGGTCTGAGGGCAAACAGCAGTAATTGGTACTGACAGGGAGCTCTGGTGGGCCATGTGAACTGAGAAGTTCAAACTCATCATTTTTAGACTACAAACAGTGGAAAGGTTTAGCAAGGAGACTGACAGGCAGAAAGGGAGTCATGCACATGAGAACTGTAATTTATTGAAGAAACCACCAGGTCACAGCATGCCTCTGCACGATTCTTCTTCATGACACAACATCACTACTCTGAGAATGTGAATGTGGGAGTTCTCCTTGCACTATTAGATATTGCAAGTGTGGAAAAAGTTGCCTTCTACAATACTTGGGTTTCTTTAAAAACAAATTTCAAAGCCATGTGGTTCACTTAAGCTCTGAAAGTAGACAAAACACACACAGAAAATATTTCCTAAAATATTTTCTAAAATTTTGCCACAGCAAGTTAGCTGAAGGTTATTTCTACTCCATTTTCCCCCTAAACATCTGTCCCAAGGGAGTACTACCCATCTTATGGCCACATATATGAGAGTCAGTTGAGAACACACAGCAGGGCAAGAGGTCTTTGCAATAAAGCTCTCAAGGAGGAGAGTAATTTTGGAACTTGAAGCCCAAAAGATGTTTTTCCCCACTACTATTTTCTACTGATTTTAATCTGCTCATTTAATAAAATTTGGAGATTAGATAACTGTAATTTAATTAATTCACAATTTCTTTTTTCCTAAAAGTTTTTAGGAAATGCCTTGTTTTTTGGTGGGTTTTTTTTTTGTACCATAGAAGATGAATGCCATTTTCATCTCTATTACAAATGTGTTTTCCAAGCCATGCTTATGTCCAAGTCTTTTATTAATAGATCTTGACATCTTTAGAACTGACATAAAGGGTTCTTCAGGTCCTGGTGTGATATAACAAGGTAACGAAAAATTCTCTCCTGAAGAATATGAAGGCCTTTAGTGTACCTGGGTAAAGCTTAATATACATACATTTATGTGTGTGTGCCCCTGGGCATAGAAGATTATATATTTACACTGGTAAAAAATAATGGATATTCTCCACAATAAAGGGAGGGTGCTGGCAAGCCTAAATAAAATGATAATAATCCATTGGTGTGAAAGAAAATGAGAAAATATTTCCAAATAACTGTTCTGAACTAGATATAGGTATATGGTATTGGTGGGAGATATATAGATATAGATAGATATAGATAGATATAGGGATATAGATAGATACAGATAGATAGATAGATTAGATTAGATTAGATAGATGGATGGATGGAAAGAAAGAAATTAGTGCTGCTGGGTTTGTGAAATTATGGAGCCACTCTTATAAATTAAAAGAAACTTTCTCTTCAGTGAAGATTATATAGGTCTCAGGCTTTTCTCAGCTAATTTATATGGTTTTCTCCCTGGAGATCTTACTGGGCAGAATATTTCACTCAACAGTCCTTGATAATCTCTCACTCCACTGTCAGTTCAGTGTGGATTTCAGCACTGATCCCATTCCCAGTTCAGGGGATTCTCCTGGATTCTGCTCTGTCCTATTGCAGTCACAGTGACTGAGGACACACTGACTGGTGCCATACAAGTGTCCTAACCAAAAATTCAGGACAGCTGTATTCCATGTTCTTTAAATCAATACTCAATTAACTAAACCCATCCTAAACACCACAGAGTGCCCAGTCTTTTTTAAGGTTAAGTGCTCTGTGTGTGCATTTGTGCATGCAACATTCCAGTCAGAATCCATTATAGTAAAACCTGCTAGGATGGAGAATGATGGAACCATCTCCATTTCAAATGTTATCCACATAAATTCATACATGCCATATTAATGGTACATACTCTTCTGCTGTATTTGAAATGTTTCTCTAGACTTCATGCCCTAAAACTGTCTGTCTAAATTTAGCTGAAAGAGCTGCACGAATAAATGACAATGTATGTGTCATAATATAAAACACAGGCATCCTTTTAAGTGCAAATTTCTGGGAGGTGTGCATTCAAACAATGAAAAAAAATGCAAATAAATAACCATTCTCTTACAGATTCTACCTTCCTATCAGAACAGGCTATGACATTTCTCTGTAGAGCAGAAGTCCTGTCTGCAATTAGAGGAGACTGACTGGCACAGAGCAGTGGCAAGCAGAGCTGACAGCTCGTGCTGACCTCTAGGAATTGCTCTGCTGTTGAACAGCCATGCAGGAACAGGTTCTAAAATGCTCTGGAGAGCTGCGAATCATTTACTTCCCCTTGCAGTCTGGCTTTGTGGTGAAAGCCAAGCTCCTTACGCTGAATTAATTCATATCTTTGCAAAGGTACCTTAAATCCACCATTCAGATTCTAAAAAGTCACCTCTTGAAAGCCACCTTAAAGGAATTTGCTACAGTGTGTAAGTCATGCCATAGCACTGGAAATAAGACATAGCCCCATAAAAGGTGTCTCAGAGGATACAACCTCTGCAGGGTCCCTGCCCTGTTCCTCCTCCAAATCTCATCAAGCAGCAAGGAGCTCAGATTCTGACTGAGGGGTTACAATCTCTTTTGAAAACATAGGCTATTTGCAGGTTCTTCTGTATTTTTTTTCCAAAATTTGAAATAGATAACTAAACCCCATAAGAAAAGTGCCTGGAACTGATTTTGAGCAGATAAAAGTACATTTTTTAGACACCAAATGTTGATGTCTTAGAACATTACCAAGAACCAAAGTATGAATCCAAAACATGCCAGAGGTACAGATGTTTTCAGCCTCACTTCCAGAGATGCAGGATCATCCAGCACCTGGCAGCAAAATCCTGCCAGGAGTACTATGCTCTCCCAAAACACTGGTAAAAATTCCTCTTGTTCTCAAATACCTGGGGGAAAAATAATCACATAAGAAGACAGAGCTACTCACTCAAATCAGATCATAAGAACTCCAAACTGAGACACTCAGAAAACCTGAATCACCAGCAGAAGAATTTTATCTTTTTTACCAACCTTCATCAGTGGTTCTTTGTGTGTTCAGACCTGAGAACTGGCCCCAAATGCTCTGAGCACTAAGAATGCAATCAGAGTGCCTAAATTCTTGTCAGATTAAGTTCATGCTCTTCTGAAAAAAAAAAAGGCATAATTTTGGATCATCATGGGAGGTAAAGACTGGCAAAACATCCTAACTGGGAAGATCTGCATGTGGCCAGGAGTTGTGCAGAATCTGAACTGTTTATTTCTGTGTCAGTGCATCCTCTCAAGAGCCCAGTTGACTGAAGCACAGTGGGAAATTGCAAACTGCCAGCAGGATGTGGCTTTGGGCAGAAAAGCCAAAGACATTGATACAGCTGAGAAACACCTTTATATCAGACTTTGAACTCCAGAAGAACTTGAATTTAAATCCCTCGTGATCACGTAAGGCTTCCCAGGTTCAAACTGTGAGTTCTAAAGGCTCCATATGTCAAGCTAACACTTGAATTTCAAGCACGTTTTCAAATATTTGAATACTTGATTTAGACCAATCTCCAGCTAGAAACATCAGAACAAACTTCCTAGGCATCTCTGGTTTTGGTTATGGAGCATTAGCTATGCTCCCAGCTTGGTGCAGAGGACATGGGCACTTCTCCCTGTGAAAATTTACTTTGGGATTCACAAAACAAGCTTTCATTTACCTGTCTCCCCTGCAAGGCTCTTCACAACAGATGTTCTCTGAGTTTATCTGTGGAATCAGGCTCCACGGAAGGAAAGAAAACAAAAGCCAGCTGAACTCACACACCTTTTTATGCCACAGGGTGAGTTACCAGAATATTCACTGGGAAAAATGCTTAAAAATAAAACCTTGGATACTAACATAACTGGTCATGGAAACTCACACCTGGAATGCATTGAATTTAACCAAATAGAAGTGTGCCAACCACTAAAATGCAATTTCACCAAAAATCCTATTTGTTTGTGCTCCTTGCTCTACAGGCAGACAAGACACTTAATATATATTAAGCCACACATACAGTTGGAAAAATACGAAAATATTTTTAGTTTTGGTTTTGTTTTCCCTTCTGTCTCCAAGCAAAACTTGCTAATGTTGTGTTTCACTTACTTATATTCATAATTATTTCTGTGAGCAGCCTGACCACTTTTGTGTGGATTGTAGAACAAGTGATGCTGCCCCAAAGCACCAAAATAAAGCAAGCTGAACTTGCACTGCTTACACAAATGGATCTGTCCCTTCTCATCCCCGCCCTCCACAGAGAGCCTAATGCTGACACAACCATGCCTGCCCAATTCATCTGTAATGCAAGCCTCTGCAGAGAGAAACAAAGAAATATTTCAAAGTGAGGCTATCTCCATCTTTCTGGGGACAGTGGCTAGGGCTGGATGCCTTGGAGGAACAGGCTGGGTCTCCTGGCAGTACAAAGTTACTGTGCTGCCATGGACAGGCTTTCAAACCTCCTGCTTTCATTCTCTCTAAACACATGAAGAACCCAGATGACTTAACTCAGGTACATTTCCACTATATTTAATATTTCCATTATATTTTTTGTATTTAATTTTTCTTTATTGTTGTCGCAGGAAAAATGGCATCTCTCACACACACACATATACGCACACAAAAAAAGGCAAATAATGATTTCAAAAAGGTTATGTCTGCTTCATCTTCTTTTTGGAACACAGTTAGAAGTAAATTCATGGCTTTAACCTCTTTATCACTCCCTAAACATCTTCCTTATCTAACATATTTTGTCACTGAAGCTGGGTAATGAATGTGAACACTACAGTCCTGAGCAAGCACTGGGTATCAAATGACAAGAAGTCTGGTCTGAAACACTGCATGGTCTTCAGAAAAACAGTACAAATGTTTTCAGTGAAAATATTGACTGAATGCTGATGGAAAATGTCATCTATTTGAAGCAGGTGGTAAGAGAAGTAAGCTTAGAATAAACTGATGGGTTTTTTCACCACAAAGCATTTAGCAAGTTACTTCTCTCAGCTATGCCCTGTGTCCCTTTCCTCAAAATTACCCTTTAGGTAAAATTTAAAAATTTAAAAATGTACCTTTTAGGAAAACTTAAATTTTTTAGCAAAGAACAAATCCATTCTGTGACACGGCATTCAGAAAACAATGAAATTTTAAATATTCCAAGACCACGTTGCCCAAAGAGAGTTTAATAAAGAGGAGAACAACTTGGGTGATGAAGACTACCCTGAATAAGAGAAGTCAACAAAAAACAAAGGGCCTTAAACTTGGCTGAGATCAATTTATGATCTATTCTGCATCAATTGCAGACAAAACTACTCACTAGGACTGCACAGAAAATCTCTCTTAAACCAGAGCTCTTGTGCCAGCAAGGATTGGGACTGGCTCTCCAAACCTTGGTGGTGCAAGTGGGCTGCAACCAAACTGAGATTCAAAGGAAAAGTTAAAATTAAGGGGGTGAACTGAAGAAAAAAAAACACCAACCCCCTCAAAAGTCTCTAGTATTTAACTACACCATCCATGAAATGGCAGAATTCCATAACTGAAAGGTTTGTCCAGCCACGGTGAAGTCATGATGATGTCTAACCATGATGAAGCAGACAAAATGTAGGTTGATTTTGGATCATTTTAATTTTGGATCATTTTGATTTTTTGATTTTGGATCATTTTGATTTTTGGTCATTTTGATTTTGGATCACTTTGATTTTTGGCCATTATGATTTTGGATCATTTTGATTATTGGCCATTTGATTTTGGATCATTTTGATATTGGATCACTTTGATTTTTAATTTTGGATAATTTTAATTTTTGGTCGTTTTGATCATTGGTCTTTTTGATTTTGGATCACTTTGATTTTTGATTTTGGATCATTTTGATATTGGATCACTTTGATTTTTAATTTTGGATCATTTTGATATTTGATTTTGGATCATTTTGATATTGGATCACTCTGATTTTTAATTTTGGATAATTTTGATTTTTGGTCGTTTTGATCATTGGTCTTTTTGATTTTGGATCACTTTGATTTTTGATTTTGGATCATTTTGATATTGGATCACTTTGATTTTTAATTTTGGATAATTTTGATTTTTGGTCGTTTTGATCATTGGTCTTTTTGATTTTGGATCACTTTGATTTTTGATTTTGGATCATTTTGATTTTTGATTGTTTTTATTTTGGATCATTTTGATTATTGGTCATTTCGATTTTTGATTTGGGATGATTTTATTTTGATAACTAATTTAATTTCCAAATTAAATTGTCACACTTCTCACAGCTTTCAAAAGTGAGTGGCATGAAGGTTTCACAGTTTACCCAGCTCTGGATTTCAGAAGACAAATGAGATATATTTCAATGTCTTTAAAAGTCATCCTGAGAGGGAGACAGAGCAAGTGGAGCAGCCCATGGAATAGCTTGGTAAAAAGTTAAAGTCGCAGCAAATTCCCTTGTAGTAAGAAATGTACTTTTTGGAAATAAGAAATAATTAATTGTTAAAAAAAAAAAGAAGAATCATGTCAGCAGGTTGAAACTGGGCCAGCTGGAGCTGAGTGCTGCTGGAGGCTCCCAAACATGATAATGATAAAAGCACACCTCCAGAGGGAATGGGAGCTGCCCCAGGTAACCACGCCTCTGCTAAACCAGGATCACTTAGACCTCTAAAGTAAATAGGCCACAGCTATTACAAGCTGAGGAAATGAGGATAAGACAAGGTAACAGCAGAATGATAACTACCTTAACAGTTTGCAAATGAGGAGCAATGCTTGCACTCCTGTGAAGATTCTCAAGGACACAGAAAGAAATTTGCAACCTGTAACAAAATTCTGCTTGTGTTTGTGTTGTAGCTGGTACCATATTGCAGAACTGCCAGCAACCTGTTATTTCTCCTTCATTTGCCATAAAAAAATACAACCATACAACCATCAACTTTTTTTTTTTCTTTTTTTGCCCCCTAGAATTAGGTCTCCATTAAGCAGTCTCTTACTGCAAACGCTGAAAATATTCTTAGGGATTCCTGAGGATGGCAAACAAGCAGAAGAGATGCTCCAGTGACAGCAAGGCAGGTGGGTAACCTATTTCTCTACAGGCTAGTACATTTTGTCAGCTTCTCCTCTCAAAATCTCACCCCAGGTGTCATCTGTTACTCACTAATTTCTCTTGCTTGGTCCCATGTGTTGCTCTTCTCAAAGTCTGAGTTTACTGCTTCCCTTTTTTGCTATTTTAGCATAGCCTGTTCCCTGTGGTCTGAGTGAGCAGGGCGCTTTTTTGCACAGCAAGATGGCAAGATTCAGGCAAGTAATTGGAAAAACAAAATCCAGCAGGAAAAATAGTGAGGCACTGACATAAAAGCAAGGAAAAAAGCAAGGTCTACTTAAAGCAGGAGGGGTTTTGCTCTCCTGGTAAGATGCAATAAACTTCAGTTGGAAATCAAGCATCATTTTATTGACCTCAGCTAGTTCAGAAATGCTCTATAACCACAAGGACAATTCTGGACTAATTTGGATGAGGTGTTATTTTAATGTGCAATATTCAGTAAATAATATTCAATATTATTCAATATACCAGGAGAATACTGCCATAGCCAAAACTGCTCCAGCCATCAGCAGTAAGGGCAAAGCCACCTCGCTTTTATTCAGCTCCAGCCCAGGTAACTGATGGAACTGAATTTTCCCCCAGGACACACTCTGGGCTCCCAGAGCAAGGAGCACAAACACCTGACACACCAGCAGCTCTGAGACTCAAAGGAAGCGGTTTCAGAGAGGGAAATAACCCAGAAAAGCCTCCAGATCTCCTCTGCAATATTCTCATCTATTTTAAGCTATAAACAGCAGGAGAAACAAGGAAGGGGAGGGGGGAGGGGGGACAGTGTTCCTGGGAAGCAAGAAATATTTTCTGAATATTACTGATAGTAATGCCTTTTAAAGAGAAAATATGTGTGCGCTGTGATCATAACAACTTTGGGGGACAAACCCCTCTATTTGCTTCACAAATAGAATTAAAAAACCCCTCAGTTTATAGATATGCTGTTCCAGATGTATGCTTGTGCATCTCCTTTGATTTATGCGCATTTTTCTATCAACAGATTACTGGTCAGCTTATTCCCAGCCAACACAGGCAAACACAGCAGATTATTTATGCTTTAACCTAGTTACAGAAGAGCCTTGTTTGGGAGCAAGTGCTTCCTTAGAGGTCCAGAGCTATTTAAGCCTTGCTTAGTGCCAGACTGAACAGGTAATTTATTTTTCCTTAAACCATGAGATATTGGGTTTGATATTTATCAGCATGGAGCATGTTTGAACTGATAGCACAATTTTAGGAGAAGCGTGAATCTGTTCCACAACACAGGATGGCAACATAAATAAAGAAAATGAGTGTTTGACACTTTTTAACACTAAAATAAAACTATAATGTTTCCAGATATTGGAATTGTGCCAGCAGAACTTAGGGCATCATCTGAGGGCAGACAATTCCAGTGCAGTTATTGCTCTGCTGAATGGGAAGAAGGACCATGAACATGGATTTATTACATCCCAAACATGCACTGATATTACTGATAGCAGGGCCTCAATTCTTGAGTTCGAAAAATTTATGTGAACAAGTTCTCCAGCAGCCTAAAAGAATACTGTGTGTTCTTCCCATTTTCTCAGGTTCTTCTCCTAATTAATTTTATACTTTTTTTTTTCCCCAACCAAGTCACTCCAGATGTTCTGTCCTGTTCATTTTTGGCATATGTGACATGTCCAGACCTTCTACTGACCCAAACAAACTTTGGAATGCAATTGGTAGCAAGACAAGCTGATCACAGCAATATTTCTCTATTTTAAAGGCTCTAGAGGCAGGAAGAATAAAAGTTTGTTCTTGGAAAAGACTTACCATGTAGAACAATACAGGCAAAATTATTAATAGCAGTCTCCCAAATGCATAAACAGGGTAATACTGATTTACTGCCCTCATTGGAAATGAGAAACAAAGTTAATAAAAGTTAAATGAGAAAGGAAACAGCCAAAATGCCTGTTGCCATACACCTGTGTACAGCAATTAAATTAGCCAACTTGCCTCTCCTTATAAAACTGTGAAGAAGTAGAATGCATTCAGAAGTTCTGCTCAAATCTGAGTTTCTAACTTCATGGATATTAACAGAATTGTTCTTTGCCTGCCCTCTCTGCCTACAAATCTTTCCAAGGGCTCAGTGCAGCTACAGGGACAGAGGTTGGTGCAATTAAAGGAACTGCTTCCCTTTAATGCTTGCCCTAGAGCAGAGCTAAGGAATAGAGCAGGGATTGATTCCAAGCATCTCCTCCATGGATCCACCTTGGGCAGCACCAGAGCCCAGCCAGGGCTGCACCCAAGAGGAACCAAAATGGCCCCAAAATGCACGAGCGCTCCCGGGGTCTCTCCCTGGGATCAGTTCTGCTCCATTTGCATCTTGCACTTCATTGTCCCATTCCAGCTTTAGCCCCTGCAGTCCCACCCTGCTTGTTTTTCTCTCTGCAGCCCACGGGGTTTGTGCTCTGGGGCTGAGATTTGGATCATTTGTCCTTGGTGCCCAGCTGGAGCAGGAATTGTTTTGTCTCCCTGCTCTGTGCACAGAGCTCTCCATCCCTGAATATGGAGCTCAGACCCACCCACTAAAGCAGCACAGAATCTGAAAATGATAAAAACTACAAAAGCTAAAACCTGAGGCATCCCTTACTGTGCAGGGAGAGCTCTGTCCTGCACCACACCACTGCTCACTGGGGGTGCACATCTGATTATTACATGGAACTCGTAGTCATTCAGCCTTGAGGTCTCTTTGCAACTGTAACACTGACTTCTAAATCCATGTCTTAATGTCTCTTCTTTAAGGTTTTCATTCCATATTGCTCTTGGGCTTTGCTGGGTTTTTTGGTTCTTTTTCTATTTTTTTGGGGGGGGAGGGGGGGGGTGTTTCTTTTTTTTTTTTTTTTTTTAGCGAAGGAGGGGGGGTATTTCTACATCCTATTAGTAGAGTGCTAATTACTTGATCTTTTAAACACCCAGGTTCTGGTGCTCAGACTGAACTGCTAGACAATGCCAAAGAATGCAAAGGAGAACATTAAATAGCACTTAGAGAAAATGGCTATGCCTCGAGTAGAGCAAAGGAGGCCTAAGCAAAGGTGGTTTCCTCTATACAAGGGTTGGGGTGCTTTTCATTGTGCTCATGGAAAAGCAGGAGATGCTCCTGACACCTGCTGCTACAGAATAAAGGTAAGCAAAGGCAGAAGCTTGAAAAGCTCAGATGAACTTCTCAGCTGGTGAAATTAGGCAAGGTAACCACACTGTGCAGGACTGAGGCAATTCTGATACTACAGATAATTCCACCTTCTGCTGCATTGCAATACAATACTTGCCACATCTGAAAAATCAGAATAACAGGGTTACTGGCATGCCTGACTTCAGACACACTTGCTAAATCCTCATCAGCCATATAATTATTATTATCAGTGCCCCGGTGAAGAGAGCATTTGTTATAACTGAAAATAAGTGAACACTGCTGTGTTTGCATTCTGGCTACGTTGGTAGCTACCTAAAATTTGGTGCACACAGCAGAAAAAAAATAGAAATGTCTGGGGACAGAAGCTATTTGCACAGAAGTCCTGAGCTCCAAAGTGTGCTGCCTCACTTCTTGCATTCTGCTGTGTGGTTTCAATTTCCTCATACAGAATTTTATATCAAAAGTAAACACAAGAGGCTGTGGAATAATGCTAGAGGAAAAACAAGGCAAGCCAAAGGGGAATTCAGGCTCCTCAGGCTGACCTTTACAGCACTTCTTTTAATATCTCAGGGAAAAAAATAGTGGAGGCCATTAGGGATTCAGCTGTGTTCCAACACAAACTCAACTCTGGCACACAAATACAGAGAGAAAAAGGAGAGTTAGAAAATAAAAATCCAAGAAATATTATTTTTCTCCTTTTGCTTCTGTAAAAATATTTAAGAAAATAAGGTTTCCATTACAGCTGTATACTAATTTCGATGTGTGCACCATGGACAAGCAATAGTAAAATCTTAATTCTGATTGCCTTTTATTACAATTTTGCAGGAGTATGGTGGGAGCCTCCTTCTCCTATTTTTTCCTCAACATCTTACACTTAGGACTTTTCTACCTATGCAAAGGAAGCAAGAGTTTCTGGTCATGCACAGAAAGATCAGAAGCTGCATGGAACTGCCTGGCCAGCCAGAGTTCCTTTGTGTATTCTGGCACTTTTTCCAGCAGCAGTTCCCTGCAGCAGTCTGGCTACACCTCGTTCATTAATCAACCATTAATGTTGTGGTCTGCAGGCAGGCAAGGTCTAAGCCTGAGTCAGGTAGGAGAAAAAAAATCTCCTGGTGGACACTGAAGTGATCTAAAATGTTCCTTCTGGGTTTTGATATACTGTTCAATACTTTCCTATCAGGGAGAAGATCATATTTTTCTCAGTCAAGTTTCTTGTTGCTGTGTAAGAACAAAACACGATTTTCCAAAGAAATTTCATTTAGCATTATTTCACTCTAGCATCAAGAACAACTATCCTATTATTCTATTGCTCCTACTCTAATTGGTGGTATGCTGTTTTCTTTTAACAGTAAGATTTGTCTCTTACTCAGGCATTTCAAAATGAATTCATCTCCATTAACATGTTTTAGTTGCCTCTAACATTACCTACCCCAGAGGTCTACACTCATATTGAAAATTGTCACTCCAGGAAAACATCTATCATCATGTCTTTGCTTCACCAACTACCAAGGATGCAGCTTTAAATCATAGAAATTCTGTCCTTAGCTACAGACTCCAGAAAAGTACTCTAAAAGCAATTTGATTTTTTTTTAATAAAATTGTGTTTTATAAAGATAGAGGAGCTACCTACTTACATTTCAAATTGATTCAATCTCAATCACTTAAATACACTTGAGGAATGCATTGCTGTAAAACACGGGTATTTTTAAGCAGTGAAAGGATGCCTTATTTATTACTTATTTATGCCTTATTACTCAGTTAGCAGACAGGATTATTTCTAAGAGCAGAGTACACAGTGCACATGAAACAGGAAACACATTCCTTCATCTGGAGCACGAGTTTAAGATGCCAAACTGTAGCCATGCCTCAAAATCTCCCAAATGTCTCTGAACCTTTTAAATGAAATATTAGTATGCTTACCACGACCCAGCTGGGAAACCATGTCTCACCTAGAGGATGCTGCTCCCTGTATTTAAAGAGTGGAATTCTACACAGTAATTGCTGAGGGTGGCAGGGATGCACTCAACAGTTTCCTGTTGCCTAGAGTTTTGTTGGATTTTCACATTCTCATTTCCCAGGTTAACACCTCTCAGGTTTGGTCTCTCTTTTTGGGGAAGTTTTAAAAGGAAAGTTCAGGGAGAACTGTTCCATCTCTTACAAGAATGATGTTAGGGAAAACAGGCAGCTGCCAATTACCAAGAATGTTCTAGGTATGAACTGGAAGTGGTCTCAGGCTTGGGGTGGTAAAAGAAACCAAAACAACCTACCAGTACAAAACCCCAAACCAACCCTAACAGCTGCCAAGTTAAATTGCACCAAAATTTCACCTCCAAATGCACCAAATCTGCATCAAAACTGAGCTCTCCAGAAATTAGCAGCAAATCTGACAGCATGACACACATACTGACCCATACTCAGTTTGTGTATATTATTCACCAACTATGCTTCACAAATCTGATAAGGAATTTGCTGACTGACTTTTATAAGAAATTTTTAATTAGAAAAGTTACTGTCGGAACCTAAAGGTGACAGAGTCACCAGTTTAAGTGTACAGTCAGGAGAATGACTGACTAATAGATGCAAGAAAAGACCAAACTGACTCCCACTGTTCCCAGCATCAGTGAGAAATCATCATCCAGATGGCTGCTAAGCAAATGAAAATTAATAAAAAAAACAACCCTACTACAAAACCATGGCCCCCTCATGTGCTGTCCCATTAATTCTGAGTGCCAGAGGGGAAAACCTCCAAGAGGTTTAGGAAGGTGGGTAGAGTGTGAGAACAGAGAAGGTCAATCTTCATCCGGAGCAGGCAGCAGCCCCTGTGCTCCAGCAGCCAGGGAGTTGTGCTGCTCAGGAACCTCACCCTGGGGCTCAGACCCATCTACAACAGAAGGGAATTTCACAGTCTGGAATTTCACAATTGCTCAGCTGGAGGAGTGGACTGCAGTTTCTTGTGGGAAGGGTGAAAGGGAGAAGCAGCACATCTCTGGTCTGGAGTTAAATGGGCTTTTAAACAAGGCGAAGGAGGTGAGAAATTGGACAGACATATTTGACAGGACCAGATCTAGAAATCAGACTTCAAACACTGCAGCCATATTTGTGCAAACCTGCCCACCCTTTAGGTCACCAACCCACACCTGCTCTCTGGACACAGCTGGTGTCTTGCTGGTGTTACCAGGAAACAACATTGTCACAGACATATTTTATGAAAAATCCTTTTGTTAGGATTTTTTCTCCTGAGAAGCTGAGAGGCTTCAGAAATGAAATGTAAACAATAATTGTCTGCTGCTGTGGAATGCATCAGGTGCATCTTTGATTGGTCTGTGTGAGTTGTTTCTACTTAATGACCAATCAGAGTAGCCAGCTGTGTCAGGACTCTGGTCAGTCACAAGCTTTTATTATCATTTCATTCTTTTCCTTGCTAGCCTTCTGATGAAATCCTTTCTTCTATTCTTTAGTATAGTTTTAGTATATCATTTTCTTTTAATATAATATATTTCATAAAGTAATAAATCAGCCTTCTGAGATACGGAGCCAAGATTCTCTTCTCTTCCCTCATCCTGGGACCCCTGCAAACAAACAAACCACCAAAGACTTCCACGTGCAAAATGCAGCACAACCTTTCAGCAGCGACGTGATAAAAACCAGCCTCAAGTGCTCTGCACTGTTTGAAATTAAAGATAATATTCTCTTTGCAGAGGCCAATAGAAGTCCCAAGTAGCCCTGTACATTTGTTTTGATGGAATTCAGGACCTAGGGTTTCCATTACAGCTGTTATACTAATTTTGATGCGCCCACCACGGACAAGTAGTAGTAAAATTTGAATTCTGATTGTATTTTAATTCCAGCCTGAGAGGCTGTGACAATGAGAGGGCAAAGTGAGTGACAATGTGGTCTGGTGTACACAAAAATAGAAAAGGGAAAGCAGAAGGCTCCCAGGGGAGCCTGCAGTTTGGTGCTGGGGGCTGAACTTTTGAGACCTTCATGCTGTGACTGGCAGGGCAGGGCTGTGCACTTATTAAAACTGGCAAAGCTTGGTAGAGCTGCACTGGCCCGCTCTGCATGTGTGAAAGTCATCAGAAATATCATTAAAAATGAATTGCTTCATATCCCATAAAGCTCTTGCAATACAGTAATATCTGATCAACTGATGCAACAGAAAAAGCACACAGACAGCCTGAGGAGATCAGGCTGGCAATGGCATCTGCATGATTACACCATCCATTTAGTTCTCCTCTGTGTTTATTGCAGTTGTTTCTCATTGCTAAATAAATGGAAATATATTCCATCATTTTAAATTAAATTTGGTGAATTTTAGGAGTTGTGAATCTCGAAGACAAATTGCAGCAGCTGGAGCTACAGACTAAGAAAAATTATGTTAATGGTCTTAAATTACCCTGTAAAAGAACCTCAGAGATGTCACTCTCTGAGAATAGCTCCTGTGGAAACCATTAAAAAATGGGAGGAAGAAAGAAACACTGTCACAAGTGCTGTTATTTTGAGGAACTGAAATCAAGTCTTAGTGGTCCTTCCCCAGTGCAAAAGTGTGAATTTAAACTTCTGTCACTGCCCTTATCTGAACCCTAAACAACACAACCTAACTTACGGCTGCAATGCCCTTGTGTGCATTTCTAACCATGTCTGTGGAGAGCACAGATAGCAGGATTAGCTTTAATTTCAAATAAAAAAGGAATTACTGTGAACATACGAGAGCCAGTTTTAGCCAATTTGATTTTCTCATTTATTCTACTGGTATGGAGACCCAGTAGAACTTTTCCTCTCCATAACAGGTAAAGATAAGCGAGGCTTTTCTTTCTCAATAAAGTACTAAAATATCTGATAATGTAGTTTTAAAAAATTAGTTAAAACAATGGCTATATTTCTTCTGGAAATCCAGAGTAGCAGCAACCTGACCAAGCAAATACTACAAGCTAGAGAAAATTTGGGGCTTTTTTCCTAATTGGTCAGTAAAGTAAAACAAACATTCTAGCTAATGAAATCTAAACTTCACCTAGACCTAAACACTGTAGAGATGAGAAACTTCTCTGTAGGAAGGTGTCTTTTTTTCGCCATCTGAAATGTCTAGAACGTTTCACAGCTTTTCTAAAACCTGCTTCTGGCCGAGATGTTCCAGGTGCTGCTGGTTTGGCAGGCAGACAAAATCCACTCCTGAGAAGCAGCAGGCAGAAGGCCAGGGGCTTGTCTGGAGAGAGAGCCCCAGCAGGCTACAGGACATGGGCATTCCAAACTCCAGACCCTGCAGGCTTTGTGCGCATCAAAGCCCTCCCTGCGACCCTTTTGTCCTGGCAACCTATAATTTATATTATTTAATATATAATAGAATATAAGATAAATAATATTATTTCTTTTAATATATATATGTATTATACATAAAATTAATAATATAAGATAAAAGATATAAGAAGATAGATATATAAGAAGATATATAAGAGGATCTAGAAGAAGAGGATCTAGAAGAAGATCTATAAGAAGATATCAGATATAAGATGATATTTATATACTATATAATATGATTCTTGGTATAATTTAATTTTTATCATCTATAATCTTATCATCTCTAATATGAACATTCTGCACTTGTTCTTTTTGTGGAAAAACATCAAATTAACCTGAGTCTTAATAGCTGTTGAGCCTAAATCACCCTAAGGCTTTCCCCAGTGGCCTTGCTGCCTGCTGCATGTCCCAGATGTGCTCAGCACCTCCCCAAGCCATGCTGTACAAACCACCCTTGGCACGCCAAGCCTCACATCTGCCCCCGAGTTCAAGGGCTCTCTAAAATGGAGACTGGTTTGCATGTGCAGAAACAGCCCCTCTCTTGTTCATCGTGAGTTAGGAAATAGTGAACAACTGGAAGTAACAGAAAATTTGGGTATCTATTACTGCTGCTTGCACAAAATGTGCAATGATAAAATGAAATAGAGTTCAAATACTACAGAAAATTGAGATAGAGTTTTAGAATCTTTCCAAACTCTGATTTGTTGTGATGCCTCAGGTTTTGGCTTTTCTATTTTCACATTCTGTGCTGCTTTAGTGGGTGGGTCTGAGCTCCACATTCAGGGATGGTGAGCTCTGTGCACAGAGCAGGGAGACAAAACAATTCCTGCTCCAGCTGGGCACCAAGGACAAATGACCCAAATCTCAGCCCCAGAGCACAAACCCCGTGGGCTGCAGAGAGAAAAACAAGCAGGGTGGGACTGCAGGGGCTAAAGCTGGAATGGGACAATGAAGGGCAAGATGCAAATGGAGCAGAACTGATCCCAGGGAGAGACCCCGGGAGCGCTCGTGCATTTTGGGGCCATTTTGGTTCCTCTTGGGTGCAGCCCTGGCTGGGCTCTGGTGCTGCCCAAGGTGGATCCATGGAGGAGATGCTTGGACTCAATCCCTGCTTTATTCTTTAGCTCTGTCCAGCCTCTGCTCCAGGGCAGCCTGCACAAGGTGTCTGTTTGATGAGCACTATAAATTTTTTAGATGTTCATAGAATCCCTTTTGCTTTTCTGGTAGAAAATGTGGTAGAATGCTTAAATGGAGCTCCATGTTCAGTGATGAGATATAAAAAATAATCAAAACACATGTATCTACTGACAAGAAAAAAATACAGTGATTGTATAAAAACGTAGATTATACACAAATAATGTATTAAAATTTTGAATATCAATAAACGTATTTCACCAGTTCTCATAGTTCTGAGGTGTGACAGAACACTCCAATTTTCAGTATAGCAGCATGTATTTCAGTATATAGCAGCAGTTGCTTTTCCTGCTGTTTTCCTTCCCTTGCTGCTGCCAAAGACATAATTCTCTGGGTGCATTTACCATTCCCTTGGATTGCAGCTGCATTTGTCTACTAAATTCACACCTTTCTGTTATCAAATTCACACCTTTCTGTCCAACTTCTTCACCATTTTCTCTGAATCTGCAAACACTTATGCTTGTGATAGTAAATTTCAATTTTATTTAATCTAAAGCAGCCAACTCACCGTGCAGACAGACATCATGAAAGAATAAGGAAACAAAAAAAGTTCATTTCTCTGCAGCAGGGGAGAAAATATATATAATTTAACAGAAACCAAATCAGGTGCTTTGCCTAGCAAGATAATTTTAAATGCAAATTATTCACTGGGTTCTCCATTATTTTTATTTTTTATATACTGTAGTTTTGGGGAATTTTTTTTTATTTCCTTAGAACTGAGTATAAATTTTCAGGGTTAATTTTTTTAAAACTTAAGAATTACACATTCTTGTGTCTTTCCTACTATTTAGAATTAAATAGCCCACAGTGAAGGGATCCTTCCTCCCCCAAATAAACTGAGTTCATTATTTATACTCTCAAGCCCCAGCCATTAATTCTCTGAGTGAATAAAGCAGGGTTTAGGGCAACAAATAGTCAGCATATGTTTTGTGCCTTTCTGTTTTCCCTAAAAAGAGGTAGACCTACATTTGTGTAATTCCTCATCTGCTCTTGGGTAGCTTCAGCACTACCATCTGGGGAGAAGCAAGCTGTTTTATCAACAAACACTGAGCTATATTATCAGGGAGATTAAAAAAAAAAAAAGAAAAAGGAATAAATTTCAATGAAGGGTTTTATGAATAGGCTGTCTGAATTAACCATTATACAAGCATTTCCTTTTTCCTGGAAAAACATATGTAAAAATGCTTGTTTATCACTCTAAACAATGTTATCTAGTTCTCTCTCTCTCACCAAAAGTTTGATTCTGAAAGAAAAGAAACAAATGTTTGTTTATTTTCATATTTAATAATGCTTGCTTATTCTACAACATGAGTTCTAGGTTTTACACATCATCCCGAAAAAATTATTTGATGGAGGAATAAATTCTTGAAGGATTGATTGCTTTTTGTAATGCTCATTGGGTTTTTTCTGTTAGCTTTTAATGAAAGATTTTTGTTTATAAAAATAATGATTTTAGGACTTTTTTTCTTTTTAGTTCCATGTCTCTGAAAAATTTGATCCATGACATATGCACGAAAAAAACCAAATCAACACACTATGGCCAAAACCAAAAATCCCCAAAACCTTTTCCAAACAAATGAGTACAAAGTTTCATTTGAAATTGATAGTGAAAATTTCAGCACTGAAGAAGAAAACTGAGAGAGTTTTTATTAAGAGATTAGGTGAATCTAAAACCCCTTTAAAGCATTCTAAATAGGAGGGGGGAAAAAAAAGGAGCTAGAAAGAGTTTGCCAGTTGCAAAAGGAAGGTGGGGAAAATGAGGGTTGGTTGCTGTGTGGAGGAGCCATTATGGTTACAAATGGCAAAGGACAACAGTGAGTTATCTCCAGATGAAAACTGAGAGTTAAGTTATCTCCAGAAAAACTGAGCTTCCAGATAGATCTGTACATTTTGCAAAGGAGGACAGCCGACAGCAAAGGAGCAGCAGATCAGAAACTCCATGAGAAATCCACAGGGCTGGATGAGATTCACATGAGGGTGACAAAATGAGAAATGGAAAAGAGGGATGAAAATTCACTCTGGGTTTACCAAAGGTCCCATTCCAATCAGACACAGCCTCAGGGAATAGAAACCTGCTAGAAACTCAAAAAGACACGGACAGAAATGAGCCTGAGGTGGAGATTCCCAGCCTGCCCTTCAGAGATGATTACAAAGGATGGGTTCAGAATGTGAGCAGATAGATCTGTTCTCAAGGGAACAGCAGGGCAGGCTGGAAATGGGAGAGCAGCCCAGCAGAGATGGGCAGGTCACACCCAATGCAGCAGGTGACCCATTCCTTTGGGCTCTGACATGAATGGCAATTCATTGTAGAACACCCACCTGCTAAAAATGTCAGGTTTTGTGTGAGCCCCCAGGAACAGACAGCATTTAGGGACATTTTCCACTGATTTCCTTGGCCTTAAGGCAGAAAACATTTGATTTTGGATGAGGTGACCAATAAAGAACATTACTGGAAGAAATAAGCACAGAATCAGTGCTGAAGGTTGATAACTCAGTGCATCACTTCCCATCCAGTAATTCTGGACACTACATAAAGACCATTCATCCATCTCCCTGAGCCTTTCTTTAAAAATTATTTCAGTAGCACACATGACATACAGATCAGTTTAAAACCAGTTCAGTTTCTTTTAAGTATAACAGCTTGGTTTTGACAGGTGAGATTTTACAGAAGAGATTTTACAGGCTTGATTTTTAACAGGTGAGATTTGATAGGAGCTCCCTTTCAGTGAGCAGTCACCATCACCTGACTATTCTGGTGTGCAGTGCATAGCACCTTGGTACAGAGCATCTCCTGCTAAATAAACACTTACAAACCATGCACTTGATGGCTTTTAAGCATTTTTCCTCCTAAGCACACTGTGATGCTAAATGCAGCCACATATGAGCTAGTGCTGCCAGCCAGGTCCAGCTGCCTGCAGGGAACCGTGCATCTGGATCCTTCCTGGAGCACAGCAGCTGACCAGGAGCTCACCAGCCCAAAAATAGAGCACCTTCTGTTCTGCTCCAGGAGCTGCCATCACACACTGAACTCTTTGGGGGTGTCCACACAGCCCTGAGAAGCACAGCCTTATCACAGACACATTATGTGAAAAGTCCTTTTGCCAGGATTTTTCTCCTGAGAAGCTGAGAGACCTCAGAAAGGAAATGTAAACAATAATTATCTGCTGCTGTGGAATGCAACAGGTGCATCTTTGATTGGTCTCATGGGGTTGTTTTTAACAATGACCAATCACAGTCCAGCTGTGTCAGGACTGTGGTCAGTCACCAAATTTTATTATTCATTCCTTTCCTTTCTAGCTTTTGGATGTCTCCTTTCTCTTTCTTTAGTATAGTTTTAGTATATAATTTTCTTTTAATATAATATATATCATAAAATAATAATTCAGCCTTCTGAAACATGGAGTCAAGAGTCTCATCTCTTCCCTGCTCCTGGGGACCTGCAAACACCACCACAAGAGCCTGAGCTCCCTCCTCAAGGTGCAGAGAGAACAGGAGCCGCACTGGCAATGACTGCCCTAGAGAGCCAGCAGAGATGGGAAAGGCTCACTGACACACAGGGGCTCAGCTTTGCTCTGGGAAAAACAAATTGTCTGCTTGAGTATCTGCTAGTAAGGGCTAAGGGGAATTACAGAGCTTAGTGACTCCAGTTCCACCAAGAGAATTGAGAATTTCAGTATCACCCAGGCAAGAAGCTGGGGGACATCACTAAACAAGTGATTTAGATTCTGGAAATAGTTTCACCCTCTTGTTGGTTTTCCCAGCTTTTACAGAGATGGGGCAACTGAGAGGTGTTTTAAAAGATTTTATTCCATTATCAGTCTCAATGAAGGGTGAGACAAGAGATGTAAAACTCAACTCCATTCCACCAGGAGCCACCCTATTTCCTGGTTAAAACACCCTGTAAATGTTTTTCAGCCTATCAGCTTTTGCCACACAATGTTGCTAATACTCCTAACACCAATCACTATTATTTTACCCCACCTGGTCCTGCTACAATGCATCTTTCACAGTTCCAATTCTCTAAAATATCTGTTCTTTTTGCAAGGCCATGTTCTGGAACTTGTTTCAGGTTCAGTCTCTCTCTCAGCAATGTCCTCTCTGCTCCGTGGCCTCCCCAGGGCAGCACACCTTATCTCAGAGCTTGCACACAGACGGACAAGGCTGTGTGAGCTTCCTGCCAGGCTCTGAGAATCCTTTACAAACCCATTTCTCACACCTCTGACTGCAGATGAGGCACCATTTCTTGGAGACAAAACAGCTGGTGCATGATAACAATATTATAACAATATTATTAATATTATAATATTATAACAATATTTTCCTGCAAAAATGCCCAGTGACCTCTGCCTCACTGGCCATCCTCACTGCTAGTCTGGGTTCCTCATAGGAACCAGGTTTCTGTCAGGTTCCTAATGGGGACAGACACCTCCAGGAGGTGTTCAGATGAGGTGGGATCATTTCCTCTCTGGAAGTGCCAATTTCTCTCCATTAAATACAAAAGTAATGGAGCAGTGAACTGAGGTTATGCCTGTTTCTTTGAGACTGGCAAAATTTAGAGCCATTAACATCCACCCCAAACAATGGTCCTTGTCCTAAGATAAAGAATCAACTAAAATCCTGAGGGTTTCAAACAAGGGAAGGGATAGGGCCAAGCAGACAAACAACAATGAGGTCTGGTTACATGAAATGTTATAGTTATGGTGGACTGTTTTAAAACAGCACACATGGCATAAGATCAGATCCTCCTCACTTCATTCTACTCTACAGAAACTTTCAATAAACTTGAAAGAATTTTTTTCTAAACAGAGAGACAAAGATTTTCTGCCAAAATGCTTTCTTCCTCTCCCATGAAAAACAGTGAATATAAATCACTTAGGAACTAGTTCCAGTGATGCTGGTGATTTGTAAGCACCTCTAAATTTTTTAAGATGCTTATGATCCTAGGTCAGCAAATTTTGAAGCACTTACTGCAAGAGGGATCAACAGACCTTCAGGAAATGGGGAGCCATCGGGATCTTTGTACAGAAATGATCAACAGGGCTGGTCCTTTGCCCTGCTTAAGCCAAGACTGCAGAGTAGAGCCATGAGCATCCACACTGAGACCTCACAAGTATCATCTCCTCCTTCAAACCCCAGAGGGAAACCCCAGAGAAGCTGCTCAGGCTGCTCAAAACCAAGTCACACATCAAAGGCTGCATCTTAGCCAGGAATTATAACTGGACAAAATAGGGAAAAATATCACTGTGTATTGCTATGATTTTAGGAATGAAAAACTGGAATGACAGAAGTCCTGGTAATTCATTCTGTTCTGAGAACAAGTCAGCAAAGGCAAAAAAGAGAGAGAAATAAACAAGCCATAAACTGTGCATGCTTTCTGTAACAGAGGGGACTTGTAATTGCTTTTTTTTGTTGTTCATTTAGCAGCAAACCTTCCAAATGCAGACAAGCTCTTGAACTTATCACTGGTGAAATCTCTGTGTTTTGGTAACTTAGAGTTCCAAAAGAGAACACTCAGCCATGCACCTAATTAAGAAGAGGGAATCTTAAGACAAATGACTTATGTTGATAACAACAGAACTCAATATTATCTAGGGGTCCTAGTGTTTTAGGAAAGATAGCTATATCCTATTTTTCCTCAGAATAGAAATGTGTCTAAAAGTTATACAGTTTTATTACAAAGAACACAGGTGTAAATTCCATTTCTGCTGCTTATCATTGTGCTTCATTAAAAAAAACAAGGATAAAAAAAAAATAAAAGCAGCACATCATTCAATGGAGTCTTGCAGGATTTGAGGACACACCATGAACAGCCTCAAGGTCCTGGCTGAGAGTAGATGTAAGCCAGAGCTTACCTGCACACTCTTTTCCCAGCCCTGATAATTTAATCTCTAAGTATAAATCATTCCACTGTATCCACACAATCCCTGCTAAAGAAAAAAAGAGTTTTGAGCTCACAGCTGACATTTTTTGCAGAAAATGGCCTGGAACCTATTTCCATGATTATATAATGCCATGCAGATCACATCAAGAAGTTAATGAAATGGAGGATGAGAGCTAAGATTTGCTGTTTCACATATAAGATGACAGAATTAATGTAGCACCCTGGGATGTTCTGAGGCAAGCAGACATTAGAAACCCAGATGTCAACAGGCACTTAGTAATTACAGGCAAGGAAAATCAACCCAAATCATGCAACAGGTTTAAAAACACCTTTTAGTAGATTTCAGGAAAAGGAAGAGTAGTACTAAGAAAATAAGATTTTTTTTTTCCTTGCCAGCAAGCTTTATGTAGGTCTCATAAAAGTGTTGTACATCTGTTTTAGCTAAAGAATGACTTTGGGATGCCCCTTCTCCTTATTCTTACATCCTTAAAAAGAGATCAGGGGCACATCCAAGAGAGCATGATCAATATTTATTCAAGAGACTCACAGAATCAAATAGTTTTGGCAGCAGATGTGCTCCAGGAGAGACATCCCCAGAATCAGATCAATATCTACAGGACAGCAGTCCAGTTGTGCGCCCAGGGTGTTGATCAGCACTTTGTGTCCTTTCCTGGCAGCTCACCCACCTCAGGCTCCTGGGGGAGAGCACACAGTGACACTGGTGGGTGATGCTACTAAAGAAGAAAGTTAAAGGACAAGTGGAGTAAAAATCAGAGTGAAAGGCAAGGACTCAAAGATGAAACACTAAATGACAACACACAATAAAACACACACTGTATTTTTACTGCAGGAGTCCCTTGACAATCAGCTGCTTTCATTATTCTCTCAGCTTTCCCAGTCTGTCCTTGAACTGCCTTGTAACTATTCCAGAGAACACAGAGATGAGGTTATTTATGAAAGCCAGCACTCACATTTGTATTAAATGCTCCTACACCTCCACTGTTTGCAGAGCACTGATTTGATCAGCAGCCGGTCCACAGTCTAGGTCATAAGCTTGGATTTTCTTTTCATATCTACCTGTTTACATCCACTCTTTTTATTTATTTGAGGTTGGGGTGACCACAGCAACATCTGTGGCTTCACCCAGCATTTATAAAACACTCGGGCTATAAAACACTGTGCGTTATCCACAGACCCACAGGGCAGCTGGGGCTGGAAGGGACTCTGAAACCACCTGGGCTGCCCCCCTGCTCCGGCAGGCTCACCTAGAGCACACTGCACAGGATTGCTGAATTTCTCCAGACAAGGAGACCCCACCACCTCTCTGAGCAGCCTGCTCCGCCTCTCCATCACCTGCAGAGCTGAGAAATTATTCTTCCTATTCAAGCAGAACATTCTGTGCCTTAATTTGTGACTATTGCCCCTTGTCCTACCTTTGGGCACCACTGCAAAGGGTTTCTCTCCCCCTCTCAACAGCTGCCCTGTAGAGATTTCCATTCATTGATAAGTGAGAAGTGTCATTGTTGTTGTTAGAAATGAGGGGATGGGATCATTTTTAAGTTAAGAAACATTAATTGTGTAGATAAGCATCAGTCTTAGAGGCTGTGAGATTTTAGAGAAATATTTGGTAATAGTTTAAGGGTAGTTAAGTTCCTTTGTCACAAGGTAATATATCATTTTCTAAACTAACAGATAGTTGTTACAGAATTTATTTTGTTTTCTAACTTATTATTTTACTTATTTTAATTGTACTGTGGATACTTTTATTTAATAGGTTTTAACTTACATACACATACATGTTTTTATTATAATTTCTAAACTATTTGTTTATTTTATATAATTATATTATTAGATTGTAATGTTTTTACTATGCATGTATTTATTAATATTTTATTTACAAATATAGAAATATAAGTTTATTATTTTTTAATTTAATGTTTGTGCATTGTATTTTTACATCAATTTAAGTGTCTTCTAAGGCTACTGATTATACTTTTTAGTGCCTTTAGAAGTTTCTTTTTTTCTGATTCCCACAGATAAGATCCCCTCAATTACCTCTTCCTACTCAGAAACATGGGAGGGGGGGAGAAAATGAAAGTATTTCACCAAAAATGCTGCAATAATTGTGCAGGTTCTTGGAGAAGCCTACCACTGTATAAAACAAACATTTCTCATTCCTGTTTCTCAAAGGTCCCACTTTATTGCAGCATTCCTACAGTGCTAGAGCACTGAAATATCAATGCTTTCCCTTTTTGTGCTCAAGGTGCCAATACAGAGATGTTGCTTCAGGAATTTGGTTTGATCTGAAGTACAGGATTAATTCTACCTGACAAAGCACCCAAAACAGATGCTCCTGGACAGCTTGAAAGAATAAGATATCCAGGTTGTGAGACAGGGCTACTGCAGCCTTTAAAAAAATGGTGGTGTTTATTGACTGATTTAGAGCCCTTTTATAAGTGATGATCACAAGCTGGCAGGAAATTTGAGTAATAGGAAAAGAAAATTCCTGGCTCTGCCAGCACATCTAAGATAAGGCACATCACCAGAGTTCCTATTGAAGTTGAAGACATAAATAAAGCTGTGGTGAAAACTCAGAATAATCCTGATTAAATATCTGTCCTGAGGGAACACGACCAGAGCAAAGTATCACACATGGAATGAACTGATCAACTGCGTACATGTAAGACAAAACAAAAAGAACCCAAAAAACCAAAAACAACAACAACAAAAACCAAAAACAAAAACCCAAACAAACAAAAACAAAAAAAAAAGCAAAAAAACCCCAAACAAAAAAAAACCACTACTGAGGCTTGCAAGGTCCTCAGAAGAGAATCTGCGGCTCAAGCAATTAATCTGAACACATATCAACCAAAGCAGGCTACTAGAAAATAAAAAAGCAAACCACATAATTAAAAGAAAAGGAGAATCTCTCTGTATAGGGCTCAGAAAGGGATTTGTTTCTTCTGGTTGACTCTGGAAGGGTACTACCTAAAATTCTGGGAAGCAACTCACAGACATCTTAATCAATTAGAGAAATCCAATCCAAAGGAGGATGAAAAGTGTTAAAAGTGCAGGAGTCACAAATTGTGAGTAAAGACTGAAAAGATTGTGATGGTTGGAGCTAGGGAAGAGGAAACCAAAGTACAAGACACAAGTGCAATTTTGAAAATATGAAAGACTGCTAAAAGAAGAAGGGTAAAAAACTGTTTTCTAGATATAATTAAGGAAATAATGAAGAAAAAACAAGGACTTAAATTGCAGCAAGTGATATTAGATTTAACTTACATTTTCTGTGTAAACACATTTCATATCAGAAAGATATAAAACATAATGAATTGTTATGAGGACTTGTAACATTTATTGGATGGCTTTAATTATTGGAAGGTTTTAAGAAGATGTTACACATTTATGTTGTTGCCCTGAGAGAGCAGGAATCTACACACAAACCCTTGGTCCAGTCCAGCTTTACATATAGATAAATAAATGTAAATTACTGATTCAGTCATTACTATAGTATTAGTACTTTTTCAGACTATCACAAAGAATTATCAGAGGACAAAAATCCCATTTCAAGGATGATTCAGAGCTTCCCTACTTTTCATTCTGCATCTTCTGGGACAGAAGATGAGGCCATATTGTCATGTTTCGTTTGTTTTAAGTAGTCTTGAGGACAAGGCAGAAATGCAAGGCATTCAAATTAAATAATAAAAATGCCCTTCTCCCCATTTTGAGGCATCATGTCATGCTAAAACATCTTTTGGTAGTTCACCCAAGGTGAACAAAAGAGGAAAAAACAGAAATTGGAAGGAAAGGAGATGTAGGAAAAAATATGCAGTCCACATATCCTGCCTGACAGTAGGTCACAGTTCAGTGTCTAAAGCAAGCTTGAATTCACTGCCACTCTAAAATAAATGTAAAGTTGGCATGCCTGGTTGCCAACAGATCCTACAGATAATTTTTGTAGAGAAAGAGAGTAGAAGCAAGCTGACGTCATATTTTGTGATCTATTTTGAGGCTTTTGTGTAACGTGAGCATAAAAATGGCCCCTAGACAAAAATTTTACATGTAGACCTAGAACTATTCATACTTTTTCCTAAAATAAACCAAGGGCATGTGTCTCTGATAGTAAATTTTCTGCTTGAGTGAGTTCTCATGACAATGTGAAATGCTGCAGAATGTAATGGTCGTGTCAAGGGTGTAGCAAGAGCAGTCATGTGGGGGAAGAAAACCTCAGTGAAACCTGCCTCTGCTTCATTCCCTTCAGGATTCTTTAATTTTAAATGATTTGTTTATAATTATATTTATAATAAATAGATATAAATATAGATATAATATGTAATTATACATATAATTATGTACAACAATTGTACTTATAATACAGTATATGATATAAATATAATATATAAACAATATATTAGATAATATATATCATATATATAATTTATTTTAATTTTTTCATTTTGTTATTTCCCTCCGTGAGGGCGCTGGTGTGTTGAATCATGGGAAATAGAAGGTCACACATGATTGCACTGATTTCAGAGAACTGTGGACTTCTGTGGATACACACATTAAATGGCATTAATGTTGGGAATACTGTGCCACAAATGAAACATCCTCACCATTTCTAGAAATTTTTAGGATTCTAAAATTCTAGGATTTTAACACTTAGTATTTTTAGTTTAGTAAAGGGAATTGTGTCAAGAAAAGACTATTTATATGCAATATACACTTCTGAAATTCCTAGATATACAGGAAAACAGTAGTGATGAACAATCAGCACATTTAACCAACAGCAAAAGCTTTTTAAAGCCATTCTTTTCTCTCATGAAAATGGGTTCAAGATGGGACATCTCTGTACCATGTGATAAACATACTTAAAATTAACATTAAAAAAAATCTCCTGAATATATAAAACTGTGGAACATACATTTGCTTAGAAATACTTGTCTTCCTCTTACTTACTCTCACAAAACAGCAAGTTACAAATGAACAAAGGATAGTCTTGTTCATGTGAAGTAATAAACAGTTTCAGCACTGTAGTATCTCATTCTCTGCAAGAGCTTTTAAAGTCACTTTTATGCTTGGCTCAACACTTAAAAATCAGTTTAAATATTTTCTCCCCACACAAAAATAGACTCCTATTTGCTGTCTCACAGAGGTCTCAATGTGCTGAGCAGGAGCAGAGTGGGATTTCTCTGGCTGCATGGTGCACACAGCTCCATGTGCTCCCTACCCCAGCTGAGAGGTTCCAGGGCATGAGCCAGCCCCAGCAGGAAAACAACACAGCCACATCCCCCCTGCTCTCAGCTGAATTCATACATCTACTCTGGTGGGTTTCTCTGGGTCTGGATTGAAGGCACCTGAGACAGTAGTTCATGTTCAGACTCAGGTGTTTATTATTCCTTATCAGTAAAACAGTCTCACTACTCTGAGAGTTCTGCATCTTTTCGTTAGAAGGCACAAAAGGGCCAACAATCTCTTGGTACAAGGTCTTTTAAGACTAAACTATCCAATTAAGAACTGACACCTGGATTATTTTCCCTTTTAACCCAATAACTGATCCCAAAGAGCTGCAATGTGGACTTTTCTGCCCAATTACAAAATGCCACCCAAACCCATGGAGAAGAAGCATGAAGAAGCAGCCCAGGACGACACCCTGTGCCCTCCATCTTTCTTCCATCCACAACACACTAAAAATCCCAAAACCTCAATTTCTCACCAAGTGATACACCTACACTGCTCTCTATAATCTATTTCACACTTGTGTGGATTCCAGTCTATCTTGAAGTCTGGGAAAGGTCAGGACACCCCAGAGCACTGGGTTTCCACATCTCTCAACAGGCCTTGAGGCTGAAGGAACCCTTCTTGAGTTTTGGTTTCTGAATTTCATTTGTATTTGTAAACTCAAGCTATAAAAGCAAATTGTTGCCGTTGCATTTAGCTGAACAGTGAAAGCGTAAAAATGTAATAATGTAATAAATAGTTAGAGAACTCAAACTGGTAGCTAACACAGTTTTTTGCAATCAAAACCAAAAGAATAGTAGGGTTCTGCACCAGTTTGTTTTGTTGGAAAGCATTCTTCTAGCTGTGTTTCTATGGCACCACTGCTAGTCCAGTGAGACACACAAAGTTGTGTGTTTATCACCTGTTTAAGACAACAAAGATGTTGAGTGGACCAAATTTGGCTCCACTCTTGTCTTCTGCTGGTTGAAGATTGTTTTCTCAGGCTGAGATTTCAATGGAACCAATTCAAGTAGGGGAATAAATTCCATTTTAATAAGCCCCAGTGTGTAAATCCACCAACCTTCTCTTTAAAGTATAAAATGACAAAAGCCCATGAGAAATCGTCTGATTTTTCAGAAACAGCAACAGTATCTCTCACCTTTTAGCAGAATTAACAGAACCTATAGACAAGCTCTTTTGCTTGTCCTATGGCCTGGAAAGCTCTCTCAAGCACCCTATCAAGTTTTCTAGTTCTGTGTAAAAACCAGTTAATTCCAGTAATGCTGCACCCTGACATATATATATATTTATTCCATAGGGATACAAATACTTCTCAACTCCTGCAGTGCCTTCAAATGAGATGGATCTGAGACCCAATTTTCCTCAAGAGTAGAGAAAACAAGTCCTATTTCTACAGCAATTCAGAGAAAAAGATGAAAAAAAACTATTCTTCTAATGAAGAAGATAAGCATACTCATTTCAGCAAAAATAAACCAATTTTTCAACTGTAAGCAATCAGATAGTTCTGAAATACAATAAAAAAATCAGGGAATTATCTAGAAAACTATCTAGCAAGCGTTGCAATACATTGCCCTCGTTGTATTAAATGTCTCCAATTTACTGTCTGGCAGGTGACTAATTGAGGATTAACAGTAATTTGTCCCTAGCATTTTACTCCTGATAGTGTATATTACTTAATTTTAAATGCTTTTAATTTAATTTTTGAGCATTTTTAATGCTCAAATCTTTATGCTTAAAATTTAATTTGAATTTTTTGAGCAATACAACAGGAGAGTTATTCTAGTGTATCCTTGTGTAACAAGAGACAATAAGAAGCTAGCCCTTCATCCAAAGAAGTACCAATGACAAAAAAAATAAACTGGACACGAAAACAAGGGGGACAAAAAAAGAGATCAAGTAGAATTAGCACTGTAAAGCTGATATCACCATCTCATGTTAATCACTATCACCTCACTTTTTCAATAGGGAGGGTGGACAGTGTTAACCTGGGGAGACTTAAAGAAAGCAAAGCTAGAGGAGGTTTGAAGAAATGGAATGAGGAAAAAGGAAAGGGAAAAATAAAGTTAAAAAATAATGAAATTAAAAATAAAAGTAAAATAAAAAGATCAATTTTGACAGAAAATAAAGGAATACAATTTGTGACAAGATTTGGACATATATGACTTTGCTGGACTACTCTGAACTACCAACATCAGTTCTACATAAAGAAGAAAAATCCTTCAGATACTTTCCTGTGTCCTGCAAACCCAGCTGCTGCAGTGGGGGTAGAGTGATCATTAAAAATCAGCAAAAGATCACACACAGCTCAGTAATATCTGTTCCTCCAGAAAAGAGTGGCTGACCAGTGGGCTTGGTGATGGACTTTCCCTGTATTGGTTACAAGCCCCTCAGCCTACAAATGATTGAAAATTTCCCATATCCTGTAAAATTAACTAAATAGGTGAAAAACCTAGCTTGCAATGATATGCTGGAATAAAGAGGAATGTAATTGATGGTGTAATCCTGTAGGAAAGACTTCACTTTCCAGGGTTCTGTGCTTTTGGACTGTTTTTGCAGCACTCTGCCTCCACTGTCTGCAAACACTCAATTACACCCTGCAGCCATTTCCAGAGAGCTGAGCAAGGCCAGCCTCCCTCAGCACAAACCTGAAATCACACAAAATGCTTTTGGCATTTCTTACTTGCAATCAACTGTT
>NW_005054429.1:941896-987591 GCF_000277835.1 Geospiza fortis | reverse complement strand
CAAAGCAGACTTCAAAAACAGAAATCTCATCACTTAAGGGGTTAACTGTAATAGAGACTATTTCTCTACAGAGGGTATTTCTTAAGGGATAGGAGTAGAATATAATGAATCAGATATATTCTAATCCAAAGAGTAAATTGTCTTGAATGTAAGCATGAAATGTGTAGCCATGACCTTCCCTCTTCATGTACAGCACATAGTGAATATCATAAATATTAAACATGTGTTTCTTATAGAGTGCAAATCAGCTCTCAGTGAATTATAAACAACTTGATGCCTATTTTATAAACATTCCCCATACAATGATCATTTTCTGTAACATACTCTTATCTATAATTGTGCATAGAATAAAGCAGGTCAATAGTTCTTGGTCCATAACTTGGCTGTGAGTTTTACAGTGAATTTTCACTGGCTTAAAATCAGTCTGTTTGCTACAGAAAGAGCATAAAACCTCTCTGCTGTGCTATTGCCTGACTGGCAGTACAAGTGTTTATAGATACAAATATGGCCATATAAATAAGGCACTTTCTGCCTGTTACCAGACCACATATCGACAACCCTGGTATCAAACATACCATCTAATATCTAATGAATGAATCTTATCTAATGGAACATACCATGTGGTATCAAACATACCATCTAATATCTAATGAATGAATCTAATCTAATGGAACATACCATGTGGTATCAAACATACCATCTAATATCTAATGAATGAATCTAATCTAATGGAACATACCATGTGGTATCAAACATACCATCTAATATCTAATGAATTAATCTTATCTAATGGAACATACCATGTGGTATCAAACATACCATCTAATATCTAATGAATGAATCTAATCTAATGGAACATACCATGTGGTATCAAACATACCATCTAATATCTAATGAATTAATCTTATCTAATGGAACATACCATGTGGTATCAAACATACCATCTAATATCTAATGAATGAATCTTATCTAATGGAACATACCATGTGGTATCAAACATACCATCTAATATCTAATGAATGAATCTTATCTAATGGAACATACCATGTGGTTTTTCAGAGGACACTTGGCCACAGCTCTGCTAGCACACATTTGCTAGCAAACCAGCTAATGACATAAACATGGAGTTTTTCTAAACTTATAAGCCAAATTAATTTCTCTTGGTTTTTTCCCCCCCTTTTTTCTTCCTTTTGCATATTCATCCAGCTGCTCTAAATAATCATTAGGACATTTTAATTAATGACTCTGCTCCTCCAGAATCTCTGCTTTGAGGTCTCACGTGAGACAGACCATTATATTCACACAACTTTCATCTGGAACCATCTGATTGAAGCAATAAAAGTAAGAATATCTCACATTTTATCAAACAAAGCACAACAGCCAAACCACCAAAGCTTCACTCCCCATCCATGAAGAGGGCACAAACCAAACCTCTTCTACTGCAGACCATGTTTTGTGTTTGGGAGCTCTTAAATACAGAAAAGGCTTCCCTTCTTTTTCATTTTTTTTAACCTACACTAGGCCACATTTCCAAGTTTTTCACTCAAGTCCATGAAAAGGGAACCTACTCTAAAAAAAAATCTTGTTGGTATCCTACAAATCATGAGACTGCAGGGCATGGGACTAACAATATTTTCAATATGGCAAGAGTATCAATATGGCAAATTTAAGCACTGCCAATCCAGACTCCATGCAAATGAATAACTTCTCCTCTCTTTTTAGGTTACATAATTCAGAATAAGATGTGACGGTGTCACAGGGGTCTTAGGATGAGGGAAGAGATGAGGATCTGACTCTATGTTTCAGAAGGCTTGATTTATTATTTTATGATATATATTACATTAAAACTACACTAAAAGAATAGAAGAAAAGGTTTCATCTCAGAAGGCTAGCTAAGCTAAGAATAGAAAGGAAAGAATGATAACAAAAGGCAGCTGGCTCGGACTGTGTCTGAGACAGCTGGGCCTTGATGGGCCATTAATTATAAACATACAAGATGGGCCAAACAAAAATCCACCTGATGCATTCCACCGCAGTAGACAATCACTGTTTACATTTTGTCCCTGAGGCCTCTCAGCTTCTCAGGAAGAAAAAAATCCTAAGGAAGGATTTTACATGAAAAGATGTCTGCGACAAATAAGATTTGAAGAAGGTACACTTACCCTCAGAAACCTTAATTCAAAACTGTCCGAGGGGCTTTCTTTTAAGGATTTACAAAAAATAAAGGAAAAAGTGCTTAAAAGAGCACATCACTGAAAGCTAGTGGATATATTCCTGTGCTCTATAAATGATAAAAGACTGCTGAAATGAGATGATTTAATTATTGTTAAATTTGATAGACTTAAAATTTTTTATTTCTCATATCATTAAGTTCAGTTTTATATTTCTCATTGAGGGCATTAAACATACATCATTCTTTGGCTGATTTAATTTACACTGAAATATTTTGAAATCTCATTAATCCCCACCACAATTCAGATTGAACTGGGCAGTGTTACCCTGGAATGTGGGGAACAGTTCCAGTCTTGATGGAAAGGAAAAAAAAGGAAAGGAAAAAATGGGAGGAGTTGTCTAAATGCCTTGGGTAGACTGAAGAGTAGCAAGAGTGGCCCAACACCCAGGAAAATCAGCCTAATAACTTCAAAAAATTCCAGTTTCTATTAGCTGGTGCACTCAAATCTATAGCACACACTTTATAATTTATCAAGACTTTTGAAGAAAAGAAAGAAGAATGTAGGAACACAGAAAGGAATATGTAAAAGTGCACTCCAGAAAAAAATTGCTTCATCGTGTCAAGCAGAGAATTTTGCAAATTTCAAACTCGGGCACAGCGGAACGATGGCTGCATGGGCTTGGTTTTATATTTTCACATGTTAGAACAACACCAGAGACTGAGACCTTAAAAGAGCCACGGCACAGTGAAACAAAACTAAAGTTCAGGAATCCACAGACTCAAGGAGGCAGCTTCCACTGTGTACCTTTATAATCCAGATGCAATTCTTTAGCAAGAGATTTTGTTTCACTGTAAAAAAAATTGAAGCAGCACTCAAAAATAATCTTAGAAAAAAAAGAGCATCATCATAACTCTGTAATTGAATTTCCAGAATTAAAATCTGTCCTATGATCTGAGAAATTCTGGACCTGTATGAGAACCACACTGCAAGAATAGTTTTAATGTTTCAGATACTACACAGTCATGATAAATAGCTGTAGAACAAGACTACAAAGATTAATTTGGCTCATTACTCAAGAGGAGAGAGGTCAGTATTTGCTTGGGGTTATCCTGCTGTTTCGTCTGGAATACTGTAATATTCTTCTAAGGTTTCTAACAAAAAAGAACAAAAGATTTGCTTTGTGAATTGAAATAGACCCAGCTACAACCTTGTAATAGGACATTTTCCTTCGCACACTATAAGAATTTTCATTTTGCTTTGCAAAAATGACAGAAGTTGTGAGAATTGACCATCAGTCTGGCAAAATTAGTGGCAGTTCATCTAAAGAGCTAAACTGAGCAACGCTTCACTGCTCTAAGGATCAAATGCTGTCAACTTTTTTTAACACAAGAGGCTTCAAAAGGAAGAATGGTCTTCAGACTTCTTCCTACAGTTCATGGCATAATTAATCAAGGGTGGTGGGTGCAGAAATTGCTATTAATTCTTCTATCAATATTGCCCTTCTATGTTTAGCCCAGACCAAAGAGGCAACAAAGCTGATGGGACCACTCTGCCCATGATCTAATGGCTGTCAAATGAAAGAAGACAGTTGCATCTGTATGCCCACAAAACCACAAAAAAAAAAGGAAAAAAAGAAATCAAAGTGGCAGTGAAGGACTTCAACTATGCTTATATAGTGAGACAGAACAAACAGCACATGACACTGCAGGATAAAGGAATAAAAAAAACCCAAAAAACCCTTTTTCATCCATTTGAGTAAATTGCATATCCAAATCTTCACTTCTAGTGGAACTACATAAAAGCTATTCAGGAGTTCAGATATTCAGAAATTACTTCAAAAAAGTAGAAATATTTGCATTGTGGACTAATAATGATTACATGTAGCTGGAAGCTGGCAGCCATGAATGTGTAGAAACAATTTCCTTCTGATATTTAGTATTTGCAGACCAATAGAAGGATTGTCCTAAGCCATGCACAATAGCCAGGAACCCTCACTGCTTGTATCCCTGGGTTTGCACAGTTTTCCTTCTGGTTATATCAGAATATGACCTTGAAAGAATTCCCCTTTCTTTGGTAAAATTTCAGTAGTCTTCACTGGTCTTAGAGTTTGCAAGCTAATGGTGAGACACCAATAGAAGATATATAAATATTGACTGTATTAAAGTTACTGTTCCTACCATCCTCAGTCTCCATGCTAAAGCAAATATCTGAGTCTGCTTTGTTTGAGTGCCATAGTGCAAGCAGCACAATGCATCAAACAAATACAAATATTTTTGGCTGGTTTCAGTACTTGCAGAACATAGTTATTAATTGCTTTCCTTAGATGAGCTTAGCAAATGCACTCTATTTAAAAGCATTAAAGACCTTTATGACAAATAAAGAACATGACCTATGACGAGGAAAAACAAAGATAAAGGAGGCATTTCAATTGTTATGGAGAAATGATGGAATATTTCTTCATTAGCATGATTTGCAGAACAACACCTTGTCAGTCTGACTCAGCCCAAGTACAGCATCTTGGACTCCTGCAACGCTCTACAGGCAAGAAATAAAAGTCCAAGGTGCATTTTAGGAAAGATTTTCAGCCTCCTAAAAAACTATCCTGTATAAAATGATTTTATGAATGGTAAACTGTCTGCACATTCTCCGTTGGCCTTTCTTCCAGCAGTCTCACTACAGCTTGCTAGATTCACCATAAACAGATAAACAAATATTGAATGCAAAGCACTTCTGACTTATGGAGCAAGGCAGAATTCAAGGAGCAGACATCTGACCTATTTTTTGGGAAGCTGTGCTGCAGAGCTTTTTAAAAAAGTGCTTTCTTCTGTCCCCATTCCTTTGAAAAAATTGCAGTTTGAGTATACATTCAAAAAAAAAAATCTTCATTTTTTTTGTCAATGAACCAAATTGTCAGAGCACTTCCAAAGTTGTGCATTATGGAATGCACTGGCTGTACTCACAACACTGTGCTTCACATTTCATTAGCAGGAAACCTAAGATAGATCACACAGGACCCATTAACTTTAAATTGCTTGCAGGGGTAACTAGAAAGTGTGGCAGCTCCCTTTTCAATATTTTAAAATAACATTATAATCAATTTCTGTGAAGGAGCAGCAAAAGAACCAAGGAACAAATGAGATTTTTGGTAATATTTAAAAAAACTGCAAGAAGTCTTCTAGACAGAAAGTTAAAATTCTTCAGTCCCTCTAAGGCTTCCATAGAGTACTGAAAACATATTTGTTCACAACAGGTAAGAAGTAAAAAATTGCTCTTCATTGTCATTTTAAATTAAGTTCTGAGGATCTGCAAATTAAAATCAGACTACATCTCTATGCTTAATTTTATACTGGCATATCACAAACTTGCTGTAGCACATCTGTGGTCATCAGTTGTTGTGGTGTTGTGAGGAGTCCCCAGGACAAGGTGAGAGATGAGAATTTGACTCCAAGTTCGCAGAAGGCTGATTGATTATTTTATCATATTATATTAAGAATGCTATACTAACACTATACTAAAAGAGAAAGGAGACATCAGAAGGCTGGACAAGAATGAATAATAAAAACTCTTGACTGACCAGAGTCCTAACTCATCTGGACTGGGATTGGTCATTAAGTAAAAACAATTCACATGGAACCAACCAAAGATGCACCTGTTGGTAAGCAACCTCCAAACCACATTCCAAGCAATCAGATAATTCTTCTTTACATTTCTTTTCTGAGGCTTCTCACTTCTCAGGAGAAAAATCCTGGTGAAGGGATTTTTCATAAAATATCATGGTGACACACATCAATTTCCAACTCTCAAAACAGAAAGGAAAACACACCCAGTTATTCAAGGAAAAGCTTTTTCTAACTTAGATACCCACCCTGGTACAAAAGAATTGACTGATTCAACTCCTGCCTGAAGCTCAACTGATGCCATGACACTCATCATGTAGAACCAGAGGCTTTTTAGCTGTTGCTCTTAAATAGCAGCAGGCATTTCATGTCAGTCTTTAACTGCACAATTTATCTACATTTCAACTCTGATATATTCTGCATCTTACCTCAAACTGACTGTGAAGCTGATGAGTGGCTTTGAGATATGTGGTATTAAAAATGACGTCTCTTCCACGGCTGAGAAGAAAACACAAGTTTTCAACAAGGAGTGAGTAGACAAGTGTTGTCTTGCATTTTTTGCCCATTTAAATAGTCACCATTTCATGCTGGTTCTACTGCTTCAAGGAAGTAATTCTTTTGAAATGTGCTTTCGTCAGACATTTTACCCTGCACAACAGGTTTGATGGACAAAATAATAGCTGGTCACTGACTGTGGCCAGGACAGGAAATGTGGCAGGGCTCATAAAATAATATGCCAGATACTCATCTGTTGGAACCCTGGATGCTGAGAATTTCAGACTTTCTGTGCTGGCAGGCACTGATCCCCAAGAGAACACTGCATTTCACCTGAGGCTGTGGAGAATCTTCCAAAATGGAATGACAGACCTGGGATTGTGGGTGTGGAATTTGAATAGAAGGGCGTAATATCATGTAGCAGAAAACTTAGGAGTTTAAAGTTTTAGGATATAGTAATATATGTGAAACAAGATAATGGTTTTAGGGTGGAGGCTGGTCCTTCTTCTTCACCTTCTTCTCCATGGGTTTGGGTGGTTTTGTGTAACTGGATAGAAGAGTCCACATTGCAGGACACACATGGTTAGTTATTGGGTTAAAAGTAAAAAAAAAAAAAAAAATTAGGCGCCATTTCTTAATTAGATTGTTTAGCCTTAACAGACATTGTAGAAAAAAAAAGTTAATAATTTTGCAATTAGTTAGTAAAATACTGCAGAGCTCACATCTTATAAGACTGATATAGATAAGAAATAAAGATCTGAGTGTAAACACAAAATATCACCTTGAACACTTTCAATTCCAACTTTAACAGAAAGAGAAAAGAAACCAAGAACCAACACTCATCCTCTTTTCTTCTTCCATTCAGAGGTGCGAGCAACAGGCAAGATTTCACTGATTTAGTTTGAGTCTGCAGTAAAACAAAAGATATTTCCTCTTAGCTACTCTTCTAAGTTAGTACCAGCTCAGGTCACTGGAGCTGGAAAAAAGCTCCACTGAGGACTGTGGTCCCAAATGTTAATAGTTATCATGAAGTTCCACACTCATCACCTGATTTCTACAACTGCATCACAGACTATCAGCTTGGCAGAATTTATTAAATTGTCCCAGCATCCTGCCTGGACAGGTATTTTGTGGATGTTACCACACAGATGAAAAACCCACATTCTTTTACCTCTGTTCTATCTTGCAAAAAGGCCACTTTAAAACACTCCCTCTTCAAATAAACACACACCCAGAAAGGTTAGAATCATGCAAGCAAGGGTTGAAGTGAGGACAATGATTTCCAGAAAAACTGACTGTTCAAAGCATGAGCTCATTTACTTTCAGTCACCTCATTACACTCAGCTGGTGAGCTACAAGGAATTCTTTTTTTTTTCTCTTGCTTACTGCAAATGTATACACTCACTCAATCAGCATACAATTCTTTCCAACAGATCATGGAGATCTACTAAGCCTGAAGCTCACATCTACCATCACCTCAGATCTGTATTTGCTTGGAAACCCAACACTGTCTGTACAGAGAACTTGAAAAATATTAACTTCGGCAATATTAAACAGACTCTAATTTACCAAACAACTTTTCAGTAATAGCCTTGTTACTGAAAACTAGCTTACAGAACACTGCTAATGACTCAGATAAGCAACTCTTCTTACTTATCTCCCTTTTAAAATTTTATCCATTTCTGTATAACTAAATTTAGGAAATTCTCAACAGTATTTCACAATATGGAGTTATGCAATCAATTCCTCCAGTCCAAAATATTTTTCTGAAAATGCTTTAGGTGAGATTGAGACATAATTGCCACTTATCAGACAGATAAGATTGAGACAAATTGTCACCCAATTTTCACCCTTAGAGTCCAAGGAGGAACATTGGCCATTTCATGCCATAGGTTATGTTCCAACACATGCATGCACACCTGTAAAGTAATTGATTGGAAAATCAATTAACATTTTCCACCTTTCCTTCTGTATCACTTTTTGCTACTCAAAATAAAGCCTGGTATTAAAGCCTAAGAACTGGGGACTGCTGAATGATTTGTGACATGTGTGCACTTACCATTGTGTACCCAAGCAGCATGCATTTTTCTTAGACTAACTGAACTGCTTTTTGCACTTAGCAACTTTATTCTCCCCTGCAATGGATGACACTAATAAACAACAGCTAAGATTTATCTCTCTTTAGAGTGAAAAATGAGGGGGGGCCCAGTGGTGAAAGCATCTTAATTCATTCCCTTCTTCTGTAAAATGATTCCTTCTTACAGCTGAAGGGTGCAACATATCTACATTTGTAATATATCTTTGGATACACCACAGGAGGGGGACAGTACAAGTGCAGAAACACTATCAATACCATTTTCTACTTTCCAATTAAAAAAAAGCCATTTTAATTACAAAGGATAGACAGAAAGCAATAAATATAGTTCATAAAGGGAGACTTCAGTGTTACATAATAGATAAACATTTATTTTCCTTAAAAACAAGGATGAAAAGATTGAAAATTCATTAAAAAGACTACCAATTTTAGCAATATGCTAAGAGCTGCAGTTACAGAAGTAAACCTTGAACTTACTGACCTTACATTCTGGGAAACACAAGCTTCCTCAGGTTTTAGGAAGGCTGTGTTTAGGGAATCACAGAACCTATTAGGCTGGAGCAGACCTCTGAGATCTGTGACCAAACAGCACCTTGTCACCCAGAGCATGGCACTGAGTGCCACATCCAGCCTCTCCTTAAACACCTGCAGGGACAGTGACTGTTCCAATCAGCAGCCCGTTCCAATGCTCAGTCACCTCTTCTGTAGGAAATTCTTCCTCATGTCCAACCTGAACCTCTCCTGGCCAATCTTAACACTGTGTCTTGTGCTATTGTTGGCTGACACTCCGCTGGCACAACCTCCCTTCAGGGAGCTGCCAAGAGCACCAAGGTCAGCTGTGAGCCTCCTCTTCTCCAGGCTCCTCCTCCCCAGCTCCCTCAGTCCCGCCATGTCAGAGTTCTAGACACCCAGAATTTGAAACTTTCTATACAGACAAACTCTAGCTCCCAGGAGAGCACTGCTTTTGACCTAAAGCTGTAGAACCAGCTTCCACCATTAATTGATAATGTGCTATTTTTGGGGTCCCCCATCGAGGGGAGGAAGGAGGAATCTGCCTCCATGTTCTTAGAAGGCTAATTTATTATTTTATGATCTATATTATATAAAGAATGCGATACTAAACTATACTAAAGAATACTGAAAGGATACTTGCAGAAGATTTAACAAGATACTAACAAAAAACTCATGACTCTCTCCTCAGAGTCCGACACAGCCTGACCCTGACTGGCCAAAGAGTCAAAACAATTCACATGAAACCAATGAATATCACCTGTTGGATAAACAATCTCCTAACACATTCCAAAGGAGCAAAACACAGGAGAAGCAAATCAGATAATTATTGTTTTCATTTTTTCCTGAGGCTTCTCAGCTTTCCAAGAGCAAAGTTCCCTGAGCAAAGAGATTTTTCAGAAAATATGACAGTGACATGATAACACTAAAACTACGAGTGCATTGTTAGTTAGAAGTGGATAATATCACAAAGCAGAAAACTTAAACTTTAGAGTTCTAGAATATAATATCAAATATAAAACAAAATAGAAATTTTAAGACAAAAGCAAGTTTTTCTTCTTTACCTTATTCTTTAAAAGTTGAAAGTGTATAATATCACAAAGTAGAAAACTTCAAGTTTAGAATTTTACAATATAATAAGAAATATAAAGCCAAATAGAAATATTCTTCTTTAGCTTATTTTTTAAAAGTTAAAAGTGCATAATATCACAAAGCAGAAAACTTAGAGTTTTAAAATATAATAATAAATATAAAACAAAAATTTTAAGACCTCCTCATAAATCATGCACTCCAGGCCCTTCCTGAGCTTTGTTGCCCTTGCCTAGCCCTGCTCCAGCACCTCCGCGTTCCTGAATTAAGGGCCCCAGAACTGGACACAGGACTCAAGGTACAGGGGAAGAATCCTGATCCTGCTTGGCCACACCATTTCTGGTAGATGCCAAGATGCTGCTGGCCTTCTTGGCCACTTGGGACTGACTCATGTTCAGTCACTATTGTCCAACACCCCTAAATCCTTCCTGCCCTCCAGCAGATCAGCACTGACCCAACATAGTGTCATCTGTGAGTTTTGCACCCACCTGCTCATAAAGGGAGATCAGGCTGTTCAGGCAGGACCTGCCCCTCCTAAATCCCTGCTGATCTCTTGGCTGTCCTGTAAGTGCCATGCAATCACTCACTCCATCTGCTCTGACTATTCAGCTACCAAACAGACATAAAGAATTTCAATTTTTAAAGTTTAAATGTGATAGAAATGTTAGGCAATAGAGCTAACACCAGATTTCTGAAACTAATTCAGGGGAAAGGTTATTCTGTCATTTAGCATAGCAGAAGTTGCTCTTGCCTGCTTTGCCTACACATGGCAGCAAAATGGATTTCACAGAGCTGTTGTGTAGAAGTACAATATAGTTCCAAACAACATTTTTAGTAAAATGAATTCACACTTTTGCCTGAATGAGCCATGGGAACCATATGTATTTTTGTTACAGCCAGCCTCCACTTTAAGTGAGTCATTCACAAAAACAAAAAAGAAAACAACAAAAAAAAGGCACTTTCACTATAAATATGAAAGCTGACTTCTTTTTTCATGCGCTGGGATGACCGCAGTTGCCCCACGATCGATGAGTAATTGAAATTCTGCCTGCACCACTCACTTAAACCTTTCAAATGGAAAGACAAAGCAAGTGAGAATAGGACAGTGATACAACACTGCTGAAGACTCTCAGTGTATGATCATCATCACAGCCAGGTCTCAATGGCAGATTTTAGCAGTCCAGATACAGAATTCAATGCAGCATGACCTTATATCTCTGCTTGTCCAGAGAATCCCTAGAGAATATTATTTTATAATAGACAATAGAATCAACTTTGTAGTGAGAATCCTCTTCCACTGCCGTGGGCCCTACTGGATCAAGCCAGCCTAAGTCCCTGTGTCCCTAAACCTGATGCCTTGTGCAGACTGCCCCAGAGCAGAGGCTGGACAGAGCTACAGAATAAAGCAGGGATTGATTCCAAGCATCTCCTCCATGGATCCACCTTGGGCAGCACCAGAGCCCAGCCAGGGCTGCACCCAAGAGGAACCAAAATGGCCCCAAAATGCACGAGCGCTCCCGGGGTCTCTCCCTGGGATCAGTTCTGCTCCATTTGCATCTTGCACTTCATTGTCCCATTCCAGCTTTAGCCCCTGCAGTCCCACCCTGCTTGTTTTTCTCTCTGCAGCCCACGGGGTTTGTGCTCTGGGGCTGAGATTTGGATCATTTGTCCGTGGTGCTCAGCTGGAGCAGGAATTGTTTTGTCTCCCTGCTCTGTGCACAGAGCTCAGCATCCCCTTAATATGAAGCCCAGAACTACTAAAGCAGCACAGAATGTGAAAAATAGAAAAGCTGAACCTGAGGCATCATGCCAAGGTGAAACAGACCCTTGGCATGTAAATCATGCTTTTCTTGCAGTAAAAATGGCGCCAATGGAAGCTGACTGGCTGACAGCTGCTATAGAATTGGAAAATACACAGGAGTCAACCTTTGGCATTTTCAATCTCATAAAATAAACTTCTGCAGAATGCCCGATTATTTGGGGGAAAGGAAGCACCATGTGAGAAGACTTTTGCAACATCATCAATCTTCCAAAGCCACAGTAAATCTGTGTGAACACAACTCCTCAGAAAGCACATTGTCTTATCATCATGACATAAAAATGGAACACCAGAACCAGGCTGTGGAGCCTGTGGTACAATGTCACATTGTCTGAATGAGCCACACTGGCACTGCTTTAGCAGAATATTGTATTTTTGGGATGCCCCAATGAAGGAAGGAATGATGAATGTGACTCCACGTCCTCAGAAGGCTAATTTATTAATTTATGATACTATATTACGTTAAAGAATACTAAACTAAACTATGCTAAAGAATACAGAAAGGATACTTACAGAAGGCTAAAAAGATAATAATGAAAACTCGTGACTCTTTCCAGCGCCCCGACACAGCTTGGCACTGATTGGCCAAAAAGTCAAAACAATTCACATGAAACCAATGAAACAATCACCTGTTGGATAAACAATCTCCAAACACATTCCAAGGGAGCAAAACACAGGAGAAGCAAATGAGAAAATAATTTGTTTTCCTTTTTCTCTGAGGCTTCTCAGCTTCCCAGGAGAAAAATCCTGGGAGAGGGATTTTTCAGAGAATGGGAATGGCACAGCAGAAATGCTTTTTTCTAAGCATTTTATATGGTTTGGGTCTTGTCTTTCTGGGCTACCCAGCTTTTGGCCTCAGTCATTAGTGGCTAGGTCTAAAACAACATATGACTTTCTTGTTCTAGTGTTCTATTTTTCAAAGCATTTCCAACTCATCCTTCACATTCTTCCTTCCTTCATGCCAGCCTTGTTTGTTGACATTGAAGCCTGTAGAACCCTAAACTATTTTTTTGTGGTTCTTTTATCCATACCCTTAAAACTGAGGGCCTGGATACCTTGCTCACCCTCTTGGACTTAAATTTTATATAATTAGCATTCATGTATCAGCTGCTGACATTCCCTCAAAAGCTCAGAGGATGTCAGATGGAAAGAATCACCACCTGGAAGAGCTTAAACTCTTAGTTTAGACTAAGATTCCAATATAGACCTCAAGTATAGGTGGGATTGACTTGGAGTCTGAAGCCTGAATGCGCAAGGAAGACAAGGTCTGACCAGTCCTACTTTACTCATTTTACAAATGAGTAACTGTGACAGACATGCCCCTTCTAAACACAGTTCTTTGCCCCTCTAAAGCTGTTTGCAGTGCCTCAGAAGCAGAATTGGTTGTTCAGTATTTTTGCATATCAGCCTTTAAAACAAAAAAGTCAAATAAAATAGAATTTTTAAAAATTATTTTTCAATAAATTGTATGTGTAGAGTTGAAACAGTGCAATCAACAATGCGCCTGTTTCTGTGAGTTATGTCTTTGACTAAACCAAATCTCTATCATAACAAATGTGTAATATCAGAAACCTCATTAAAATTTAAAAAAAACCAAACCACACAACAACCAAATTGTCTAGCTACATTATACTCAAATAAAATTGTCAATACATTAAGTAATCCTTTTTCCTCTAGAAGAAGAAAAAAAATATGTTCAAATAGACCAATATTATTTCTTTTTTTTTTATCAAATAGGATCAGATTTTCTGTCACACAGATTTCAGAATAGCATGGCCATATTGGAAAAATAATCACTGAATTAATTTTAATTACCAGTCATGTGTTTCTTCCTTGGATAAAAGAGCAATTATAAATTTATTTGGTTTTTTTATTGAAGAATAAAGACAAACTCAGATTTTATCAGCAGGCATTGCTATAAAATCTTGTTTGTTATTCCCTAAAAATTCCAGGACAGATCATAAGTTCTAGCTGCAGCTGAAACCCAAAACAACACAGCAATATATTATTTTTACTTTTTCTCACAGCAGCAAAATTTTGAAAACTGTTCCAGAGTACTTTAGAACACTCCACACAGTGGTCAGTGATCAATCCACCTGCATGTGGACTATTATTACTTTCTTCAGGTAAAAATGACCGTGCTAAATGAATTTATTCTTTAGTCCTTGAGATGGGGAGAGCCTGAAATCTGTGCTCTAGCAGTTGCTCACATACTGCAAAGTCCACAAGGGGAAAGCTTCCTACAAAACTCTTTGCCTTCCTTCAGGACAGACTCTTCAGAAATAGGGCCAAACACACAACAAATTCCCCAAACCCAGCTCTGCAACGCTACGAGACCACAAATAACCACACAGAGTTTTGAAAGAACTTGGAAAAGTTTTTCCATCACAATGTTTGAAAGCACAAAAAAAAAAAAACCAAAAAAAAACCCGCAAACAAAAAAACCAAAAGGAAAGGAACAACTAACCTGTCACAGCATAGATTGCAGCTGATATGGCCATGATACCCAGAGTGTCAGCACACAATTCCAGAAAACTCCAGCCCATGCAGAATAACACCATGGCAGTTCAGGAGGCTGCAAGTGGCTGCTTTTTTTGTCCCTCAGCCCAGCCTTTTATGCCCTCCTATTGATGCCCTGCACCTGTGTGCCCTCTGTGTGATTGCCCAGCACACCTGGGCACTCCATGGCTCCTCATCTTCAATAGCATTCACCTGTCCTGCACAGCTGCAGCCATTACCACAAACTGTCCCTACAGAACTCTGCTACTGAGCTATTCTTACTAGCTCTAATAAGAATAATAAGAGCTATTCTTATTAGCTCTTATTATTTTTATTAGGTCGTACCCTAATATTTCTTCACAGATGCAAAAGAACAGTGAAACCATTTCTTGAAATCTTAATTGCAAATACTGATTTGAAAACCTGGATTTTTTAATATTGGTACAATCGGCAGTAGAGGAATAGTGAGTTATTTCTTGATATTATACTATTGATGCAATATTGGTTAATATAATTTATTTGTATTAAATTATATAATTTAAGTTTTATTATATTATTAAAGTATGTAATTTAAATTTTATTATAGAATTGTTAAATTATATTATGAAATTGTATTATTAATTTGCATTTATATATTGCTTAATATTACCAATAAAATTGATAATATTAATTTTTTTATCTATTTGCAAAATTATATTATTTAATTATATTATTAATTGCTGTTTATATAAAATTGCTTAATATTGCTAATAAGATTAATAACATTATTGTATTATAATATTGCTATTACTAATAATAGTTATTACTAATAATAGTAATCATGCTATTAATATAATATCATAATTTGATATTTCTAATAATATTATTTCTATAATATTGCTTACTATTATTAATCATTTAGTGTAATGGCAATTGCACTCTAATAATTCTTTACACTTTTTTTTCTGTAGAACTTCTGTAAAATTTACATCCCTCAAAATACCCCAAGCACACAAACAGTTTTCAGGAAACATTCTTTGATGTAACCCCAGTCTGGAACTTGATTTTGATGTTTTTTGCAGTGGCTGGTGTGGGGCTGTGTTTTGTGTTTGTGCTGAACACAATAACCTAATTGATTATAATATAATACATGTATATATATATATATAATATATATATATATGCCTTTTTTATATTTTTTTTTTCTTTTTTATCTATCTACATATACTACATATATATATGTGTATATATATATATAGTGTTTATACAGTATAATTATGGTTGATAAAATGGAGATATATCTGTTACTGCTGAGCAGGACTTGCACAGAGCCAAGGCAAGACACTACACAGCCATGGCATGGATTTATCAGAGGACAGGAAGTGCTCAAAATCTGTTGGTTGTAATTATTTTGTGCAAGGAATATTTTGAAGGTTATCTTCCACTGGAGATGAGGACATTTTTATCTCACTGTAGAAAAGAGTAAGGTCAAGATTAGATCTCTGCTCCTCAAGTTCTAAACTGCTCTGAACAGATGCAAAGTGATGCTGCACCTTTACAACAGATTTTCCTTTGTCTTGAACATGCTCATTTTTTGATTTAGGTGGCTGACAGATTTAAATTTAAAAAATAAGGAATAGACATGACTAAATTAGACTGGAGAGCATTGCATAGCACACATAACCATTATTTTTTGCACAATGCAATCAAGATTTTTCTAGGAATTCACAGAGAATCTTTTCTAGAATGGGTAAATGCATCATCTTAGACTTTCCATAAAGATTTGGGTGTTGAAAGTTGAATTCTGGGCTTTTTGATTCATCTTAATGCATGTTAAGTACCTGATAGTTGATTCCAGCTCTTTATTATTTTAATATTGTCTACTTGGATGCATATTGGACAACCCAATAAAAACCTGTCTCAGAGCAAAAACTCTCATATCTTCTCATGTTTTTCATTGCTTATAGTGATTTTTCAGGAGTATTGCACAGCTTATACATAATAATGCAGTAAGAATATAATTATTTCATTTAAAATATGCTGAGAACTTGCAATTGATTTTATAAAAATCCATCTGGTGATGTCCAGCAGTTATAAACTCAAACGCCAACCATTATGGGAGGCACTTAATCCCTTAATCCAACAGGGTTTTATTGAAAGGGAATTTTCAAAAGGCAAAGTAATTCTGAATCTTAGTTCTTACCACTAGTCATGAACCTCCTTCTGAAAAATTGGAATTCCTTGCATCTGAAATCTAAGACATTCTCTATAAAATAAATATAGGTTTTGTGTTTAAATGTTAGATATGCAGAACTGAACAAGGAGAAAAATGCACACAATAGAGGTTTTGCATTTAAATATTAGGCATGCAGAACTGCCCAAGGAGAAAAATGCCCTCTTGGGGTAGAAACAAACACTATGACAGCCAGGATGTACAGTGCAGATGGCATTGTGCAACCTGCCTCTCCTAAAGGAGAAAATGGCAAAGAAATTGAAAACCAGCAATGGTGAACAGCAATTAAACTGAAGCCAATGTAGTGCTGGAGTGGCTAGTGGCTGCTGACAAGTCCATCCAAAGAGAATTTCAGTAACTCACAGCAGAGATCCCCACTGAGCACAGAACCACCCAGGGCTAGCATGATTTTCTCTTCTTTCTGGTTTGTTAATTTTTTAATACTCTTGAGTATTATACTGGGACCAAGTAAGCAGCAACTCTATTAATTTCAGATGATTATGGACAATGTAGTATCTTAGAATAAAACTGTCTAGATGATAATGAAAAAAAAATTATATTTATGTTTTCATGGATCCTTCAGGTTTAGAATTTGATCCTGCCTTGAGCATTTCCTCCCCCTGTAGGAAATGCTTTTTCAATGGAGAGCTCCAAACTCAACACACGCGTCAGATAAGTATATATATATATATATATAAGTATAGATATAATTTTCAAACATTGTCCTCTCTGTTTCTCATTCAGTTGAGGATCAGATCCCCAGCTTCACATGAATCACTTTTAGTCTTTTTTCCATGTTTAAAATTGTTCCTTTTGAACTGCTTACATCTAAATTAGCAAGTGATGTGAACTAATAAAAACATAACTCCACAGAGAAGCAGTTGATGTTGCAGGGCCAGTTTCCACACTATACACATTTAAAAGGGTTTTACTTCAGTAAGTTTTTGTCTGGTACCCTGGATGCATTATTACCTGCAGCTGGACTGCTTTTAATATATTCCTGTGTGTTTACTCCAGTTTCACTTCATTTCAGTGGTATATTTTTATATATTTTTAACTTAATATTTTTAATGTTAGGTTATGGTTTAAACAACAGTTTAAAGGTTTCAAATGATGATAATTCTTTAAATGTGATAATATGATACTGGATATTTATATCCAACTCCATAAAATTTGAATCAGGATGTTAATAATCTAGTTCATGCACACTGAAATCACTCCACAACACGAACCAAAGCATTGGAATTAGGAAAAAATATGGGATTTCATTCGAAAGCATGCTTTTGATCCAAACTGAAATCCAAATAGAAAGAACTTCACAGAGGAATATCCATTTTAAGAGTTGTCAGGAATTGTACATAAATGGAAATAAACTCACTTGAAGGCTGCATAGGTGATGTCAAGGGGCGAGCTTTTGGCAGGGAGCTCTTTCAGAGAGCAAGGTTAGAGAGGAGCAGTGAGATCACAGCCTTGGAGACATTCTCTGATCATTTTTCAGCTTGTCCTCACAAATTATGATGTTGCTGAAGCTCGCCCCGTGCAAGTGACAACTGCTCTGTGCTGGCCTGAGAGAGGCTGTGTGACATTAATGAGACACTGCCAGCACTCAAATCATTGACACTCCACTCACTGAAAGCTCTCTGGAAAGGACAAGAGCTGCTCACAAATGCTCTGGCAAAGACAGGATAAACATAGCATGTGTCTTTTCTCATGGAAAACTCTTCCTAAGTTACTCACCATTTTCCAACCACAAAAGATTTACACACAAGCTTTAGTGGAAAAAGCAAACTCTAGGCAAGGATGACGTTGGAGCAAATGAAGTCCTGTTGAATGCAAAACCAGAACTGCCATATCAGAACAAGAACCTAATACACCCAGAGTGCCATTCCAAAAAAGGCTCATTGCAGCTTTTGAGGGTAGCTTGGACTCCCCATAAACTGAACAGCCCTGTGCAAGTCTGAGCAGTGAATTTTAGCCTGACCATAAAGTCTAAATGTAGCAAGTATGTGATCGCAAGAAGGCAGCTCTGGTTTTCATTTTGTTTAACAAAAGTACCACTGTTAGTTTTATCCTGTAATCATGTCCCACAAACCTAAATAGACAGTTTAAGTCAATATTTGCAGCAGATACCTCAGAAGAAGCTGAGACTCTGCAGAAATTTCTTTCACCATTCAAGACTCTTTTTCATCTTCATGAGCCCCACATCTGATTTCCTGCAGAACGGTCAAAATCTTAACACTTCTTTTTTTAGCTCCTTCCTTTCCATTTAGGGATATTCCTTGATTCCTGGGAAACAGCTCTCACTTCTTGTAGTAATAACATTATTCTTACTGCAATCCCTCATGTCAGTGCTATCAAATGTGAAATGTATGAAGCTTTTCAAAATGCTGCAAATCATTATTAAAAATTAATATAATGGTTAAATCCTTGAAAATAACACTTATGTTTCACAATTAATTTGTAAGATATTTTCTATCATGCATAGCGCTTTTGAATTTCTTTCTTATTAATGACAGAAAAAGTTTTGCTTAGAGTTTTTGTATGTGCGACCTCCTGCACAAATGCACACATGTAGCTGCAAGTGAATAAACAAACTGACTACATTCCCTTAGGTTATCTGAAAAAAAAAGTTCTTAATGCCATTTATTCTTCATCTGATGTAGAATAGCTCCATTTACCAGCCCCTTTCCAGTGTCAGTATTGCCCCAATACTGGCATTTCTCCTGCTCACTGCTATTATTCTCTAGTGCAGCCTGTGGCAGTGGTTCCTGGGGTATAAACAGAGTCCTACTAGAAACGAGTCCAAATCCAGCAGCCAAATTCACAGGTGGCCATTAGCCACCTGTGCTGTCCAACAAAAAGCTCTTGGTTCCATTTCCAGTGCCACCAATTTATCATCTTCCCACTCTTTACAGTGCAACAGCGTATTTATTTTCCACAATCCTACATTCTGTCACAGCATTGTGCAGAATGAATGTTTCTTCTGGGTGCACTAGTCTCAACAGGTTAAATGTTTGGAATCCCTAGCTTTTAAAGAAAAGCATTATATGTACTTCCTCTTTAACCTCAAATTAGAAGAATTCCTAGGTTTTCCTGATGAATATTAGCACCGTCCTTTATCTCTTTGTGCCCTCTTGGCTGTGAGCATATTCACCTCTCTGTATGTATAGTGTTAATTTTTCTGAGCCCTGTTGGTTTTGCTGAGTTACTTTCTCCTCATTATCTTTCCTTTATATTTTTCTATTCCTTTTTCTTTAATGCTGCATCTTTTTCCTCCTTTTTTCCCCGTTCTGATGCATTTTGAGTTCTCCTCCTTTCTTTCAACTCCAAGTTAACAGACCTTTCCTCTCTGATTTCAGAAGATTTTGGATTTTTTTCCTCTCCTCTCTTTCTTGGCACTGCTTTTTTTCACATATCTTTCAGCACTTTAGGAAGATGGCAAACAGTCATGTCACTGAGCTGGAGACTGAATCAACTTCAGCAATCTCTACACTCTTTGCTTAAATCAAACCATGTGCAGCAATGCATCCACTTCTCTGAAAGAAGCATTCAGAAATAAAGATCAATCCTGTCTGTTCTTGTATTTATCTGACCTTAGCACCCACCACTTTACCTATTGCACTGTTACTCTTTAAATCTCTTTTCTCCTTCATTTTCTAGCACTTCATTCCCTTGTCTCAAAGGCTTGGGCAGCCACCTGAATGTTATGCAGAGATTGGAATAGTTTGTCCCTTTCCTACAACATGCAAATTCCTCACATTCAGAGAAAGCAACACTTGAAAACAGTAAAAGCAATTTCCTCAGAGTACCCTGAAGCCTAGTAGGAACCGTAAGATCTATTTTCACCCTAAACACACGGTATTTTGCTTGAATTAGAGTTCATAATAGTTGTGTTTATTAATTCTCCCTGTGTTCTCTTGAGAGCCCTTAGGGACTAATCCAATATTTCCCCTTTTAACTGTGTCTAAACACACAGATTTGCTTACTCCAGCAGCTTCTACATTTACTGCCCCATTTTCTACATTTTAAATGCAGAAACTTATTGCCCCATTTTCTACATTTTAAATGCAGAAAATGAGGCAATAAATGTAGAAGCTGTCTGAGCACTAAATGTATTTGAGTTTTAATTGTATTTGAGTTTGAAATGTATTTTATACATTTTAAATGTCTAAAATGGCTCTGGCACTGCAGTACAACCTCAGGTGACCATGCTCTGTCTTCATCAAATGATGAAGGCACTGCTGTGAGACAGAAACCAAACCAAGTCCCTCCAGGATTGGAGCTATCAGGGGAAAAGTGGGCTTTTCAGAAAGACAGAAGATGGATTTTAATAGGCATTTAACAAAAAAGGATGATTCTTCTTTTGTGTTTTCAGAATTTAAAATATGTTTCTCTCGGGGATCTTTGGCTGTGTATGCATATTATATTTTCTTAGAACCTGATCCAAACAGATATCTCAAACCCCAGGGATAAATAAAAGGAATTTTTATACCTCTTGACCATAACAGCTATTACTTCCATACCTTTCAACCCTATGTGGTTATAATATAAGGTGTAGAAAATGCAGTACAGAAAAAAAGTTTAAATTACCAGTTCAGGAAGCTCCATATGATGCAAAAATAATTTTTTAATAGCATTAGTAAGCGTATCTAACTTAAATATCCTGACAATACATTTTCAGTGAGAATAATTTATAGCAGTCCAAGTAAGTTGGTGGGACATCCTCTGAAGGAGACAAAAATCACAGTATAAAACAAAAATGCAATCACTGCTTGTGCTAGGCAAACAGGTCAGAGCAGATATGTTTTAGCAATAGTTCCTCATTTATAACCACTAGATTAAGGGCCAAGCATACAAATTATCCATTTACTATTCATCACTCTATTGCAATACCTAGCATGAGAAAATCTTTTGCTAAAATTAGAATGTATTGTACTTCTATAAGTAATCAACTCAGCCACCATACCCAAGGCACATCTGGTTAAAAGTGGTTAAAAGGAATTTTTATAGTTTTGACAGCCTTTCTGGTCATGGTTCTACAGTTCTGAAAATGGATGCAACTTAAATCAAAAGGACAAAGGCTGATACAGCTGAATTTAACAGAATCATGATCCTGAAGAAAATGCACTGTTGGCAGGAAAGGAAAAGTTTTATTATCTATCTAAAATACACCCCTGCACACTGTGTTTTGTGCTATGGTTTTCAGGAGGTGTTTCTTGGGCCAATTGTTAATAAAATTGCTCCATTGCCTACTTCCTTTCATGTGGCAAAGAAATTCCAGTGGTCTCTAATGTCCTTGTACTGCAGTTGATAACCATAACATGGTTATGGGGTTATACAACACGGTTCCATGTCCACAACACAGCATTTATCCCATCAGTCTTTCCTCCACGTGCTGCAAAACTACTCTGTCCTTCCAGAAAAAAACCACTCTGCTCTCCCAGAACAGCTGTGCTGGGTGCTGAGGGCATGAGCAAGCGGAATGTCCCTTCGTGAGCATCTTGATGCAGAGCTCCCACAACCCACACCAGTGATCATGTATTTAGGATCATTTATTTCAGATCATTTATTTAATCGCAGTTTGAGAAATCACCCTTCCAACCATTCAGAGGCAAGCCTAGGGTACTGCACTGTCCAGAATGGCTTTCAGAGCCATTTTTACATTTGAGGGATATTCCTGGGAGGATATTTAAGAAGCAAGGGAAATTCTAACTAGATCACATGCTAAATTTCTGAAATTAGACATGTTTAGCCTTTTCCCAAAGGCCTTGATAGATCCAGTAACAGCTATTACTAATGCTTCAGATGCAGCTGGGGAGAGGAAGAAATTTATTTCCACAGCTTCACAAAAAATGCAGTTTAGAATGCCAAATAATTTTTGCTCTTTTTCAAAGTAATCCCTTTGTTCAGTCTTTGCTGGTGATGTTTTCTATATTTCCAAACATAGTTAAGAAAAGTGGTTCTGAATCAAAATTGGCTGACCAGAACTGTACTGGAATTTCTTGTATTAGAAACCAAAAGAGATAAAATCAGGAGGGGGAAAAAATATCCCAAGAAACACTAAGACAAAAAAAAACCCCCACCAGCTCAGCTTCATGCTCAGTACTTTGTATTTCATAGGCATAATAGAGTGAGAGCTGTGCATCCAGAACATTTATTGAAAAGCAAATACACAAAAGCTAAAATGTCCTGAAATGCATAATGATGGAACTAGCAGTTAACAAGGCCACAACAAAGCTGCCTAAAGTCAAGTCAGTAATAATTACTGGTTGCAAGAGGTCTTGTTGGCAGCATTTAATGCTGGTCCCTTGAATTAAGAGAAGCATGCCTTCAGGGCAGAGTGTGTGTAATGCTTGAAAGCCAGGAGAATGCTTCCTCTTGGCAGTTTTAATAGCACACTCCCAAGCTGTACTCCTTTTTATACTGTTGGTAAGCAACTTGAGGAAATCACATTGCAGACAATGTGCCTATGGAAGCAGGAATTTGCTCTTGTCCACATCACTTGGCACGGTAACAATGTACTAGAGCTGGCCATGTGGTTCAGCTTCGTGCTGCTGAGAAAGAGAGCTTTCCTGGTTTCAGCTACACCTCTGGAAGGAATTCAGATACAAACCCCAAAATATTATCAATTTGCATGGAGCAGCAACTTAGATGCAGCCAGGATTTGGCAGCAGTGTCTGGGAAACAGCAATGTTAGAAGAAGGGACACAGAAAGGAGACAAGGATTTGGGTAAATCAGTTTGCAAGGAGGGGTTCTGTCGTGTTAAACAGAGTTCCTGCTCAGCTCTGCTGGATGTTATCAATAACTGGAATGTTGTAGAAGAATGGCACTGCTGGTACTGATCCTGAATCATGCAGCTAAGAAAAGTGATGTGGCCCATCAGAAGTGCATGCTTTCTTGTCAGCCTTTTCCCCCTCTACATCTGCTCTTGGGAAATGGGAGGCAGTACTTGCAATTATTACTGCTCTTTTCTCACTGCACTTCTGTATAATGTTTTGTCAATCGAAAAGATGCAAATCTTCTCTGTGAACAGCTCTGTAGAAAACACTTTTCAAAATGGAATATCACTGATTGTATGTAAATTTCAGATTAAAAGATGTTTGCACTACACAATTGTACATCAAAGCAACCACTATTTGCAGAAATAGTAAAGTCTGATAATACTTAAACCAAACACTGCTAGGCACTAAATTCATTGGTGTTTTGCATGTAGATACACTAAACTGGTTGAGCAAAATATTGATACAGGATCACCCTCATATTCTGATTCATGTAAATACATGAAATGTATGTGTTTATTCTCTGCTTATTATTTATTATTATTATTTATTATCATTAAATTACAATTATAATTAAATTTCTGTATTTGCTCTTCATTCAAAGGCAGTATCTCAGTTTGAGCAGCAAGTCCATGGTACATCATACTGTGTTTTCAAAGCTTTTGTAAACAAGGAACAGCATGAGTGGGTGACACAGAGAGGTGTGGGACCCCTGCTCAGAAACTTGCAGGATACTTCAATCTCAACTGCCTGCTGCCTCCTAGGTGTCATTTAGCCAGTGCTGGCTTTCCCAGCTTTTACAGAGATGGGCCAACTGGGAGGCATTTTAAAAGATTTTCTTCTATTATTAGTCCCAATGAATAGTAAAACAGAAGTGATGTAAAAGTCAATGCCATTCCTTCAGAAACCAACCTATTTCTTAGTTACAATACCTTACAAATGTTTTTTAGTCTATTAACTTTTACCACACTATTACTATTATATTGTCACACTATTATAATGCTACTATTATTTTTAACACCAATCACCTATATTTTTCTCCGCGTAGTCCTGTTAACAATGCATCTTTCACAATTCTAATTCTCTAAAATATCTGGTCTTTTTGCAAGGCTATATTTTGAAACTTGTGGAAACTCATTTCTAGTTCAATCTCTCTCCCAACCATATCATCTTTAAGACTTTCCTAAGGCAGCACACCTTACCTCAGAGTTTGCATACAGATGTACAAGGCTGTGTGAGCTTTCTGTCAAACTTTGAGAATTCTTTACAAATCCATTTCCCACAACCCAGGGCACAATAATGACATTTGAAGAAAGGATTTTTCCTGATGCATCTTTCCTCTGTGCACGTAGGGTGTTCTGGTCTCACAGACAGCACACAGTAGCTGTCTGACTCAAAAGTGTATTTCACAGATGTTTTTATAGGCACTACACCCAGATCACACAACATCAGATTCAAAATTCTTCCTTCAGAAATCTGACAGCATTTTGTCACCTGAACGTGGACTATGTCTTCAGGGCAAAAACCAAGGGGAAGAAATGGCCAGTTTGTGTCTATTCCTGGCTCTTTCCACCAGAGATGCCCTGTTCTGCACTTAGCAGGTGTGCCAGCACCACTGAAATCCACATTTCCTCTCTCTGCCTAAGCGACACTGCCCTAGAGGCTGCTCATGCTGAATTCCAGTTGACTAACAAATGCTGTCTTGTTTTTGAAGGAGCTGCCTGCAGCTCTGCAGTTGTTTCTGCTTGCATTATGTTCTAGGGAAAATCTCCCTCAGGAATTTTTACTAACTGCTGGTGGCACCAGGTTAAAAAGCCCAGTCTCAGAGCTTGGGGCAAAAAGAAAATAGGAAAAAAAAAAAAAAAAAAAACCAAACCAAAATAAGACTAATTTTTAAAAACAACACATAAATAGTACTGGTATTAAATGTTCCTGTTCTTTAGTTTGTTCTTGTGCTTTTTCTCTGCTGAAGATCAAATGTTCAGATGTGACACCTTTCTGTCCAACATCTGTTGCAATCTGGAAAAAGGTTTATCCTTGACAACTTTTTATTAGACCACTAAAATCTCTCAGGGGTAAAACACCTTTTTTCTTTAACCCCTTTAACCACTTATTTCTTCCATCAACATGTCCCTAGCCAAAATGTTTCTCTTGCCATAAAGAAATAAACGTGGACCCACAGAACCAGGGGGAGTAGAGATTCTTATGGCCCTCATTGTAATGTCTACAGCCGTGGTGAAAAAGCTTAAAGTGGAGAAATAGATGGGAAAACTCACAGAAACTCTTCGTTGCTGAACATCCCTTACTCTGAAAGATTTTTCTTCCTCAAATATTTCTTCTTCCACAAATAGTTTTCTGACTTTCCTTTGAGTGCATGCTCCAATTAGTCATAGAAATAAACGAGATTAGATTTATTGATAAGAAAGAAGTATAATCCCAATTCTTTTGATATAAAACATTTCTATCCTTGTTATCTTCAGCTGAATATCAAAATGTGTGGGTTTTACATTTATGTGTCAAGTAAGGTGTTGACATTTCAGTAAATAAATGCTACGAAAAAGAAGCAAAGTAACTAAAAAAATGAACCTTAAAGTGACTCAGCTGAATGATGAGCTAGATACAATTTATTCCAGCTGAAGTATGCAGAGAGTTTGGGAAGAAAATTAGTTCAGCATTTGGAGGCCAGAATATAAAATTACATGTGTTAAAAACTGAACTTTGATTTCCATTATTGCTGTTACTATTAATATGCTATTTTTGTTGTTGTTTTAAATAGAAAATACTGTATTTTACATATTCCCAAAGCATTCTTATTCTATTTTTTTTTAATCTAGTTTAGGACAAGCAAAAATGTCAAGACTAATTTTTACCAGCAAACAAGGTAAAATGCACTTGAAATTACCTTGCTTTTAAACAGCCTCGGGCTACTAAAAACTGAGAAAGTCTGTTTCATAAATACTCTAATCAAAGGTTAAAGTACAAGTAATTTCTAATTTTAGAACAGATGCAGACAACAACACATAGGGATTAATGACATATTGACTTAATGTATTGTTGGCACCTTACTCTAAGGCATTTTTGTTTAGCCAAACAAATTCTGATGAGCAGAACAATTATCACACCTGTGGGGAGTAATCTCCAAAAAATAAAAGAAAAAGAGAATAAACAGGAGATACTCCCATCCCTCCCAACAGTAGTCATATAACAGGATAACCTTTTTTCCTTCAATTTCAATTGGGCCACAGAATCATAGAGGGGTTTGGGTCAGAAGGGACCTTAAAGATCATGGGCAGGGACACCTTCCACCAGAGCAGGGTCCCATCCAACCTGGCAGGAACATTTCCAAGGATGGAGCAGCCACAAGGTTCTGCTCTGGGCAGCCTGTGCCAGGGCCTCAGCACCCTCACAGTCAAGAATTCCTCCCTAATATCCAATCCAATGCTGTTCTCTTGTCAGTTTGAAGCCACTCTCCATTGTTTTATTTCTCCACGCTGTTGCAAGAAGTCCCTCTCCTAACTGGAAAGCTGCTGGAAGGTTCCCCAGAGCCTTCTCCTCTCCAGGCTGCACAACCCCAATTCTCAGCCTGTCTTCCCAGGAGAGGTGCTGCAGCCCTCTGAGCACCCCATGGCCTCCCCTGCACTCAGTGCAGCAGGGCTGTGCCCTTTTATTGCTGGGGAGCCAGGGCTGCATGCAGAGCTCCAGCTGGGATGCCCAGAGCAGAGCAGGGAGAAGAGTGCCCTGCCTCAACCTACTGGCCACACTGCTTTTCTTGCAGCCCAGGGCACATTTGGCTCTCTGGGCTGTCAGTGCTCACTGCCAGGTCCTGCTGAGCTTCCTGACAACCAACAACCCCAAGTCTTTCTCCTCATGGACACTCTTCATCTTCCTCTGCCCAGCCTGAGTCTTGCTTGGGGTGGCCCCAACCCATGGGCTCTGTCTCAGGGCAATCATCCACCCTGGGCGTCTGTCAGTAATGTACCAGCCATCATCAACCTTGAACAATGGCAGAAGTGGATCCTTCCAAAATGAACACAGATGGTTTTATAATAGCAACTTCTCTAATGCTAACGCTGGCCAGGCTATGCGGCCTACAAACTTCTGGGTCATACTGATGCCTCAGGTTCAGCTTTTCTTTTTTTCACATTCGGTGCTGCTTTAGTAGTTCTGGGCTTCATATTAACGGGCTGGTGAGCTCTGTGCACAGAGCAGGGAGACAAAACAATTCCTGCTCCAGCTGGGCACCAAGGACAAATGATCCAAATCTCAGCCCCAGAGCACAAACACCGTGGGCTGCAGAGAGAAAAACAAGCAGGGTGGGACTGCAGGGGCTAAAGCTGGAATGGGACAATGAAGTGCAAGATGCAAATGGAGCAGAACTGATCCCAGGGAGAGACCCCGGGAGCGCTCGTGCATTTTGGGGCCATTTTGGTTCCTCTTGGGTGCAGCCCTGGCTGGGCTCTGGTGCTGCCCAAGGTGGATCCATGGAGGAGATGCTTGGAATCAATCCCTGCTTTATTCTTTAGCTCTCTCTAGTCTCTGTTCTAGGTCAGCCTGCACAAGGCATCAATACTTTTGACCTTCCATTGGTTAATAGTGACCATTAACGCCTCCTTTAACAAAGTATTTACAGACTTCACTTATTGCCTCTCATATAGTCAGAGAAAAAAAATCAAAAGGATTTTTAAAAGGAAATACAAAGCCTATAAAAGGTCTCTTTGTATTTTGGGACATGGAATTCAGTGTGGCTTGTCACAACAACCACCTGTGTGCTCACAGGCTGGTGACCTGCAGGTCATTAAAATTGAAGAGGCCCATTCAAGGCAGCGTCTCTTACCTCTGTCGGTTACAACTGCGGACTCTCTCACAATATAGGTGTTTATTAAGGAGAAATGCATACCTGAGAGAGATGATAATGAGCTGTACTACCACAGATCCACTTTTTATCCATTAATTATTTAGTGTATCCACAAGAGGACTAAACATCTAGACCTATTAGGTACCCACTATGTCTATGAAAAGTATAACAGCTACTTGCCAGCTGCATACCTTACTCTGGAAAATCATCCTCATTATAAAATATTTATTTCTTTGTATAGACATAAATTAATAGAAACACAGCAAGGCTCGCAAAAGGACCTAGTGGAGAGAATACCAAAATACTAAACACAATGCTACAGCACAAACAACAAAAACCTGCACAAAAGTTCCCAGCATATATAGTGCTGACATCAGTTAAAAATATTTATGCAGTAAGACCTAAAATGCCAGACTAAAGGGAAGTGCTTGGTTTCAGAGTTTCCATGCAGACATTTTACACCTGTCACCTTGCTGCCTTTTTGGCAAACTCACCAGGTGCCCTGAGCCCCTGTGGGATGCTGCTGTGGGAAACACAGCCCCACCAGCAACAAAACCAGCTCAGCACGGCTGAGGGGAAATGAGAGCTTAGACATTGTCTGATGGCAGTCTTGGGTTACAATCACGAGAAATAAAAACTATTCATGGAGACACGTCAGAGGTAAGCCAAGCAGGCTGATACAAATGAGTGCATTCTACAGTTACACAGCAGATAAAGATAGGCTTTGTAAACACCCTAAGTGCATTTATGATTTACTAACCCCTTTGCATTAGTTAATTGCTGTCTTTATTTTCCAAAGTAAACAGCTTTTTTCCTAATGAATCATGATTCAAGTGAACTAAAATTATGACTGAAATTAAACTGACAAGATATCTATTTTTAGACCTTCTGCTGGTCTTGATTTGAATTACAAGTTAGGCAGGCTTTTTTCTCTCAAGACCAAGTTCTTTCATTTAAATTTGGTAAGTGTGATGAAAATTATGTATAATTTTTAAAAAGTCCTTAAGTTTGGATACACATAGGTCAGTTTTCCAATTGCTATATCATCCAAAACCAAAGTGGACATCCTAACAGACTTTAAGGACTCTGAAAGCAAATATGAACATTATTTAATCAGATTGGTGTGGGTCATGGAAACCTAAAAGATCTTTCCTTACCAGCCACAGTTCTTACAAATGCATTCAGAACTGTAAGAATAACATTTATGTGTATTCTTATGTATCTTCTGTCTGAAAATTGAGCAGTTTTCCATGGAATAATCTCCCAAGAAAGATGCATGCTAACTGCTAGCACCAAAGCTCCTGGGAGATTACACTTCACTTATTAAAAATTATCATTTATTTTAAGTGCAGACTGCAAAATACTCATGGTTTCTGATCAAGTGGAGTAGAGAAATACCTCCAAATCTGTATTTGCAAAAGTAAAGTTCTCAGAGCTCCTAAACCATATTGGTGTGAAAAACAAGGAGAATCATTTCTCCCTGAAATGAAAAATGGGAACCACCACCATGGTTTTCCTTTTCCAATCAAAAATGGATGGTTATGAAATAAGCAAACACAGACAATAAAGTTGCTCATCAGATTTTATATCTCATTCTGCTTCAAATGTTTCTCCTTATGTCTTTTCTGTTGCATAAAAATGTATCAATTCAGCTAGCACTTCACTATGTGCCAGACAAAAATTACAAAAAGAAAATAAAAAGTACATCAGTACCTCTCATGCACATTTTAAATTTCTTTCTTAAGACATTGTAAATGTCTCAGGCAAACTCTGTGGAGTCTAACTGGCAACAGGGAAACCTTGTAAGGAATGCTTTGTGGTTTATGGCCTGTAACAGGAATTCAGGTGTGGAAAAGACATCTTTGTAGGCAGGAATAAAAGGAAATAAAGCATGGGATATCCTTCCATTTCAAGTCAGAGTTCATATTCTGACAACATATCCCCTTTACAAGTCATGAAATAGGGTTATTGCTGCTTTTGTGTGTGTCCATAGCAATTAGAAGCGTTAATCAGTGTGCTTGGTACGCTCTAATTGTAAAAACAATGACAAAAACCAAAACTGAACAAGACAAAATTGGGCCCTTCCCCAAGGAATATACACATACGAGATATAAGACTAAAAAACTCCCAGCAGAAGAAATTCAGAGAGGGGTTCCTCAGGGATCTAAAAAATGGGGTTTATGTGTTTCTCATTAAGAAGACACCCTATGCTGAAGCCACCTAAAGAACATAGGCCTGGCACATTCTATTCCTGCAATGCAGAATAACAGGAGAAAGAAAATACTGGTGCATCACATTGTATGTGAGTGCTTATACCTATAGCATGCTAAAAAAAGAATGCTTGAGGCAAGCTGTAAGCCCTACATGACAGATTGTGCAAAGTCACATGCCAGGTTTCCCTTTTTAGAAGTACAGAAATAAAAAGTAAAGAAAGAGGGGGAGAAAGCCACAAGGGCTGGAGTCACTAGAGGCTTGCACAGCCTTACATCTCCTGCTTTAGGGGATGATTATGAAAGCTCCTCTGGGCAAAATGAATCCATGATCCCATTAAAGCCATGGGAACTATCTCCTGATTTGCATGGGCTGTGGTTTTACTGAGGGCATTGAGGGACCCATGCACACTGGAGCATGAGTACACTAAGGCAGGAAATGAACCACAGAAAGTTCTGCAAAGCAATCATCAATAATTAATGCTTTTTTCCATTGATTTTTCAACTCCCATAATATATTACAGAGACAGAGACCAAAAAAAAAAAAAAACTATTGTCAAAGACCATAGCTTGACCAGAGGAAAAGGAAAATGCACACTGTGTTCAGTACTGTTAGTTCTGGTATTTTCTCATGGCTGTGATGCCTTGTGCAGGCTGCCCTGGAGCAGAGGCTGGACAGAGCTAAAGAATAAAGCAGGGATTGATTCCAAGCATCTCCTCCATGGATCCACCTTGGGCAGCACAAGAGCCCAGCCAGGGCTGCACCCAAGAGGAACCAAAATGGCCCCAAAATGCACGAGCGCTCCCGGGGTCTCTCCCTGGGATCAGTTCTGCTCCATTTGCATCTTGCACTTCATTGTCCCATTCCAGCTTTAGCCCCTGCAGTCCCACCCTGCTTGTTTTTCTCTCTGCAGCCCACGGGGTTTGTGCTCTGGGGCTGAGATTTGGATCATTTGTCCTTGGTGCCCAGCTGGAGCAGGAATTGTTTTGTCTCCCTGCTCTGTGCACAGAGCTCACCATCCCTGAATGTGGAGCTCAGACCCACCCACTAAAGCAGCACAGAATGTGAAAAACAGAAAAGCTGAACCTGAGGCATCAGCTGGGCATCATGGACTGAACTACCCTGTGCAGCCACAAAGAACCCTGTGACAGGAGCAGGTAAGAAGTACTTAGGAACAGCTCAGTCCATAAAATCTAACATCTTGCTTGTTTAAGCAAGAGACACCTTATGACTCACAATCAGTATTAAAAAGTATTAAAAAAAATCATTCTTTTTAATAGAAGATCGGAGGGAAGACATTTTTCTGAGGAAGTATTAACTAATTACTGATTAAAATATCAAAATTGGCTTGTGGCAAGTTATATTTTGCCACTAGCACGATATAAGCTGTGGTTTATATGCGAGTAACAATTTTCAAATGAGACAAAAATTCTGGATACTTATATAGTTGGTTATACTGCAAAACTATTGTTGGTTATACATTATTGTTGGTTATACTATTATACTATAAAACTATGGTTGGTTATATTATTAAATTTGTGTCTATAAAATGTTTCATAGGTATTTTAGGTATCTGGAAGGCTGCCACAGGGTCCAATATTCTGTATCCAATATTCTCATGCATGAATATGAGAATACATATGTACTCAATATCCCATGTATCCACTGAGGAAATTTAGGGCTCAAAATGTAGAACTGGTCACAGGATCAGATTATTCCTGAATTCCAGAAAATTAGATTATTCCTGAAATAGAACAATTTACTACTTAACTAACTCATGCAATAAAATTTTCACATCAAAGAAAATGTATGTGGGAAAGAAGGCAAGAGGCTTTTGCAAGCCACTGTGCTTTGATTTGGATGGAGATTTTGACCACATTCAAGTTTGAAAGCGTTAACATGAAAGCTGTTATTCTTAGAAACTGCTTGTCTGCCCCCTGAAATGACAGTTACTGGCACGTGGAACCCTTCATTGTTTTGTTCTGGCATTGGCTTGGCTTTCTTCTCTCTTTGTAGGGTGGCAGACTGTTCTGCTTTTGTGTGCAGTAAAAATGTGCCTTTGGAAGAGCTCGTTCTCTCCTGCCAGCCCATCACATCTGCCCACCTTGGTGACCAACCAACCAACACTGGCAATGGATATGAAATGCCAGGATCAGCTTGTTTTTTTTAAAGGAAAAAAGGCAAACACCAGTTTATGATATTATCAATCAGAGTTTCATGGCTAACATGTTGAAGAGCTGATTTATCACAAATTAGATGAACATGGAATGAATTTACTTGGGGCTTAAAGCAGATTTACTTATTTAAATTTGACTCCAAATTTACTCCACTTTCATACCATTGCACAATCATCAGACCCTCTGAACACAAAAACAAAGCTTGTCATGAAAAGTCAATAGTGTGAGCACTTTCTAACAGCCATTTCCAGCTAAATCATAAGGAAATAAGCTAGGCCTAAAAATGAGTTACCTGGAACCAAGCAATAGAGCATGATTTCATGCACAAACTTCAGAGGTATAGAAAAAAAGGCAATACAAAATCTCTTGAAATTGGCAAAATATGCTTTCACCACACAGAATATATTGCATAAATAAATCAACAGGATGTACTGCATCAATTCTGAATACATAGCATTTCTGAGTATTTAGCAGAATAATTGCTAAATGAGGAATTGCAGCATTGCTTCTTGCCTGTTTGCCTCCTGCCTTCCACCTCTACTGCTGGCAAAATCAAGTAAAGCAACCCATGCTCACATTCCTGAATGCTTAAATGCACCCAACCCTTCCTTTTAATAAAAAAGGAGTTATAAACTGGAATTCAGTCACTTCTGCTTGTAAAGCACCAATAGAGAGAAACCAGAACCCCAAATAATGTCTTTGGGTGATAGCATAACACAGAGTATTAGAGCTGCCACTGATTCCCTGGAGATTATTAAGGGACAGAAAGTCCTTCATATTAGCATGGGGATTTGATGAGAAATAAGGGGAGCAAGAGATGTCAGAAAACACACACATGTTCAAGCATGTCAAAGACTTCAAACGCCAGCTTTTCCAGGTGTCACCAGTTCAGCATTCTACAGCCCCTCTACATGCACCCTTCATCATTCAGAGAGACTTCTGTACATCTCAAGGAATGCATAGGAGATTAGAGCTAAATCTGCACTAGGCCACTGAATGCACAAGCAGAACAATCTCCAAGTTTTTCCTCTTGGTGAGCAGGCAGATTATGTGCCTGTAAAGCAGTCACAAGGGAACTAGCACTGTCCTGGGGTATTGCAGAAAAAACTCAGCTGGGGGGTTCCAGGCACAGCATGGCCCAAAAAAGATTTATTAATTGCTTTAACACTTAGGGTGAACCAGAAACTACAGAGCTCCAACAGGAATTACAAAAAAAAAAAAAAAAAAATTATGAGAAAGGATCAGGTAAGAATTTCATGTCAATGATGTTAGTGAGAATTTCATATTCTTTCATATTACACCTCAGGACATGGATGAATATTCCACTCAGGTAGAATAACTCCACAAATCTGGGTGAGCAATGTAACAGTAAAAGCAGCAGCCAAACTGTATTGGACATGGATCCACTTGGATTTAGAAGAACCTACAGCTGGAAACAAAGATATTTAGAAGCCATATGCTGACACAAGGGAGTCACAGGAGGTTAGGGTTTGAAATCAGGGTTCTGCTCTCATCTCTGCTATCAATGTGCAGTCTTTGTGAAATACAAAGCTGTGTTTCATGTCAGGTACATACAGGCAACGTGTGTATTTGTGATTGTGATATGTGTGGAAACCAACCATGGGACACTTATAAAGACAAATTCACTAAATAACTGAGGAAAGTAAAGAAGGCCTTTGAACCTATCCTTTGTTTGCAATTAACCTTTCTAAGTCTTAAGTTGATTTAGGAGCATTTGAATTAAAGTTTTAAGATGTTGCTTTTGGACAGGAACTTTCTGCTTGTAGGTAAGCCTTAAAGAGTTTTGCAATAATAGCCTCTTGAAGTATAATTTTAGAATATTGCTTGTAGTAAGGATCTTTGAAACTATAGCTTTAGAATATATAAAATGAAGCAGGCTTATTTCAGGCCTTAACAAAACAGTGAAAAGCAGCTTGAGAAAGGAATATGAATATCAACTCAGGGACTAATAGTTTTGACCAAGGGAAGCTGCACATCACTGTTAGGAGATTTATAGTCCTTGTAATTAAAAGTTGGACCCACATCTGGAAGCTGGACCCCACCACCTGGGATACTCCTTTTCTGGGATACACCCTGAGAAGACAAAATCACAATAGTGTATAGAATTGTGATGTAAAAATTGGGAATAGAAACGGCTGATGAGTAAAAGTTTGGAATAGAAGCTGCTGAGAAAGGTTATTAGTACCCCTATAAATGCCTGGAAGCCTCAACTATGGGTGTGCAGTTGGAGGGAAAACTTCCCCCACTGTACCCAGCGCTGTATTGCTCATACTTTACCACATGAATTAATAAATTGATTGTTCCTTGAATATTGGCCCAGTCAAGCTTCTCATTTATAACATTTTGAACAATTTGAAGTCTGTGTCTTTCAGGTGCTTATGCTCCTGCTGCCTTACACTGCCCATGGTAAAACACAGACTGCTCTGTGATGGTTCAGCACACACAGCCCTTGGCTTCTCTAAGGCCCCCTCATTTTATTTATTTACTTTATTTTAACAGAGAGCACCATTGATAAACACCAGTCAGAAGGGATTTCAAAGCCCTTGACCATGAAGGACTGTGTTCAAGTAACCACTCACCTCAGTGCCTCTAGGTCTTGACGCTATTTACAGGAGTTTTAGGCTTAAATATGCTTTCTCACATGGTTTAAAACAAAACAAAACACAAAAAAAAGCACATCAGCTCTGGGAAGGAGAAATTAAAAGAGTCACAACTCCCCTATTTCACAGTTTTAAAGTCCTTGGAACCATTTTTTTATAAAACTGTGGGAACAGAAGAACTTTCTGACTATTCCACGGTGGTTTAGTTTATCTGGCAGCTGCTTGCAAGAGTTAGAAATGTAAGAAATCCAGTTAAAAATAAACAACTGCTCAGTAAAGAAATATGTCAGGGAATACAGGTGATGAGGGAAGTTTGGAAAAGCTAAACCTGTCATTAACACTGGCCAAAAGGGCAGTACTTGGAGATACCAAATCAAGCCTGAGTCAGTAAAAAAGGTGATAGAAATTGCTGAACAGGGAGTTATACATTTTGTGTGATGGACTGATATTTGATAGAGAAAAAAAAAAAAAAGAAAAAACAAAACAACCCAAACAGATGTGAGTCTAGTAGGAAATAAATTAATAAAAAAAGCCAAAGTTACAATATGAAGAAAAGTTGGCAGACAAAAGGCAAGATGCAGACAGGAAGAGAAGAGAAGCAGAGCTAAGGCAAAGGTAAATTAGAAGTTCCATCAATGTTAGGTCAATCAGTAGTTGTTGGTCTGTGAAGACCAAGAGATATGTTGATAGTCTAATGACACAGATTGAAAAACTGGGCGTATTTCTTCTCTAGACAACATTTTTGTTCTTCTTTATATGGTATATATAAAAAAAAGGCCAAAGGTATAATATCAGTGTACATGGATATGAAGAAAAGTTGGCAGACAAAAGGCAAGATGCAGCCAAGAACCTGGAAGAGAAGCAGAGCTAAGGCAAAGGTAAATTAGAAGTTCCATCAATGTTATAGTCAGTCAGCAGCTGTTGGTCTGTGAAGACCAAAGGATGTGTTGATACTCTAATGACACAGATTGAAAAACGTGGCATATTTCTTCTTTAGACAGTATTTTTTGCTTCTTTATACATTTAAATAATTGAGAAAGATAGCTAGAAAGAAATTGGCACCTTTTTTTTGTCACGGTAGACTACTAAATAAAGAACAAAATGAATCCAGAATCTCCAGTTCAATTTCCAGATCTAAAGTATCAGCAGCAACCTCCAAGCTGTAATTATTCTCTTGCTTGCTGCTTTGCTTCCTTCTCCCTGTCTGGGCCTGGATCTGGGTGACAGATGGTGAGGAGTTTTCCAGTGCATCCCAGAAAGGTGGAGCTTTTAGCTAATTTGCCCTTAGTGGATGGCATTTTCCTTCTCCCCAAAAGCCAGCCAAAACCATGGAAAATAACTCATGTTGTGGGACAGACAGCCAGTGTCTCAGTATTGCACAATAAAGTCAAGGCAAGGAGGGTTAGGAAAAGAAAATAATGCAGCTGGGAAAGATAAAGTAGAATTGCCTGTTCCACTGCAGCAAGAAAGCTGGAGGTTGAATATGAGAGCTAAATTAAGTCATGCAGGAAAGTGAGAGACTCCTTATTACAGCCAGAGGTGACCTGTGTCACAGAACCAGCTCTAACAAGGGAAAGGGACAGATCCAAGCCCTGATGGCTCAGTAATACCAGAACTGGAATTCTCAAGAGCTCTCCTTGAGTACTCATAGGTATGTGTGCACAGAATCATCCAAGCTCATCTTTTGTCCTGCCAAAACCAGAAGTGAAATATTTGGTTTTTCACTTGAGGCAACTAGATTAAATTCAATGGATTTGAAACATACACTTTTGCTTTTGGGTGTGCCAGTAGAGCTGTGTGATACTGCAAGCATGGACCTGAAGTTAAACAGCATGTGATCCAAGAGAGTCAAGGACAAAAAATTGGAGTTACAGGGGGAAATGAGATGATAAATCTGGTAGTTTCTGTGTTAGTGCCTTTAGAGGGAAACATGCAGAATTGTTGTGGGCCAAAGTAAGCTGGAGTGACACTGAGCAGGTCAGGAAGGGCTGTGAGAGAACACCAATACCCAGAGAACATTCCTGTGTTCTCAGGCTGACAGGGAGCTGTGTCAAAGCTCAACTGAAAAAGACTGAAATTTCTGGTTTTCCTTCTCTCTGTGAGCCCATCACACTCCTAAAGAGGTATCCAAGACAGAGAAACAAATGCCAAAACAATCACCTTGAGAAAGGAACAGTTTTTCCTCAAGGTCACTTCATGGGCCATCTAAGTGCAGAAAAAGCATAAAGTGCAAGAATATCTTTCCACATGCCTTAAATCAAAGCCTGGCACTTTCACATCATCACAGTTTTTCGTTCACAGTGAAACAAGTCCTAAAAATCACTATGCCAAGGAAATGAAAGCAGGGAAAATTTACCAAGTTATTTATTTTCATGGCACGAGAATGACATGAGAAAGAGTAATGAGAAAAAGTACATGAGTGAAATTACATGAGAAAAAGGAAAGCATCTTCCCACTTCCTTTACACATAAGAGAGTGTGTCCAAATGTTCTCTGCTTTCCTCAGCTGTGCTAATTACCACCCATCTATTGAGAGATTTTCTGCTCCCTTGTAAATATCTAGTATTAGCCAGAGACACACATCTGCATCAGTAGGGCCTTTAGAATAAAAGTAATCCAATTATTTCAAGTGCATTTATTTAGCATTCCACCAACATCTGCTTCCCTGCTTTAAAACCAACCCTGCATCACCCCAAGGATGATAAAAACAGGAAAACAGAAAATATGAGTGCGTGAAAAAACAGTGCAAACATACAAGGAATGACCAGCTATGAATACACATAAGCCTGGTCTGAGCTACTTCACCCATGAAAGCTAAAGCATTGTAAGAGGGATTCTTTGTTTATTAAATAACCAGGTTATTCTAATCTGCATTTAGAGAAAGTTCATCACCATTTTTAATGGCTGTCGACTATCCACATGCTTTCCTGTCATTTATTGGAATATATTTTGCTCAGATTTTATTCTATAATGTTTGTAACAAAATTTAAGCCTCTCTTGGATGCTTGTTTTAATGCTATTGTTAAAGCAGCTTATGTCTCTAGAGATCCTGGGCATGGAAATTGCTCCTACAGGAAATCATCCTTGAATTTTTTAATTAGGTGAAAATAAGAGGAGGCCTGGAGGAGCCTCCTCAGCAATGGAGCTGCAGCTTTTGCCTTCCCTTTTCCTCACACAACTGTGCTTCCACCTTGTCCAACAGGCCAGCTGAGATGCCATGGAAGCCACTGCCATCTTCCATCAAGCCTACCCGCCCACCACTGAAATGAAAAATAAGGAAGGTGTAAAGAGGCAGATGAACAGCAAAAGAAAAGGAGTAATAAAAGTGCTACTGCCATAATTTGTATTTTTCAAGCAATCTTATCTCTAAGATACTTCTAATAAAAGAGAGGAGCATATTCCATCTCAAGAAAAAAAAGAGAAAAAGATACTGTTTTCCTAGACTGCCATTTTCTCAGGTTTCTGCTTTTCTTTCATTAACAGCATTCAAAGATCATTACTTTTGCAAAACAAGTAAGGTTAATCCTATGCAAAGCATTCCTAGCAAGCTCTGTGAATTTCCTTTTCTCTCCAAGTGCAAACTCTGCAGGTAATTACAGTGTGGTGTTACAGCTGGTGGGAGAACCACAAAGGAGGGCTTTTCAGGGATGATTTAAAAGGGTTTAGGTCCCACTCTGTGGCAAAACCTTAGGATTCTGCAGAATTTTTATGCTCTAGTTTTATATCATGCACACACTGGACAGTGAGGATGTATAAAATAGGCTGTCCATTTGCCTTGGTGTAATAGTTCTGTGCTTGAAGCTGCAGAAAGGATCATTTCCAGGATCTCTGTCAGCAACTGTAGGTGCAAGGACAAAAGTTGTGGCCTTCAACCCAAGAGGGAATAGGAATCACATTTTAACACAGCATTCTCGTGTGCATTAGCTGCAGAGATAGGAAATGTCCCCTACACTTATTAAATTAAAACTTTTGTATCTATTGGAAAGTCATCTAACAGCTTAGCTGGTTCTTAAATCCTTGCTTGGCTATGAAAAGTCTTTTGAAACTTAAAAGGACACACTCATCCATAAATCACAGTTACACCAACAGAAATTATTCACTTGCCTCTCAGACACAGCCTTTAAAAGAGACCTTTAGTTTGTTCTTGGTATGACCATCATGCCCATCTTTTCACAGTCCCCCTTAAAAGCATTTAAAATTAAATTTTATTTCCATGAACTGAGTGCTACCCCAAATTCTTGGAAATGCTGTGCTGCACAGCTCTGTCTCAAATGCTACCCTAAGGGCACACAGTGACCCCATCCCTCTGATACCTTCTTCTGGCATTTGCAACAAAAGATCATTTAAGAGCAGTGAAAATTAACGTGAAAAATACCATGAACAGAGAAATCACATCAAATTGAAGTGTCTTATATAATAGCAAGTGTTCTGTGTTTCAAGCAGTGGGCTGGAGTATGTTGGAACTCTGAACATTATCCTGGGGGTGGAAAAAGAAGGAGACACAGCTCCTGTAAAGGCTGTACTTTTTATCCTGAGAAATCCAGTGCAGGGAGGTCAATCTGTTTTATAGAGTCTGCATATTAAATGCTTCAAATATCACAGAATCTATCAGTTCAGAGGAATCAGAGTAGAGGACTTCAAAAAGCACCAGATGGCAAACAGGAATATACACATTAAGAGAAAATATTCTAATTCTGTCATCTTCTGTTCATCAAATGAGAATGCTAATTTCGCCCTTATTTCTATATTTATGGCCCAAGCTGATAATTTCTGATCACGTTTTCTGTTCCTAAAATGTGATCAATTAACACCCTTCTTACTGAGAAAGCTTTGCTAAATACATAAGAAGACAAATACATTTTCTTAGTCGCTTCATTAGTGACTTGATATTTTAAACAGTCAGTGGAAGTGAGGGTTTTTTTTTTTCTCATCATCTCCTTTCAGAAAACTCGTTGGATTTTCCCCCTTATTACAGTTAATGGCAGGCAGATTCCTAGCAGCAGAAGCACATGATGTGAACCCTTTTTTTCAGCTCCCAAATAAGCCAGCCCTGCTTTCAATGAAAGCAGAACACTATCAGGCCTGTGGAAAATAGCATCAACAGACTGCGCTGTTTAGGCTGGAAATAAGAAACAATCTGGGAATTCTTTCCACGACTATGTGAGATTTTCTGTGTCTTTTTCATCTATTCTGTGGTTTAGAAGTGGGTTTGTTTGCTTCCTAAGTGTCCAATTATTTCATGTGTATTCACAGACACTTTCAGCTACTGGTGACTGAAACAGATATAAGGAGTCTCTCTCTCTCTACATAGTCTATCATTTTTATGGTTTATGTTAGCTTATCATTGGCATAATCATAGAATCCCAGGACAATTCAAGCTGGAGAGGACCTTGAGAGTCTGAATCAGGCTGAAATCAGGGTAAACTAAGGGATTAAACCAGATTATTCAGGACTTTACCAACTCAGCTCTTGAAAACCTCTAAGGACAGAGACTGCAAAGACTGAAATAATATGGCTAATGATGTGCACTACATGCTATTTCTTTCCTCCCTCCTTGACCCCTAAATTGACAGAGAAAAACATAAAAATCTCCATTGGGGATGTATAGGTGTGTATGAGCTCACACATGCACACACACAGAGTAAAATATGCTTTCATAAATGGATTCCCAATGCTTTCTGCTCCCACAATATATTTTTGGTTTCTATAAGTTTTCTACTGTACGAGGTGAATAAATGGACAAAGGAATATGTGATGTCTCTATGAATTAATACTAATTGATATCTTGACAATTACCATAAAGGAATATTCCTGAGTGGCATCAGTGTATGAGTTAGCCCTGGGTCAGTGGGAGAGGAACAAATTATTTCTGCTCAAAGGCTGAGAAAAAAATGTTTTGCATTTCCACACCTCAGAGGCTGTTTCCATTTTAACAGGTACCTCAGTCTCCTTAGCTACATGCTGGTAAGCATGAACATCTGCTGTCCAAAACCCATATATTCCTCTGAGATTTCACGTGGGAAATCCAAGCAATTTTAAGTTAAATGAGTGTAAAACAAAATACTAAAACTGATTCTTAGTAGCTCTCAAGGGAAACATTCTAATCAAGCGAGAATATCTCAGGTCAAGTGTGTTTGTACTCAAAAAGCTACAGCAGCTTTAAGCTGATTTCTTAAGCAGCTTTCTTTACTGTAAAGAGTCCTTAGCACAGCTCTCATTACTCATTATTTCATTTACTTCCTACACCACATCTCTTAGAGAATTGTCTCAAATCTCCACTAAGAGACACGAGTAGCCCTGTTTGATTTCTCCGTGCTCTGTTCCTCTTCCCAGCAGCACTGTCACAAACACAACCCGGCTAACAAGAGGGAGCAGGAGTCCAAGCACACGTGGTGCTGCTTGTTTTGGCTGGAGAAGAAGCATTTCTGGGTTTTTGAGCAAAAGGTAAGGCAAGCTGTTAGCATCCTTTCCTCCTAGGACAGCCTGTTGCACGGATATTGTGCCAAAATAAATTTTAACAGTGTTAATCCAGTATTGCTATAATCCTGGAATTATATGTTGCTTGCAAAACAACATGCACAGATTTCTAAGCTATCGTTTATAAATTATTTATTTGAATTAAATGAAAACTGCCTCAATATCTTTCAGGGATATTGCTATTTAAGGCTACTGAGCATAATACTCAATTTTTACTTCTGTGGTCTCCCCTATGGTTAATGTTCTAGGGGTCTTCATTTGTATTACATTGCTATTGCTGTGAGAGGGTATGATGGGCCATTAATATGAATAATTATCAGTTATGTACTATTAAATCTTGCATGGGATTATACCTGGATTTTAAGAGTAGCCAGTAGCATTTTACTAATATTCCATTGTCTCATTAAACATATCCCCTGCAGATACTCAAAGATGCCTGATTAACAGATATAATTTGTTCAACTGACAGTCCTCCAAGACACTGAAAAACAACTACATCTCCTAAAACCACTTGCAGAACAGTTTTTCAATGAGATAAAAACAGATCATCTTATTAAATCTTTATGGTCATGAAGCTCACCAAACTATACTATTTCAGGAGTAACAAATATGAAGGCCTCCTCAAAAGAAAAACAAAAGCTACCTGGTCCCAGAAAATTATCTTCTCCTTTAAGTCTCTGAGTAGCAAAGGCAGTAAGGTTCAAGCACATATTCCCATTTATATTAACATTATTTATATTGATATTAATAATATTTATATTAATTTTATTTCTTTTACATTTCTAGTAACATTATTTATATTATCTATATTTATATTATTTATATTAACATGTTACTTAAATAAACACAGATTGGGAGAGAGTTTCTGCAAACCCTACTTCCACTTGGCAGTACTTGCACAGAGAGTTCCTCAGATTTATGACATTTTTAACTCAGCACAATATAACACATGCTTGAAGTGTTTCCTCTTCTTCTATGATTCCATGGTATTTCCAGCTCCCTTCCCCAGAAGAGATCTCATCGTCGATTCTAAGAAGAATTTAGGGAAAATTCTTACATAAGGACCAACTGCCTAAAAATATTTCACCTGCCTCGAAAATAAGCAATAATAGTTATGAGCAAAAGAATGTTTTTAAGGGCAACAGTTTCCAAAAATTTACATGTAACACTATGATCTTAAAAATAAAGTAGGTTAAAATTAACAGCTATCATCTTTGAAAAGGAAAACTAATAATTCCTCTAGGAGCAAAAAATTTGGGAGCAACAGATTTTCAATTCATATAAAGATATAGAAATTAATATGAAACTAACTCTGCCTTTTAGGAGCACAAAAATGACTTGTTGAAACTATAATTAGCAGAGTCTGAAATAAAATAGGCTCACTGGCTATGGGGCCTTGAGCAACTGGCTAAAATCATGAACTCCTCTTGGCAGACATAAATTGGACAATTTCATTAGTTAAAGGAAGCTTCTAGCATGTTTAACTAGGGTAGAAACTCCTTCTCCAGCTATCCATGTTTCCCTTGAATGCCCAAGGTGTTTAGCAAATTTCTAAACACAAGCTTGCCATGACAACTGCCTGACAAATTAAAATGCATAGTTTGAAATTGGATCCCTCAATGCTGTCATTGATCAACCCAAAATAGAATGTCATTATCTCCTGTTAGATTATCCTCTTGTTAATTTGACTCATCACCAGCTCAAAACCAAGGACCAACAGACAAGAAAACACAAACTGTGTAAGCTTTGATAATTTTGAAGGGGGGATGACAGGCCCTCCAAAACCAAACCTTCCAAAACCAAAACCTTCCAAAATGCCAATTGCAGGAGCAGGCAGCAGAGCTGCTGAAGAACAGGTGCAGAACAGAACAACCTGGCAGGAGATGCAGGGCGATGCACATGCCACAGGGTGCCTGCACTGCGTTTCCCAGCCAAGGCAGATATTCAGGAAAAAAGTTGTAAAGGCAACTCTGTGACCAGCAAAGACAGAGGTCCTGAGCACAGAGCTCATTGGACTGGTCCAAGTGGGAAATTGTCACTTGTTTGCTTCTATCCTGTCAAGGGAGGCAGAATTTTTTGCATTTTTCTGGGAATTAACTGAGGTAACAGCTCAACCTCTTCATTTGTGTAAACCAACAGAATGTGTCATCAAACTTCATCTACTTGAACTAAAAGGAAAACATGATGGTCTCTCCAGATGATCAGAGAAACAAGACAAGAGAGTTACTTATGTGTTCATCCATCACATTCATGAGTCCATTACACACATGGATCCCTCAGCTGCTAGAGTAAATACCACTTGGAGCTGAAGACCTCGATGTAAAAGCTCAGGGAGGAATCCAGTGAGTGGCTGCTAACAGGAGGAGCCAGGCAGGAGGGAGAGCTGGGACACGCTCACATCTGGGGCACTGAGTGACTGCTCTGCATGGCAGGGGACATGCAGGCCTCTGAGGAAAAGGAAATCAAACTGATATTTCAGCATGAAACCAGTTACACATATTAGAGTGATGCCTCAGGTTTCAGCTTTTCTATTTTTCACATTCTGTGCTGCTTTGGTGTTTGGGTCTGAGCTCCACATTCAGGGATGCTGAGCTCTGTGCACAGAGCAGGGAGACAAAACAATTCCTGCTCCAGCTGGGCACCAAGGACAAATGATCCAAATCTCAGCCCCAGAGCACAAACACCGTGGGCTGCAGAGAGAAAAACAAGCAGGGTGGGACTGCAGGGGCTAAAGCTGGAATGGGACAATGAAGTGCAAGATGCAAATGGAGCAGAACTGATCCCAGGGAGAGACCCCGGGAGCGCTCGTGCATTTTGGGGCCATTTTGGTTCCTCTTGGGTGCAGCCCTGGCTGGGCTCTTGTGCTGCCCAAGGTGGATCCATGGAGGAGATGCTTGGAATCAATCCCTGCTTTATTCTTTAGCTCTGTCCAGCCCCTGCTCCAGGGCAGCCTGCACAAGGCATCAAGAATTGTGAATAAGCAAAATAATGAAAAGAAAATTGATTCAGCTCTTCATCTGGAGAAAATTACCAATTTCTGGTCTAAGTGCTCATTGCTTAACATGGGTCTGATATGAAATAAGGGATAGGTAATCACAGCTGAGACCAGGAAGAATTTTGCTCCAATAACTCCAATGCACAAAGCTGCAGGAAAAGATCAGAGGCCAAATTAACTGGAACCACCTCATCCTGATGGCCCCCAGCTCTACAGCAGCAGAACATACCCACAACCTTCTCTGTAGTTCCAGCTGTTGGGGACTAAACTGCAGTCTGTGCTCAAACTGCTGCCACCTGGCCTGCAGGTTTACTTCGTGCTGGAAAAGCCTGCAGGGATCTTTCACACTTGTAGTGAAAGCAAGGTTTTTCACAAGGGACCTGTGAATAATTATTCCTGTAGTTAATTGACCAAACTGCATTGTTAAAAAGAAATTCAATGTACTCCAGAATTTTGTTTTTTTTAATATATTTGCTGATTAAATGAAAAAGGAGGGAATACAATTTATTTTGATGTATAGCACCCTCATTCAATATAAAGTTATACTTAAGAGATTCTCATAATTTTCATTATCCTTTTTACCTCCTGAAAACTGTCAGTCCCAGATGTCTCTCTCCTTTTTCTCGTAGTTTATATTCTCCACTCTGAAGGGATTAACTTCTAAACTTACAAAGCCAAACTTGGGTATTCTCCTCCTAAATATTTCCTTCTTTAAACACTTCTTCACAAGACTGACATATTTCCTTCTGAAACTTTTTTAAAAAGAAAGCAGCAGAAATTAGTTCTATTAGTGTCAGAGGAACTACCCTGTGAGCATATCATGTAAAGCTTATGGAGAATTTATCTCATAATTATTAAAATCCTGCCTTTGTCACAGTTATAGAAGCAAAAAGCCTTCTATTCTAAAAAAGCATCCCTCTGTGATGTTGTATCTACAAACATATAAATTAAACTAAGGATGAAACCAGACCATGATCACTGCAGAAACTGCAAGGGTGTCAAATGTGTAAAGCAATTCTTCAGAGGTACAATGCTGCAGCTTGTCATGGCAACTCCTCTCACTCCTTCCC
>NW_005054429.1:926908-941886 GCF_000277835.1 Geospiza fortis | reverse complement strand
TCTCCTCCTCCCACTTTCCTGTCACACGTGGTTCCCTCCTAGCCTTTTTTCCCCCCTTCACACAGTATGAATGATATCACCAAAAAAGTGAAGAGTCTGCCAAAACATCAGTCTGCAGCCACTTCAGACAGAAGACTGAAGTCACACCTAGCCCACAAACACTCTAGTGCTGATGTTTTCACAAGCATAGCAGTCCAGCTGGCAATAAAAGCTCATTTTTTCCTGCAGAAGACATTGTATGTTGTCGAGCTATTGATGTTTACTGAAAAGCTTTAGACAAGACCCCATTTAAAAGGTCTGAGTCTATAATCTCTATTACTCCCACAGGAAAATTTTATGCCAACAGTCTCCAATTATCCTTGCTTTCTAAAGTCCCAGCTTGCTACCCCTCCACCTTTCTACAGCCAAAGCACACAGGTGCTCTGCTTAGAACAGGAGGATTCCTAAGATTAGGCTCCCAGAGCATCTTTAGTAAAAGAATTTAGGAAAAAAGGCAGTCTTCTCCATCTGCACTGCAGCCACAATTTGTTCCACTCATCCTATTTGCTGTTCTCTCCAAACTGTGCCTCACGCGCCATGAAAATTCCACAGTGCCTGACTGCCCCCCAGTTCATGTTCTGGGTCTGCAGCCCCTCCGACTCAGTGTCAGAAATGTCTCTGGGACAAAGCATGATGCATTAAATAACGGTGCAATCTGCTGGCAGGATTCTAAGTCAGCTAATAGGATTTCTCCCTCCCTTTGAACCATCTGGGGGTTTGCTGCCCAGCAGCAATTGTCCTGAGTGTTTGACCGAGCAGTTCAAGGCAGCGCCAGTGTGCCATTCTCTGGGATCAAAACCAGGGAGTGGAAAAATTGAGTTCTTACAGGATCAGCACCTGCCTCTGGCTACTTTGTGAAGCCCATGAAGCGCTCCTGTGCCTTTAGTGGGTACAAATGTATCTGGATCTTCCACAGCTGCTCATTCCCCACCGGAGCTGGGATTGCTCCCAGGGATGGCTCTGCTCCTTAGGTCATGTGGCAAAGGTAATGCCCCAAGATCTGCAATTCTGACTCGAGCACCCCCAAACATTTAAGGACACAGTGCATTCCTGACTGCTGCAGAACCAAAAGGGGAAACGTCACAAGGTCTGTGACCAGAATTTCCTCACACTGTTGGTAAATATCCTACCAACATGCTTCCTCTCCAGCCTGTACTGTGCACCTCTTATTAGAGCAACACAGCTGCTGCCTTTGAACAGAGTCAGAGCTCAGACCTTTCCTTTTGTCCTTGCACAGGAAACAGAAGAAAAAATTTAGATGAGCATTGCAGGCTGTACAGATCATAAGCAACAAGTGGGTGAAAATCCATTCAGAATGCTGGCACAAGGTGTTGCATTCCTTAGTGAGTCCATGGCTGCCATTCCAAATATTTCCTTATTTCTCCTTACGGATAAAAATGTTACAGAAATCTAAAACCAATAAAAGGGCCAAGAAGTAAGTCCATGGCTGTCATTCCAAATATTTCCTTTTTTCTCCTTATGGATAAAAATGTAACAGAAATCCAAAACCAATAAAAGGGCAAATAATTATCCTGGAGCCTAGGTTTGAAATGTAAATTTTCCTCTTTTGCAAACTTGTAGTGAATAAAAGACTCTGTGGTCAGGCACAGTGGTTGTATATCTTAAGGAGTTGGGGAACCCAACCTGCAGTTCCTTAGTAAACACCCAGCAATTGAAACCAGAGGATTGGATGGAGATTAAATTAGACAGCAGTGACCAGAACTGAATGAAACAAATGCCAAGTCATTACCCTTGGCTGAAAAAAAACCCCAAAACAGTGAAGACTTCACTTGTTTGCTAGTTCAGGTGTATCAGCATATTTGTCAAAGTACACAGAGTACATTGCCTGAGCTGGCTGCTCTTCACAGCCTCTTCCTGCTGTGAATTAACATCATCACTCTTTTCTTTAGAGGTAAATGTGGTGCTGAGGAGGAGACTACCAGAGGGAACAGTAAATATTCTACAGGAGCAACTCATAGATTTGCAAGGAGAAATCTCACTCCTGCTGTTGGGAGTTCTGTTCCTAGTAGTTACAGAGAAAAATTAGGACCTAGGAAATGTTTACTGTTGTAAATTATAGCTTTGTTATTGACCACACAAAAATGGTAAGCATGGGAAAAGTTTAAGTGCTGCGCACACAAGACTAGGCAAGTATGGTTATTTCCATTTCTATAGATGAGAAAGGCAGAGCAAAATGTGGAAAGGGGGTGAATATATTGACACATGAGCAGTATTCTTTCAAGGGCCAATGCAGGACCTAAAAGCGATGGGAAATGGATGAAAATCTATTTTACGAAAATCTATTATGGGCTTGAACACCAAACACACTATCTGAATAATAGATTGTGTCAAGGTTCTGCTCATTTTATCCAAAAGGCAGTGACTGGACTTGATCAACACTAAAACATGCCACAGACAGAAGGGGATGTAGAATAGAATTGGAGCTGAAAACTGCATTGCTATCAATCAGCTGCTGAAAGCAGTGCTCAAAACACTGCCTGTAGCACTGGTTGTGGTCACATCCAGCCACCAGGAAATTCAGAACACTGCCAGCACAACTCAAAATTTGCAAGGTCCAAGACTATTTTAGCACAGACTTAATAACCAAATTTGCTTTAAAGCTTATTCCTCCATTGTTTATCTTTTTAACACTGCCTGCAGCTGCCTTGTGCCAGACAGAGCCCACAGCTGGCACCAGGAGAGGAGAGGAGTGCACCAGGCTGGGCAGCTTGGGAGAGCCCACAAATGGAGAACTGCTGCATGTACACAAACAAATCAATTCAGAAATAAACCTGGGGGTTTTCTCCCCCTCATGTCTCTCTGTGGGCAGTAAATGTGGAGGTGCTGTGGCACTGGGGAGTTAAAGAGCTGTCATGCTGTGCTGCCTCACGTTTTCACAGACTATTTAACACAGCAGAGGACAGCACATCCTTGTGTCCAGCACCAGCGTGGGGGAAAAACTCTCCTGCAGATTCAGCACACTTGGAAAATCTGACAGCTATATCATGTACAAGGCACTGGTTGTATTTACAGCCCTGCCTGTGGTCACATCCAGCCACAAGGAAATTCAGAGCACTGCCAGCACAACCCAAAGTTTGCAAGGTCCAAGACTGTTTTAGGACAGACTTAATAACCAAATTTGCTTTAAAGCTTATTCCTCCATTGTTTATCTTTTTAACATTGGGAAATAATTTCACACAAGCATAAAAGATGTAAAATTGAACTTAAAAAATAATGAAAATAGAAATGGTACATGGATATAATGCCTTTAAAGAGCAGTACTGTATAACTATTCAAATATTAGAGTTCTACATGCTAAAAATTTTAAACTTTCTCTACTAACAAACTAACCCCCAAGGAAACACTACATTTAACCTAAAGCAGTAAAAAAAGCTTCCAAATTTCATTAATAAGATTAAAATTATGACTATATAGTTAATTAAAAGTCTATCATATCACAAAGTAAAGACCTGAGAGTTTAGAGTTTTAGAATATAATAACATATATAAAACAAAATAAAAGTTTTAAAACAAAGACAAGTTATTCTTCTTTACCTTTTTCTTCCTTCTTCATAAACTTAGGTAGTATTTTGTAATTGAACAAAACAATTGGCACTCTTGGCTAGTAAAATGATGGGTCCCTGATATTGGACTTTAAATATGGCATTTTATTGAGAGATGATACAAAAGAATAGTATGGATATGATATGGCAAAATGAATCAGTTCCTGATAAAAATCTGTAAAAAGGTACACTTCCAGACTCCTGCAGTCAATAAAATTGCTGTTGATTTATCACCTGCTGTAAGATAAGTGAACTGATTTCAGTAATTCTTTATTGGAACCTACTTGTGCTTTCTCTGGCTATTTATAGGAAAGACATGAGTTTCTGCAATTATACTTTGTCATCTGAATAAAGCTAGTGAGTTTGAACTCTACTTTTTTTTATAACTTGAGAAGCATAACTTGAAAACAATATATTATTTATATTAAAATTATTATATTATTATTTATATTATATTATATAAAATAATGCTATACTAAAACTATACAAAAGAATAGAGAAAGGATACTTACAGAAGGCTTAACAAGACAGTAATTAAAAAAAACAATCTAAGTTCTTTTCCTGCTTACACCAATCATACAATCTTTAAGAAAAAAATATAATTTGTTATGATACAAAAATAATTTTAAGGAAAATATTATGTTTTTTCACTCAAATGAGGTCTGGTTTTATCTGAGGAGGAAAGACATAATGAAAAACCTGACAACCACTTCATGCTTTCAGAGTAAAAAAGCACCACTGAATCAAAAAAGTGTTGAAGGTTGCAAGGAAATGCATGACATGAGTTAACTTGAATTTACAGAGAAATAACAAATCCTCACCCTTTTGCCTTTAAGCACTGCAAATTGTTCATTTAAGTAATCACAGAATAGGTTCTTAAGCGAACCCAGAACCTTGGCAGTATTGGCTCCATGCTTCAACCTACTGAGCCAATCAGTGGCATATACAGCAATGCCTGGGAGAATCTGTGTCTCTAAGAGAGAAATGGGCAAAATTCTGCTTTTATGTCAGTGTTCACATGTTACACATGTACCTGCTGAGCATTTACGCCATGATCAGTCGAACACCACAACCACAGCCTGGTGTTAATAATTCAATGTAATGGTACATGCAATTTCCTGGCACAAAGGAGCCCTGATTATAACCGCTCACATTTAGATTCCCATCTGCTCCTTGGGATTTCTGCTCTGCTCAGAAGGTTTTCTTCAGGTACAGTGCTGCATTGTGGCAGCAGCTCTGCAATCATGTCCCTTCACAGCAGGCTTTTCCACCCCTCAGGAATCATTTAGTCACATACATTAATAGTGAATTGATGTGCCTGCTTCCCACCTTGCAAAAATGTAAAACAATGATCGCTAAATTGGGTAAAATTGCATCTTCAGGAAAAATAAAACAACAATAACAAAACTGTATTCTGAAGGGAAGGCAAAGACGTTTTCTGAGAGCATGAAGCTGTCACGACAGGTGACTCATGTTGGGCTGCATTAGTCATATCATGGCACATTATATAACCAGAGGCAACTGACACAACACAAACTGACACATCACAACAGAGCCTGTCAGCAGAGAGATGCAGAAAGCCAGGCTTTTTAAAGAAAACACAGGGAACAAACTTTTGTGGGTTTTCCAAACACCACTCAGGAGGACCAAAAAAAACCAAAAAAAGGTGTGAAGCATTCTGTCGTGAGTTACGTTTTTGCAGGAGCACACTCTGCCACCCTTAGTATTTTGGAGGATTTGAATTGAGCAGACTTATTGGTCTTAATTCCACAAGTCAGCTGAAATCCCAAGCAGCTTAATGCCTTTGTTGAACAGCAAAATTCATTAGGCCAGGGGAGCTGCAGGCTCCAGAATTCCAGGTGGGGTCTCACAAGAGTAATAGAGGGGGAGAATCACCTCCCACAGCCTGGCCACGCTCCTTTGGGACAACTCTGCCAACCCAGGAGCTGCTGGTTTCCCTCTTCTGTGAGCCACATGGCAGCATTTTCACATGGGGCTGCAATTCAGGAGGGGCAGCCTCAAATGGACGTGGAAATGAGTCTGCACAAGCCCACAAACACCTCTGTGGGCTCTTGGAGAGAATGGCCACATTCCAGCTGTGCCAGGGAGCGACAGAGCCTCTCCTTCCTCAGAGCCTCTCTCACAGTTCACTGGGCTAATCTGGGTGCTTAATAAAAAATGTACTGTGACAGCTCCCAAATCCCTGCTCCTAGCGTGATGGACTCGAAATAGTTTATCATTATTGCTATTTCTGGCATCACCTCTGAGCTCCATGGACACTTAATTAGCAGGCAGCCATGGGGAGGCCAGATTGCATCACATGTTCACACTCGTGAACTCACAAAGGGGGTTTCTTGTCTTTCATTAGAAATCTGTCTTCTTACATAGATTAGAGTTAAATGCTGGACTACAATGAAATAGGAAATAGTTTTGAAATGCAGCTGTTCAAATTGCAAACCACAGCACACATACCCCTTAGAGATCAAACACAAGTCCAGCTCCATTTCCCAAACCTGGAGAACCTCAAGCCTCCATATTAACTTGTGGTATTTTCAGGGTCCCCAGTGGCAGGAAGGAAATGATGAATCTGACTCCATGTTGTTAGAAGGCTAATTTATTATTTTATGATGTTATATTATATTAAAGAATGCTAAACTAAACTACACTAAAGAATAGAGAAAGGATACTTACAGAAGGCTTAACAAGATACTAATTAAAAACTCTAGAGTCCTGACACAGCCTGACCATGATTGGCCATTAAGTCAAAACAATTCACATGTTGGATAAACAATCTCCAACCACATTCCAAAGCAGCAAAACACAGGAGAAGCAATGGGATAATATTATTTTCCTTTTTCTTTGAGGCTTCTCAGCTTCCCAGGAGAAGAGATCCTGGTAAAGGGATTTTTCCAGAAAATATGACAGTGACATTAACACATGGAGTCACAAGGTACACCTGCCATAAAAAGGGAAAGTGCCAAGCTTAGGAAAGTCCTTCAGCTGGTCCTGACATGCACACAGCCCCAGTCCAGTCCCTGGCTCTGCAGAAATGTCAGGGAGCAGTGGTGGGACAGGGCAGGGAAGCAACACGTGCTCCATGATGCTGAACCTCAGCGCATTTTCCCAATTTCTCACACAGAAATCCACCTGCCTCTGTGGGAGCACAAATGCTTCACCAAAATCCCAGGCTGGGTGAAGTTTGGAGAGAATGTGAGATGAGCCTGGAAGCTGCAGCTGACGCTGCTCTTTGCAGTGAGAAGAGAGCATTGTGTCTGACCTACCACCACCTTGCATGGGAGTATTCATTTCTATGGAATTCCAAGAAGATATTGTACAGTCGGAAGGACTGTAGCAGCAACCCTATAAAATGACCTGAAGCATAAATGGCAAATTTGCTGGTCAGAGGTCTCCATTAACCCCACTGGTGAGCCCAGCTCAAATGGCAATATTTAACACATATTCTAATATTTAACACATATTCTACTTAAGCCTGAGCACCACCACAAGTGGGTTTCAGGCATGCATTGATGGGTCACAAATCTTTCAATCCAAACCTCCGTCTTGAGGTATTTGCTGGGTCCCCAGGACAAAGGAGGAATTGAGAGTCTGACTCCATGTTCTTAGAAGGCATTATTATATGATATATTATATATTATATTATATTTATAAAAGAATGCTATACTAAAACTTTACTAAAGAATAGAGAAAGGATACAGATAGAAGGTTACAAAGAATGATAATGAAAACTTGTGATTGCTTCCAGAGTCCTGACACAGGTGGCTGTGATTGGCCAATAAGTAAAAACAATTCACATGAAACCAATGAAACAATCACCTGTTGGATAAACAATGTCCAAATACATTCCAAAGCAGCAAAACACAGGAGAAGCAAATCAGATAATTATTGTTTTCCTTTTTCTCTGAGGCTTCTCAGCTTCCCAGGAGAGGAAATCCTGGCAAAGGGATTTTTCAGACAATATGACAGTGACACCATCTTATCTACGTGGGATTGGGATTTAATTTGGTTTTCCCTCATTTAATGAGCTAGATGTGGTCCTCAAAAATTGCACTGTCTGCAGTGCAATCACTGCAGAACAGTGACCTCACCACAATCTGCCTGTCCAGGGAGAGTTACTGATTTATTTACTAATAAGTTTAGTAATTTATTTACCAATCATGGCACATCCTTCCTGGCAGAGGCCAGCATTTGGAAGCCAGCAAAGGCTTAAACAATGGGGTGCTACTTGGAAAACAGGATGTCACTTTGAATATGACAAGCAGGGGCAGCCTCTAAGGTAGGCAAGATGAACTTTCTGATTTACTGTGTTGGTTTTGCATGGCCCAGCTCCTCCCTCCTTGCTTGGAACTTTATAAAACTGACAGCACCTCTATAATGAAAATAAAACAGTGCGAAAAGATATGCATGTGTCTTTGCAAATAACATGAGGTCTCTTCTATTTTTCCATTTATATCATATTCAATGTCAATTTTTGGAATTAAAAATTGTTACAAGGGAAAAAAAAACTAGATCTTTTTTTACTAACCACATTATTTTTCTTGTTATTTTTGCAAAGAATATTCTGCATTGGAAGGGACACACAAGGACCACCGAGTCCAACTCTTACGCAAATGGTCTTTTATAAAACCTCTTTCCAAATTAAGATAACAGCACACCATGTCTTGAAAATTCTCCAACATGCTGAGTGCTGCTCTGCTCACTTTTGTGGGGTGAATTGCATGGTTAGAAACATCCTTTCTGCACACCATCCCCTCGGAGCCAAGCCATTTCAAATGCAGTACGCTCATTTTTGTGTGCTCCTCCTCCCCTCAGCAGGTACACAGCAAACACAGGGCCCCTGTAAATAAGGGCATTTCACCATCAGCACAGCGCTTCAGTGTACTGTGCACTTCCCATCCGCTCACACTGCTAAAGATGAACACTAAATTGAGCAAAAATAACCTGAAATAAAACTGTGTCACCCTCACATAAGGGCTTCATCGTTATTTACAAGAGAAGCCTTCAGAGAAAGAGCCTTGTTTTTATTTGTGTTTTTGTTGCTTGGGTTTGTTTTTTTTTTCAATTTTGGTTTTGGTATTTGAAATGGTAATGGGGAAGAGGAAAAAAAGCTGTGGCAATGTGATCAGCCCATCCTAAGGGCAATATCTTTTCACTCATCAGGCTATATTTAGAACCACACCTTCCTAAAAACACTGTCACCTAAAATGAATTTACAGAAGAGGCTTTGCTTTATACACATGGCCTGAAGCATTTATACTGTAGCACCACAGCAAGGAAAATGAAAGTGTGATTGTACAATCTCACATCAGCTAATTTGTACCAGGTTCATACAGATTTCAGCATTTAGCATTCATTTGCTCTTTTGCTCAGGAGCTCCTCCTCCATTTAGTTCATAAATAATGTGCCTGCTCTTGCTCAAAGGAGCAGCTGTACTCAAACACCTTCCTCTTTTGCAGTCAGATGGATACTAATTTCAAGATATCAACAAATCAAGAATTTCTGCAATAAAAACAGTGAAAATAGGAACAATGGGCTTATTCTTTAAGTTGTTTGAGGGGATTTTTTTCCTACAGCAGAAAGTTCAAACCAAAGAAGAAAAAAAGAACATTTTTCGCGTTTGCACATCAGCCTCAAATGAAGACATATAGCAGACTTTATTTTCAAGAGCAGGGTTCTCTCCCCTGCCCCAGAATCATCTGTTTTCCTGCATGAAGCCTCTGGGTACCTTTCTGCACATCCAAAATTCACTCAGATATGAAGGAATGTAACTGTATTAGCCACATGTAACCTCTGATATTAATAACTTTATAAGTTGCATCTTCTAACCATAAAAGACAATAAAACCTGAAATATTTGTAGTAGCCAGCTTTCTCCCCATGTCTCAACATCCTGAGTGCATGATGCACATTTTGGTTGCTGAAGGCCTTTGAGAGGCCATAAAACAAAAATAGCAAAGTCTGTAATGTATTTTAGTTGGGAACAAAAAAAAAAATATTTTACATGGATAAAAGATATTGCTAAGAAAAAAAGGCTAACAGAAGCAGGGGAATTACGTCCCCAAATTATAGTTGAATAGTTTAAATTCACAGCGTGGTTTCCACTTCTTTCTCCAGGTAGCCCTCTCACTAGGATGGAGGGTCTGTGGATTTATCTGGGATCAAAGAGCCTTGTTAGGTACTGTTGTTTCACTTGATGAGGACAGAATAATTCAATGTAACCACGTTTATCATTTGCCAATTGATGTGTTGTTGGGCCTGAGAATCTAACCCTTGTAGAAAACAAAAACTTATGATCTACTGAGTTCACTGATCATTTGAAAGCATTGCATTTATCCTGATCTTTGTGCCAAAATGTATTCTGGAGGCACTGTTTGTGCAATATCTCACTTCCAAATGGAAATAATTCACTTGAGACACTGCTCTTGAAGAAGAAATTATGTCATTTGTACCCAGTTCTGCCTCTGTTTGAAACCATATGGAACAAACTCAAGAGTTTCCCCAGTCCTTAATCCTATTCCTGATATATTAGTGGCCAGTATAGGAAATCTAAAAGCAAAACGTTTTTCCTACAATGACTGCACAAATTTACTTTAACACATATAATACTGCTTAGGGAAGAAGTAGGGCAGACAACTGAAATAGCAAAGTCTGGAGCATATTGAACTAGAAATGGAAGGCTCCCCACACTTTAAGCCCTTTGCAATTGTCACTTGGACCATGGCAGAATTATCCTGGGGATAAGAGCTTGTCATTTATGCAAAAGACAGTAAATGCTCAATGGCAAAAGTCCAGTGTCCTGCAGAAATATCCAAATGAGTGAACTTGACTCATCTGAAGGGTGGGCAGTTGGAGAGGAAGATCCCCTTCAGTTTGTGTGACCCCAGGAACAAAGCTCTGCCACTTCCCGTGCCCAGCTGAGCTCTGTGAGATCCAGCTGAGATAAGTCAGCATATTGTCTTCATTAAATAAATTAAATTACATAAATTAAACCATAGCAATGTCCCAAAATAGCACTTCTGTGTCAGCCACAGCAAGTATATTCCAGATTTTCTTCACATGCTACAGCACTTCAGGCCTCAGAATAATGCAGAATAATGGCCTTTCAGCATGAGTACATCACAGGGACAGGCAAGGCACAGGCTCCTGTCAGCACCCTTTATGGAACCCAAACACAACCACTCATCTCTTGTTTACAATGAAACTGCTTAATGGAAGAGCACAACTTACAGTCCACAAGTGAAACAGGCTAGGATCACTGAGAGATAAATGAATGTTTTATAATAAATTCTGTATCTCCAGTACATCTGTACTGGTCAGCATCCCCTTTCTTCTTCAAACACAACAGGACACATAAGGGTCAGCTCAATTTTGGGTTCTCTATTTTCCATACCATCAATCAGTCCTGCCTTTTGCAGTGCTGCAAAAACCATACAAAAGTGAAACAGGCTAGGATCACTGAGAGATTAATGAATGTTTTATAATAAATTCTGTATCTCCAGTATTTATGCCATCTGTACTGGCCAGCATCCCCTTTCAAACACAACAGCACACAAAGGGGTCAGCTCAATTCTGGGTCATGTATTTTCCATACCATCCATCAATCCTGCCTTGAGCCATGCTGCAAAAACCCCAAAAATAGATTTAAAAGGGATTTCTCTGCTCTGTTGCAATGAGGACCCTTCCCCTGTGTTTTATTGAAACTCTTTACACGTGCTCACCATGCTGGAAGCCTGGAATAGAACAAGTATCCCATGGCTGCACAGGGAAGTTCCAAAGCCTCCCACTTGTTCCAGAAAACATTTCTTTTAGTGCAAACTAAATCAAAATGCGAGGCTCTCCAAAGTGTCAGGGCTTTTTTTTTTGTTCTTGTCCTAGACTTGTATATCTGGGTCATATAATCATGTAACATCCTTGGCTGTGATCACAGCTATTGATTGCAGGGCTGAAAGTGGCACAATAAATTCTATATAATAGCAGCAAGAAGGGTAGACCAGGTCAGTCTTTAATTGGTAAGCACATGCTTGCTGAAAGCAACTGCCAGAGCACTGCCCTAAAAAAATGAAGATTTTTTTTTTTATGACAAAGAGGCTAACAACTCAAAAGTGATCTCATGTCTGAAAAGAATTAATAAATAATTATACAATAATTAATAAATCTTAATATTATACATTATGTCAATATTGTAATTTAAAATATTTTTCTGTTGCATGCACAACCAAGTTAGTCTAAATTGTTTTCTAAAATAGATTATTTAAACAGAATTAAATCCCTGGCCATCAGATACTGCTGGTCTGCATTTGACTTTTTAAATTTGTTTTTCAGAAAGGAAAAATATTCTAAATCATTCCATCACAAAATAAACGTTTATAGAATATAATGATATATATGATGTATATTATACAATATATAATAAAATATTATATTCTATATATTATACAATATATAATAAAATATTATATTCTATATATTATACAATATATAATAGAATATAATGATCTATATGATAGACAATACATAGAATATAATGATTTCTAGATTGCAGTCATTTATGGTTTTGAGTAAAGAGGCAAAGTGTCCCAGAAATCAGGAAAGATTTGGGTTTACCATTTATACAAGCACTTTCACTTCAGCTGTAATACACCACACAACATCAACAATCAAAAAAACCTACTTGGCCAATAACAAAGTCTTTTAGTTATGCATAATATATTGGAATAGAACTCCCTACTTGTAACAGAATGTTGGTTTCTTCAGACCTTTACTCTCTAAAAAATAATTTCCATCAAAATTTTAGTATCAAGGGTTGTACAGAATGGGCTATAGCCAGAACTAATATATTGGAATAGAACTCACTACTTGTAATGTAATGTTGATTTCTTCAGAGATTCATTATCTAAAATAGAATTTCCATCAATATTTTAGTATCAAGGATTATACTATGGAATGGACTATAGCCAGAACTAATATATTGAAATGGAGCTCGCTACTTGTGAGTTCTATTAATTGAGTTATATTTAATGTTGATTTCTGTGAGTTATATTTAATGTTATATTATCTTGTGAGTTCTATTTAATGCTGATTTCTTCAGAGATTTTATTAACTAAAATATAATTTCTGTCAAAATTTTCGCATCAAGGATTGTACTATGGAATGGACTATAGCCAGAACTAATACATTGAAATAGAACTCACCACTAATGATTAAATGGACTATTACTAACAATATAATATATTGAATACAATATAATATGTTGAATACAATATAATATAATGAATACAATGATTTCTTCAGAACTTTACTATCTAAAATTTAATTTCCATCAACATTTTAGCATCAAGGGTTGTACAGAACAGACTATAGCCAGAACTAATATATTGGAATAGAACTCACTATTTGTAATATAATGTTGATTTCTTCAGAGCTTTACTATCTAAAATATAATTTCCATCAAAATTTTAGCATCAAGGGTTATACTATGGAATGGACTATAGCCAGAACTAATATATTGAAATAGAACCCACTACTTGTAATATAATGATTTCTTCAGAGCTTTACTATCTAAAATATAATTTCTGTCAAAGGTTGTACTATGGGAATGGGCTATAGCCAGAACTATTGTGATTTAGGGGCATATTTTTATTGTATAATAAAATAATCACAAGTGAAAATCGCAGTGTGACTTTAAAATGTAAGATCAACAAATATAATTAATTAAATTCTGTAATTAAAGTAGTCATCCTTACAGAAAGGCAGCAGAACATGAAAGACAAGCAGCAGCTCAGGCACCTGTTAAAATTGGTTTGCCCAGGACAGCTCTCCCATGTTTGTATTCATTAATTATGCCGCATAAACAGGAGCAGCACTGATTAGAGACAATCTGCTGAACACGCTGCAACAATGGCACAATGGCATCTAAATGCTTTATTTTATCTTTATTACCTCAGGGTAATGAATTGTAATGTAAAGAGCTGATGAGTAATTAAACTCATCAGCTGTGGATTCAGAGGTATTTTTAGTGTCACATGATGGCAAATCCTCCCAAGGGCAGCGAGGATGGAGTTTCACAGCATGTATTCTATTCCTTAACAGGTCCCATGAGGAAGCACTTCATGCTGCCTCTAAATGATGAAATTAGCAATGAGCACTGTATCGATCTTCATTTTTTATTTCTTCCCTGCGCAGGTTCAAGAACAGGAGAGAACTTGGTGAAGCCGTTTTTTGCTCGCTGAGTGCCACCTGGGATACAGCAGCTCTTTTGCCCACAAAAAACCCACATACATATCAGCAGATGATATTATATATATAAAATAAAATAAATATAAAATAAAGTAAAATAAAATATTATATTATATATATAAAATAGCCAAGGTCCATCCTAAACTCTTTTCGCCGCTCTAATTTCTACTATTCCTTCTAATTTCTACTCTGAATTCATCCAAGACTAGGTTATACATCTTTGTTTCTATATCAGCCCTTAATGAAACAGCAAATTTCCTTTTTTGTTCTGAACTTCTCAAAGCAATCACAGTGCAATCACAGGCCCTTGGGGCTTCCAACCTGCTGAAATAAAAACTTCAAACTCTTTTAGATTTCACTCAAATGAAATGCTCTTTGAAATTAAATGCTTCTTGACCCCAGATAGGCTTTTCACTACATACTCCACTGCTACCTATCCAACAGCACTCCAAGTAAAATCTTGCAAATTCTTTTTACCACAATTAAATTTTAAACACAATTCAATTTTATTCATCTCTGATGGAAATACCTGTTCTTATGCATTGGATTATTATATTGGATTGGATTATTGGATTTTTATAATTTTTGTATTTTTTACATTCTTGGATTTTCATAATTTTCTTAAAACTAAAGAACGGTAAAGAGGGCAACTCAACAAGCAATTAATATGCTTCAGTCCTTTTCCTAATGATGAAATTGGAGCTTTCAAAGAAAAATCCTTGTGATTAGTTCCCAAAAGCTCGTCTACACACCATCTGCTGTACTTTGTCTGAGTTCTCCCAAGAGAATTAATTTCTTAGAGCACCCATATCTGATATTCCAGCCCTCTGTTGTGCTGACATGGTTCCACATTTGGGCACTACAGGTGCAGTTTGGTCAAGGGCCCTGAAATGAGTATTTATTACAAACCATAAACACAGGAAATGGAAAGAGGACACTGCAAGCAGACAATAGGAAATTGTGCAAGCTACAAAATGAGCTGCAGCTACTGCAAGCAGTGGTTGATCATAATGGCAAACAAAAATCAACAACTTTGGCACCCTCACAGGACACAGCGGTAGTTAAAAATACCATATTTGTTTATAAAAAATACCATATTATATACTATAATAATACCATAAAGA
>NW_005054429.1:920649-926809 GCF_000277835.1 Geospiza fortis | reverse complement strand
CCTCCTGACCCTCCTGCTCACTGAATCAAGGCAGTTTCAGGCTTGCAGGTGGGCCTGGCTCATCCCTGCTGAGCAGCACTGGCAGACAGAACCTGAGAGGCAGCAGAGCTGCCCTGGCAGCCCTCACCTCCTGCACACACCTGAGAGCCACTGCAGGGCACGTGGAGCAGGGGAGTGACAAGCACAGAGCTCAGAGAGGGAGACTGAAGGGCAAAACTGCCCTCAACTGCCTGGCAAACTCACATGGGAGCTGGCAGTTCTTGAACCTGATCATTGAATACTTCAGCTTCTTCATCCAGCCTGATGCTGCCTTCATATTGCTTTGGGGACTTTCCCTTTTCTCTGTTTCATTCAGCCAAATGTCTGCCAGAAGAACTAACAGTGAGAGCTGATGCTCTTTGCTTTCTACACCTGAAATGAATGATTAATTATTTCAGACATCGTCCACCTCAGGCTTGGAAATCCTCCTGGAGTTCCAAGCATCCTACTAAGCATTCACTTCTTTCACGTTGTGCTCCAGATTGCAGCTCAGAGCAGAAATATGATGGCTTGGTGATTCAGCAGCTTCATTCCATCCCTGAGCTCTGCAGGAACCTGCCCTGTACTGCACGGCTTTGGGACCATCCTCATGGCTTTGGGACCATCCCTCACGGCTTTGGGACCATCCTCATGGCTTTGGGACCATCCCTCACACCTTTGGGACCATCCTCACGGCTTTGGGACCGTCCCTTGCGGCTTTGGGACCATCCCTCACAGATTTGGGACCGTCCCTCACGGCTTTGGGACCATCCCTCACGGCTTTGGGACCATCCCTCACAGATTTGGGACCGTCCCTCACGGCTTTGGGACCATTCCTCACAGCTCCGGTCCATCCCTCACACCTTTTGGACCGTCCCTCACAACTTTGGTCCATCCCTCACGGCTTTGCGACCATTCCTCACAGCTCTGGTCCATTCCCCACAGCTCTGGTCCATTCCCCCCACCTTTGGGACCATCCTTCACGGATTTGGGACCATCCAGGGAAAAACCACCTCTGTCTCAGCGGGGTGGCAGCCTTGAGGAGCGGGTGACACCTCCAGAGCAGTGGGTAAGGGTGACCAAAGGACATCTTCCCAATGCAGAGAGATCTGCACTGTCCTAAGCAACTCCCAAACTATGCATCTGCCAATGCAGAATGTCCCTTCCTGTATCTTTTGTTACACCTTTGTTGTTACTTCTGCATGAATCTCTCACTGATGTTCTAGATATTGTCCTGTTCCTAACAATATTCCATTTATCTTGCTGCTTTTTTTGGTTCATGGGTTGTTTGGGGTTTCCTGTGGGGTTTTTTAATTTTTTTAGGCGAAGGGGTGTCTTATTCCAGGTTATTTTGGAGCTGAATAATGAAATAAAACATAGATCACTCCTCAGAAAATCACCAGAAATACTCTTTTGCTGGTTGATCCTGGCCAATACATTCAGGCTGTGTTTTGAAATCACCTAACAAGGGAACAGGACCAATATTTCATAGCATAGCTGAGTGCTTAACTGTGTGAGAATAACACCATTTAAAATCAATGCATGATTATTCATTCCTGAGACATTTTGTGATATTCTATTTAGAGAACTCTCACCAGTGAGATGGTATTTCCATCTGTAACAGCCTCACCGTGACAGAAGAATAAAACTGACTTTCTGACACTGGGTCTTCCCTGATCAAAGCACTTTTTCCAGTCAGAAAACACATATTTTTTCAGTTCTTCAAGCAGACAGGACTTCACATCACATATTTCAGCGTGAGACTGAAATAATAACACTTGTGTTACACTGCAGTATTGAAATAATAGCACTTTGTCACACCGCAGTATCGAGAGATTATTAACACTTAAAAACAAAAGTATATTTCAGTGCATTTATCAAGACCTATATTGTGATTCTCCCTCTGCTATACAGAAGAAAAACGTGCTAAAAAACATACATGGGTCACTGAATGCAGTAGATGAAGCATGAGAATGGGAGCTGTGCTCCTCTGCATTCGAGCCCCGGCTTTGACAATCATCATCTTGCTTCAGGCAAATCACTTGGAACTCTCTGGTTGCAGCCTCTCTATCTACAAAATAATTAAAAAAATTTTACTGTGCAAAGCTTTCACCGTAAATTAAAGGCTAAGGGAACTATTATGTCTGAATTAAAAGGGACTGAGAACAATTTTAAGCTGCAGACTCTGAGCCAAGCTCGGTCCAGTGGTAACCAAATGTAATCCAGATGAAAAACACCAGGATTTCATTAAAAGCCTCACAAAGCCTTTTTTTTTTTGACTGCATAAATTGACAGAGCAACACCAGGCCCCAAACGCTCAGCTAATTAAGCAGGTTTATAGAGAAATAAGATTACAAATTGATGTGCTGGGTAATAGACTTACAGCTGAAATGACCATCCATGTGTGTGTGTGAGAGATAAGAGCTGAACATCTCCGATATTTCAGCACAATAGCTGTGCCTCCCTTTGTGCCACAAGGCTTTTCCCTTCGCTGCAAATCCCCCAGCTCCTCACACACCCACAGACTCCTAATGCCCCCTTTCAAAAGGCACTGCTCTGCACCCATGACTCGTGGAAAAGCAGAATATTGAGATTTTGAGTGGCCAGCTGGTCACACAGAGCACTGCACCAAAGAGCACACGAGCATGAAAGCACTTCCAGACTGCACAAGTCTGGGCTGATCTACCCACAGTGCCACTGATTTTTGCTCCATTTTATTTCAGAGAGCTTTCTTCATGCCTGCTAGAATAAGATCTATTTACCTACTTTGGTTTTTAAAAGGTCACCTTTTCCCTGGGATAGAAATCTGAAGTTCCATTCTATTATAAAAGCTTTACAATGGAAGAGTGGCACTGTGTTTCTGCTTGAGTTTTTACCACTACCTATCTTTTTACTTAAAAATACCTGGACAAAAAATAAAATCTAGGAATTCATGCATAAATTGTATTTTTTATATAAATTAGGTTTACAGGAAAGGGTAATCCCTTTAGCGTAAATGTAATTTATATTAAAAATATGTAATTTATATTAAATCAAGAGGAAGAGCAACATGGACTAGATTTCCCTAAAGAATTGTAATACCTGAAATTCAGGCTTTATCTCTTCTGACACAGCTTAAGTTGAAAAAAAACCTGTGCAGGCTATTACATAAATCTAAGCGATAACTGCATGGTAAAAATCTCCAACTGCAACCCACAAGTATCTAAACTGCTATGAAAAACATATGTTTGACATAAAAATAACTGGCATTATGTTACCATGCAATGAAATCTCAGTATAAGTCATAGTTAATTATACATTCAGGGGAAAAAAGTGAATAATTTAACCCACATCTCAGAAAAAAACTCAAAAGAGCGAAGCAAAAAACATCCATCAACCCATTGTATCCCTACAGCATATTTCCACACAACCCCAAAAGCAATGAGCAACAAAAAGTCTTATTCTTTACTAATTGAAGGATCCATCAAAACCCTAATTAAGACTTTTCTGAAGCAAGGTGATTACTCACCAAGTGCTGCACTTGGTGGTGGCTCTGATGATGTGCCCTACAGACAATTTAGGGCCCAGCAGAGTTTGGGGAGGCGTTTTGGGAGCAGGGTGGTGCAGAATAAGCAAATTACCATGAAAATGGTCCAGCCATGGACATTTGTGCTCTAAGCAGGGAGAGCAGAACTGCCCTGACCTGTCCTTCTTTCACTCACATTTCTGCAGCATCTCACTCCTCTCACTGACAGTCCAACTAAGTTGTTTTTTAGTAAGTTATCTTACTAAATTGGTTTTTTTCTAAGAGGACAATCCAGACGTGCATTTCTACATGAATACCACAACTACCAAGCCACTGAATTTACTTTTTGAGACACAAGGCAGTAATTTTGTTCATCCATCTGATTAGGGAATGTATGTTAATGAAATCTGCACATCTGGGCTCCTTTTGGTCAATGGTGAAATGGGATCCTGTCAAGGGCTTTTTAGCCATTCCCACAAAGAATTTGGCTTCCTATTTTGTGTAAGTTTATTAGCAAGCTTCTCGTTATTTATGTGATTATAGGTTAGAGGATTTCATGGTTCTCTTGTTTATATATAGCACAGTGGCTAATTGCTTTTTGTGGCCCTGAGGAGATGAGGAAAGTCACTTTATTATCTACATTCATGATCATTTGATCAACTCATGTGTAGGAAAGAAAGGCTTTACTTTCCACTCATGCAGGATGTCTGGGATGTTAAATATGAATTTGGCCTCAACTAAATCCCAAATTAAAGTATTGTTTTCAGATTCTGGAAACCAGAGGACACAGCCCAGTTCAGAGGAAAGTGCAGCTCTTTGCTGCTCAGGAGATCCAATTTAACATTCCTGATGGTTTCCTCTGGCATAAAAATCTACTATTTCTTTAATGTGATTATAGGATTATGGCATTGTATTATGTATCTGAGAATTTTCTTGGGCTTACAGCTTTTAATCTCTGACCTAATTGAACAGAAGCCATTTCCTCTTCCCCAAGTTTCACTCACACTCTGCACCACTCATTCTCATTAGCACCATGCTCTAAAATCAGTGCTTGTGCTGATCTTACCTGTGTAGAAGGTTTTAGAAAGGTTTATTTCCTGACCTTTTGCGCCCTGCAGGAATGACAAATACAAATCACATACTACAGGGTTGAATTATGCTAACAACAACAGGGATTCCCAAGAACAAAAGAGAGAGATCCCAGAAGCTGAGATAAAATAGTGATCTGGGACAATGAGCAGCCAAATATTTTGGCTGTCCCTTTAATGTAAAAAATGTTACAAAAAAAAACCCCTTTTCCTTTCTTTCTTCATCTTTTCCAACACCAGATATCATACCTTGTTATTCTCTCATACCTTGATGCAATCTAGCTATAATTAATGAATCATCTAAACATGTTAACTCCCAAATCTGTTTGCTCATTTGAAATATTTTAGCTTAAGCAATTCAGATTAAAAAGAAGTTTAAAAAAATATCCAATGAACAAGAAGGGTAAAAAAAGAGTCACCAAAGTGGAAAAAAACAGGAAAGGTTTTAGGAAAAAAACCCCAAAAATGAAGATATGTGGTGAAAAGACAGAATCTAGTTCAGGGAAAAAATGCAGAACAGTGCATGTAGGTCAGGAGCTTGCAGGGTTTATGTGCACCTCTATTCCTTTTGCTGGGTCCTTTTTACATATTGTTTCCATAACTTTGTTCATAATCACTTTGGAAAGGGAATAAATTAAAACATGGGCAAGGTTTTGCAAACCAGAACTATTTTTGCAACTCCTCCAAAGATAGAAGTGGATTTTGAGATGCCACACAGTCACAGGATCTGCTCACCCTTCATGCAAACACTGAGGCTGCAGTCCCTGCTCCATCTTCTGAAAATGCAGCATTTATTTCTGGTCACTCTGCAATGCCAGCCCAGAGAGTTTCTAACCCATCTGAGTGAGGTACCTGTACACACACTGCCTTGAAAGATTTGATCAGAGCTCTCTAGAATTATCCAGAGATCTCCATTTGTTTCACCAGGCTTTGAATGAGGGCAGCATCATTGGGCTCTTGAATATTCCTGCAGTGCTGGATGGATTTTGATGGGACACCATCTACTACAGGAGCCCAGAATAAGTGGAGATAAACATGTAGGAGTTAAAGACTTGCCCTCCAAAGTGGGGTTTGCTTCATCTTTACTGAGCTTGAATTAACCTAGAAACAGAGAAGATATGAAACAAAGCATAAGATATTGGGCAGCACAGCTGTAAAGAAGGGAACATACTAATAAAACCACATCCAATATATAACAAAAACACAAACAGCAACACGTGGTACATTTGCAGCGCAGCCCCAGGCCTGGTTTGCCTCACAGAACAGTGAGCAAGCAGCAGCTCTGCTGCTTTGCAAAAATTCTCAGCATAAACACGGTTAATCAAAATACTCTGTAATAATTCTGGAGTTGAACATTATTCCATAATGTATCAGTCATGGGTGGGAGATCAATGTATGCATTCAAATGCTGACCATCATCATACAATACAGGTCCTCAAAGATTAATAGGGTACTTGTGTTTGACAGGAATTTACTTAATTTATGGATTAAAAGTAATCATCTTTGCAGTCCCATAAATCTGCATGTTGGTGGTTAAAATTCTTAGAAG
>NW_005054429.1:915422-920628 GCF_000277835.1 Geospiza fortis | reverse complement strand
TTTTAAACAGCAACATTTAGAGATACGGTAAATACATTTAACATTCACTTTTCCATTCCACCAACTGGTGATGAGAATATAGAACTGACTGTGCTAATGCACTTGGAGATGTGTTAACAAAAGACACCATTGGAGTTTTTAACTTCAAGTGGAGGACTTGTTTACAGAAACTCCTCATTTGTCTCTGCTCTGTGCACCTCTGAAAGCAGCATCTCAGTCCCCTCTTAAGCATTATGGCAGTGAAAACATTGACATGAAACCCTGGGCTGATCTGGGTCCAGATTTACCAGGACATTTGCAGAGTCCAGAAGCCAACAGAAGTTTGCTGACAAACTGCCTGCACTGCTTGCAGGTTTTCTCTTATATGACATCACTTACATGACTTACATTCCTCCTGTGAGTGGTGCCTGGATTTGCCATCCCAAGTGTGCATCACTCCGGTGAGAGAAACACGATTTATTCAGATTTCAGTCACACTTCAGGGACTTCAGGGAAAATCAGACTTGAGGGCAGTTGAGATGCAATAGGGAATACTGTGAAGAAACTATCTGAACAGTGCAGCACAGAGAGAACTTTCTAGAAGAAAAAACTAATAAGGGGGAAAGTATTTATAGGACTTAAAATGGGTGAATAATTTGGGACATCTGTATGGAGGAGAGAATGGTGCTGTACTTTGGAAAAAGCAGATTATTTTTCTGATTCTTCCCTACCAAGTCCTCTTGTGGCAGCCTGATGGGAGTGCAAATACAAAACACACCTAGAAATGATTAAATATAGAGCAGAGGGTGAGGGGACATGGTTCCAGCTCTATGTACTTCATGATCCCCATTTCAGGTTCCACTGTGCTTTTCTTTCAAGCCCTGTGTTCTCCCAAATGTGGCTGCTGTTCCAGGCAGTGCTGCCATTCCAGCTCTGAAAGATTCTCCATCTCCTCTCTGCTCACCTGAAGGCTCACAGCAATCTGTTCCTCTAACTTCATCACCGAATAACTTTTCATGAATATCATTTTCATTTAAATGATTGCGCTGTTTTTCTTCCACCTATTAACGTACAGCTCTAAAATTACAATTTAAAAAAAAAGTCTGAAGTCGGTGCTTTTTCTTTTTTTTTCTTCTACCTACTTATAGTTATTCTTTTTACTTTCCCTTTGCAGAAGGAAAAAGCGAATAAAGTACATGCCACTGTGCCAGGGAGACACACTGGGAATTATGACAAATCTAGGCTATCTGTAGTACAGGAGATTTTCTTGTCACTTCACTCTAGCTATGTGCAATGAAGAAAATCAAACTTTCCAGTGTTCTGCAAGAAAATTATAATGATAGCACCCTGCATTTCAGTTCAAACCACTGTTCTGAATTTTATTCCATTGGCTTGCAGGAGAAAATAGAAGCCTTTGCTGAAGACTCTTTGTACCATCTTTCTGAGTTTAAGAATGATGCTCGTTTTAGAATGATAGGGAACAGCTCCAGGAGGGGAAAACTATAATGGGAAAATGTTGTGCACTGCATCCTCCAAAAAGAGTGATTTTTGAAGAACTCTGCTGGTGGATACCATAAAATAAGATGGTACATGAATAATTTCAACTGGAACAGAACTATGAGAATAAAGGCATGATTATACTGCTTTTTTTTTTTTTTTTACCTCAGCAAATTTAATTGTCATTTAGATTCCTTGGATCAAAAAAGATGTAATTAAGCTGCCTTTCCTCACCCCTCTGTTAATATATATATATAGTGGAGAAAATGAGGAGTATAGATAGTAACACCAGAGCATTTACACTTGTGAAAAATGTTATACTGGGAGAGTAGGAGCAAAATTACCTATAGAGCTAAGAACAGGGATGGTCCCCAGTGCCGCCTGAGACATGACTGGGCACATTCCAGTTCAGGATGTTTCAAAGAGTTTATTTGCACGTTCAGGCCGAGTTCTTCTTAAATTCACTAAGTAAAAATGGTATCTGTTCCTAATGGAGTCAGAAGCCATGTGTCAGTGGCCCAGAAGGATTTACACTCTGCTAAAAATGATGGAATCTCATTATTCCCTCCTGAAGATTTGGTCTCACCATTATATTCAGTTTTTTCATGCTCAGATTTCTCATTTCATCATTGAAGGATAACTGAAGTAACATGCATTTACTGTAAGTTTTGCTTTCATCTTCTGCCTGGCATTTTAACACTTAATATTTTATTATTGTAGTATCTTATTTTTTAAAGTTTTTCTTCAGCTTAACTTTTTTTCCTACCTCTTCAGTATCACTTAAAACAGGGTTGCTGAAATTTAATTGAGAAGCCCATCAGAGAAAAATAGGCCTTAATAACTCATTAAATATACTTTTACAGCTGAAAGACTCTTAAGGAAAGCAGAAGCTGCAAATTCAGTTACTTAACATATTGAAAGTCAGCTGTAATGGAAGATTTAAAAATAAGGGTTCATCAAATAAATACTTGAGGGGTTTTTTATTAGCTAGGGTTTAATTGTTTCATTTGCTGCAAGTGATGAGAAACATGACTAGATCAAACCACCTGCAACCCAGAGCACCCAGTTTCTACCTCACGCTCTGCTTATGACCTTGAGGACATCACCCAATTTTTCCATTCCCCTCTTTCCACATTCTCTCTCTTGTTGTGATGGATTTGCAGCTGCCTTGAAATAATCTATTAATGCTTCATGTCCACCTGCTACAGGGAAGATGAATGGTCTGAATAAATTCAGCGAGGTCCTGTCTGGAGGAGCAGACAGGAAGAAGAAAATGCCTGTTCCAAGAGGGGCACGTCCATTCTTAAGGGACCCACTGAGGATTCTCATTTAAAGCCATCCTTTTGTAAAAAGAGCCTCAAGAAAGAAGGTTCCCAAAGCCCTGAAGCACAGCTTCAAAGCTGGCCAGTCTCCAGCAAAGAAAAGCAGCAGCTCTTTCTGGGAACAGGATTGCCACATAAAATCCTAATGAGACCGTTAACAAAGCTCCACCTGCCAAAGCCATCGTCTGTGCACGGTGAGGTTTGCGGTTAGCTAGGCCTGCCAGCAAAAAGAGGTTTTGCCAAGTCTCTTTTCCTCACTGAACACTTTGCTTCCAGTGTTAAAAGAAATATTACTTTGATGAAGAAAGGCTCTTGCCACACATTCCACCAACACCAGCATTTAAAAAGCTCCAGCAGTCTAGTCAAGAGAAAACTCCGGCAGTCTAGTCAAGAGAAAATAAAGAGATGTAGTCTTATTGTCAAAGGATTCTACAGATTGGAAATGTGGCTATGGAATTGTTTTGGTAGATTGCCTGAAAACATCACAGCTTGGTGATAAACCAATCTGAAAAAAACCCCAATATATTCTATATTTTTAAATTAAGAGGGGCCTACGGGTGCAGAACAAATTTAGGGACCATCAGCCAGCTATTGACATTTGCGCTGCTATAAAAATACTGAAAAAAAGGGGAAGGAAAGAAGGGAAAAGGGGAAGGAAAGAAGGGAAAAGGGGAAGGAAAGAAGGGAAAAGGGGAAGGAAAGAAGGGAAAAGGGGAAGGAAAGAAGGGAAAAGGGGAAAAAGGAAGCATCTCTGTACAGGTGTGAAAGCCCGCTCAGAAAATGGGTAGCCTGGTAATGGGAAAAAAATGTAAAATTCATTGTGTACAGGAAGAAGTAAAAAACCTTTCTACCATGTTTTCCATCTCAGCTTTAAACCATGACAACGAAAGCCTGTGGAGCAAGAACATCTCCTGCACTACCTTTTGAAAGCTGCCCTTCACAAAGAAGACCCTGCCTCATTCTAAGGCAATTCTGTAGGTGATACAATTACATAAAGGACTGATTATGCCAATATGCTTGCTTGCTAAATTCATTGTAGTTCTATATCTATAACATTAAAATTAAATATGCAGTTAACAGTGCAATTTTATTTCTGTACAGAATTTCATTCATGTTTTATTTAAATGTCCTGATGTCAATTATGTTCTCTTTCTTCTCCACAAGCTACAATATATCTAAATCATGATTTATATGTTTTTGTGCAAGGGAAAGCTTAAGGATTAAGGCAAAGCTTTTTAAAATGCTGCTGCAAAAGAAAAATCCAGACCTTTAAAATCTCCTGAGCCAAGAAAGAAAAGCAGTGGTAGAAAAGATGACATCTCTAGACAGGAACTGAGAGTACTGTGGCAATGATTGACTGAGCCATGGTACAGGATGGCACCAAGTCATGTAGGGCAGCATTTAGACAAAGCAGACTAATCCTAGAGCCCCACAGGTGGGGTTTTAAAAAATGTTTTTATTTTTAGGGATCTAGCTTCCAGACGTTGGACAGTTTGCCATAACTGAAGTCCTGCAGGAGGAGGAAGAGTCTTAGCAGCACCACTGCTGCCCACCAATATTCCCTGCTGTGGCACCCACATCACGGCTCAAGGGAAAGGCTTTGGAGTCACTCATTATCATTTTGTTACTCATTATCATTTTGTTACTCATTATCAATTCACTGACCTATACCTTCATTTTTTTGAGCCTCTCCATTTCCAACATAAGAGCTAATTGTTGTGGGAATGTTAAGGATGACCATGAAAAATGCTTTTATTACAATTTTGCCTCTTCTGATGCACACCAGCTACCTCATCTTCATAAAAAGAAATTAAAAAAACAACAGGAAAAAATTTTTGAAAAAATTAAAACTTCTCTATTAAAATGACAAGTCTGCAAGTAAACCTAGAATTGAAAATAATTCACAGAAAACAAAAACAGAAGAAAAAGAACAAGAATGAGAACTTTTAATGTCATTTGAGGATAGACAGGCCAAAATTAACTAGCTCCATTGTAATATGAAACCAGAATGAGGAGGTTGGATGGAAAAAGTATGTTACTTTTGGGACATAGCTGCCAGTATTCAGGGGGTTTTTTTCAGTTTGTATCAACTCCACATAAAACCCAGAAGACCTAAGCCTTTGCTGTACTGAAACACAAATGAATGAATTATAAGTGTACAAAATACAAGTACATAAAAAAAGACATTCATAATTCTGACCTAAAGTGAAATCTACCCTCTGCCCACGCACAAAAGCCTCAGAGCTGTTAAATTTCATTTCTTCAAAGAGAAACTAAACCCCCGGTTCACATGCTTAGAGTGCAACATTTTTATTTAGTTCCCAGTTGAAGAATCTGCTATGCTAAAATGAAATTAAAGGAACAGTTTTATTAACTACCATGGGTGTTTAGAGTGTGAATGCAGGGTA
>NW_005054429.1:874943-915412 GCF_000277835.1 Geospiza fortis | reverse complement strand
AGAGGCAGATTAAATGGGATTCAAGCATTTGAAAGAAACTCAATTAGCTACACTGCTGTAATATCTGCATTTCTGCATTTGGCCACATCTGAATGTCATTTCTGCACCAATTATGTCAATTTGCACCTTTTTGTAGCTTTGTGTTCACAGCAGAGCAAGTCCAGCCTATCTGCTCCAGATTCTCATCTCATTTCTGAACCCTTCTTCCCAGCTCCTGTCTTCATCTTTCTCTACCACAAAAGCTTCCTCCTTCCTTTTTAAACTTTTCTTGGATTTGAAACAATCTGCTTCTATTCTCTCTACCTTACAAACATCACCTTTTACAGAATGACATACTTTACCTGGTTTTACTTAGGTTTTTAAGATCTTTAATAGCAGAGAGAGTATAGCTTCCAGTGCAGGCTGAAGTCCTCTGTAAATGTATAATTGTTACTCCTAATGTGTTATTGCAGCAACAGCTCATGTAGAATCCACATCTTCTCCTGGTCATGTTTCAAATCTCTTATCATTTTGTTTACTTTCAAGATTTTCCTCTCACTTATAAGTGGGATATAAGTGGAAAGACTTGATGATAAAAACAGAAAATATGGAAGTTTGCTGCTGTAATTCTTCTGTGCCAAGCAGCTGCTGCAGTCCTTGGTTCTGAACACTTTATCCTTCAGACACTCAGGTTGTGCAGTCCCTGATGTACCAGCCATGACAAAACTATCTTAAGAGCACTATTTATGTCTGCCCAGCTCTTCATACAAACCTTGTGATCAACTTCCTGCACAAACCAAAAAAAACCCAATCACACTAGAACCTGCTCCATAAAATCTTGTCCCTTTTTCAGCATCTTATGTTCTTGCAAGTCCTCCAATATTTTTGCAAGATCAAAACAGACATCTTTTCAATGCCCTTTTTTTCCATATGCTTCACAACTTCTGCAGCTCCAAATGCAAAGAAATCTTTTTCCATCCATTCTAACAAAGACCCTTCTTCTGTAAAGTTTGGTGGATATAACTCTTGCCATAAATATTTTCATTCTGCTTTTAGGGTGATTTCTACAGGAATCCAACCTACCAGCAACCCCCCCCCAAATTTGCAGTGATTTAATTGTATATTCATGTCACAAGTACAATAACTCAATCCAGAGGAGGAGCCCATGCATTCCATGTGTGTACCCACCCACCCCTACACCCTCACTTGGCAGCCTGGAAAATCCTCTGTAAATCAATATTTTGGCTGTCAAATGTTTCTTCATCATAAGTACTACACACACAGAGAGCCCCCGTCAAAACCCTCCAATATTGTTCACTCTTACCAAAGCTTTTTCATGTAGGATCAAGTGAGTTTCAGTCATCCAAGAACTGCAATCACAATCTGCAGAAGGATGCTTGAATTAACACAGTCTGAAATTGTACATTAGCAATTTAGGAGAAGATGACGATGATGATAAAAATAAAAGAAAAACCTAGAATAAAAGATAAATAAATAAAGCTTAAGATGCTGGATGATAAGTAAATACTTTGTCAAGTATTTTAAGTTGACATAGATGATCAGACTTAGCAAGGCTGTATTGTAACTTCTTTGGAGCTGAGGAAATTTTAAAATAAATCATTCAGTAAAAACAAAGATGAAGAATTAAGTAAACTATGAGCTAGGGATCTTGCCAGAAATGCCTTGTATTTAAGCATGAGCTCAACAAATCACCTGGAAACACAACTGGAACGTGTTCCAAGTACAGAGCCTTATGCCAGTTTGCATTTATTCCTCCCAAAACAGGACAGCAGACTACACTGAGAAAGTGTTTCAACAAGCACAGTTGTTGTTATTACCTCTGCCAACACCACCACTGAAAAACTACTGTCTTCCAAAGAAAAATAAAGAGCAAGTAAAATCAAGAGATACAGGTCTTGAGCCAAGCCTTACAAAAGTAAAGTCATCAGCCTCACTGACACCAACAACTTCAGTTTTGATCTTTAATTTCAGGAAAAAGTAACACAAAAAACTATTTCTTCATTAACTATTTATTCATTTGTATCAGTACAGCTATGAAGCTATGTACTTATTTATTACCATTTAATACATACTTTGAGACTGATGTAAATTTTTAATAGATATTATTGCAAAAATGAGAAAAAAAATTATTACAGCAGAGAAAAGCATGATTAAGTAAGGAACAGTAAAAACTTGGATTTTACACGTATGTTATTCCAGGTAGTAATACACTTCAAGTATTTTAATTTCTATATTAACATGAGGGATGTCATAATTGTGAGCAGTTTCACAGTGGTAAAAAAGTGGTAAAAAGTTTCTATGAAGCAGCCAAAGAGGCAGAGGAAAGCATATATAGGTGGCATATATTAGCTCAACGACTTTTGAATAATTCAAAAAAAATTTTCTAGGACTGAAAGCTTAATATAGAGGTTTGCTTTAAAAATAATGCCAATAAGATAGAGCTTAAAACACACCTACAAAGAGCCTCACAGCAGTGATGTTGTCATTGGGATCATCTGGGGATATAATACATTTCCAGCCAAGTGGAAAAGGTCAGTATCAATCCAGAAAATTCAGGAAGGTGTCCATTTGTAAGAGAAAATGTAACGATCCACTGCAGTTTGCCAAGAGCTCTGGCAGATTCTCAGACTTTGCAGTGGATAAACTTATACAGGGTTTTCCTTTAATATAATAGGGTTCCAGCTGAAATGCAAGTCTTGTGGTTTAAAACCCAGCCAGCAACCAAGTACTGTCACAGACATCTTTTATGAAAAATCCTTTCATTAGGATCTTTTCTGCTGAGAAGCTGAGAGGCCTCAGAGGAAAAGAAAAACAATAATTATCTGCTGCTGTGGAATGCAACAAGTGCATCTTTGATTAGTCTGTGTTAGTTGTTTCCAATTAATGGCCAATCACAGTACAGCTGGCTCAGACTCTCTGGTCAGTCACAAGATTTTATTATCATTCCATTCCTTTCCTTTCAAGCCTTCTCATGATGTCCTTTCGTCTAGTCTTTTAGTATAGTTTTAATATATCATTTTCTTTTAATATAACATATATTATAAAATAATAAATCAGCCTTCTGAAACATGGAGTCAAGGTTCTCATCTCTTGCCTTGTCCTGGGACCCCTGCAAATTCAACATTTGGTGGCCCCAAGTGAGGGACATTGCCACAAAGCACCACAGAGCAGCTGAATGCCCCTCAGGTGGGATGGGGAGAAGAAGCCTCATTTCCAGATCCCAGAATATTTTGAGCTGGAAGGGACCCATAAGGATCACCAAGCCCAACTCTCATGTGAATGGCCCATGCAGGCACTGACCCCACCATGCTGGTGGTATTTGCATCATGCTCTGAGCAGCTGAGCCTATTTTCATCAATCAGCTGAGATGAGAACAGTTTCATCATTGAAATACTGAAAAACAGAATAATAACTGTAAAGAAAAGGAAGGTTACAAAAAGAGAGGTAACAACAAAGCCAAAGGGGGATAGGAAACAAGAAAATGATGCACAATTTCACTGCTCATCACCAGCTGGCCAGTGCCCGGGCAGTCTCTGAGCTGTGTTCAGCCCCTCCTGACCCCCTCTTTCGTTACTGGATGTGACCTTCCACGGATGGAAATCCCTTTGGCCACCTTGGGTCACCTGTCCCAGCCCTGCTCCCTCCCAGCCCCTTGTGCACCTGCCCCTGGCAGGGCTTGGGACACTGGAAAGTCCTGGATTTAGGGTGAGCCCTGCTCAGCAACAGCCAAACATCAGTGTGGAATCAACGTGCCATCAGTTATTCCCATAATGAATCCAAACCACAGCTCTGCACTGCACTTTTACTGCACATGGTTTTCCTGTATTCAATACTATGGGTGTCGCAGACATCTTTTATGAAAAACCCTTTCCTTAGGATTTTTTCCTCCTGAGAAGCTGAGAGGCCTCAGGAACAAAATGTAAACATTGGTTATCTGCTGCTGTGGAATGCAACAGGTGGATCTGTGATTGGTCTCATGGGGTTGTTTCTAATTAATGGCCAATCACACTCAGCTGGCTCAGACTCTCTGTCCAAGACACAAGCCTTTGTTATCATTCTTTCCTTTCTATTCTTAGCCAGCCTTCTGATGAAATCCTTTTTTCTATTCTTTTAGTATAGTTTTAATATAATATATATCATAAAATAATAAATGAAGCCTTCTGAAACCTGGAGTCAGATCCTTGTCTCTTCCCTCACGCTAAGACCCCTGTGAACACCATCACATTTTGGGTATTATCTGGTTTTGAGAGACCCTTTATTCAGCGTCTCCTAAGATAATGAAGAAACTTAATGTCACATAACACAGACATTTCTCATGACAGGCAGATGGTGTTATCCATAATCTGTAAAATGTCCTTGAAAAAATTTGCATGATTACATATAAACTTGAAAAAACCCCAATAATGTATAATGGCACTAGTGTTGCAGCAACTGTGTCTTCTACAACTCTGCTTTCTGTTGAAGTAAAAGGAGAACCAAATACATCAGGAGAGTCTTCCTCCTCAGTTTTCAACCACAAAATCTGTAACACTGTCTTTGCTATCACAGCAGGGGGACAGGAGTGAAAGAAGTGCAAAACATCCTGGGCTAAACCATGTAAGGCTTTGAGGCATTCATTGGTGCTCTGAGCTGCACACAAAAGCACACAAGAAGCTGCTGCTGCATTTTGATACACCAATAAAAAAATCTATAAAAGTTGCTGCTGATGAAAGCCAGTACTTCCAAATCCTTTTTGCAGCAGAGGGTTTTCTGTAGGCTCACTCTGCAAGGGGAGCAAACATAAGGTTTACTTTCACATACCCCTCCGTGTTGACTCCTCCTCATAATTTGAAACAGTAGGAGTATGTGTCATTATCTGCTCAAAAAAAAAAAAAAAAAACCCTGATCTGTACAAGTACAATTACAAATTCTCCTTTCATTGTCATCACAAGGCACTGTAGGTGTGCACAGAGGTGTGTTGGATAGCAACAGTTCCTCTGAGCAGTGCCTGCACTTGGTGTAGGATGCTCTGAAAGGTAATCTCACAGGAGAAGGCTCTTCTGCTTCACTTCAAGTGCTCAGATTTTATATTAAGTAGGATATTGGTATCAATACATGTAAGTTAAGCCATTATATTTCTGTGGTGGGTCCTGTGAAGCTTTGCTGCTGTGGAAAAGGTTTTACAGCGACTTCTGTGAGCCAGAGAGAAGTCTGACAAGAGGATCCATGTTTACCTCGAAAGAATTTCCTACCAAGGTCGTTGACACAGAAACCAAGAAAGAAAATGTTAAATAAGGGAAACCTGCAAGTGCCTATTCCAATAAGCACTTTGTCTGTCTCTCATGACCAATGAGCAAAGTGCAAACTTATTATAAAAAGCATGCATGCTGTAATAAAACCAGTGTGAAGCCTTCTGGAAATGGACTGCTGCTTTCTATTCTGTCTCAACTACAACACACTACCTTCTTGAGCTCTAAGAAACCCTCGCAGATGGGTTAGAGGCTTAATGCTTTAATGATTCTAAAGATCACCCTAAATGGCACATATTATTTCTTGTCACTTATTGCATGCATGCATCAGTGACAGGTTTCACTGAAATTCCAACCCTTTTCTTGCATCACATGCTTCTCTAGGCACTAGCTTAACCCACCTTCTATCTAATGCAGGAAAAAATTTCTGCATTAGCTGAAGAGCAAAAGTGAAACCTGATTTTTTTCCTCTCATAAACAGCAAAACTAAAACCTGAACATTTCTCCTTGAGCTGGTACAGAGTCAAATGAAGTTCAAAATCCTTCCTAATAGGAAAAATCCTTCCTAAAGGAAAAATACCTTACAAGGGAAGCAGCACACACAACTTGGATACAACATTGTCTCCTGCAAAAGAGCAAGAGCTGAAAGAAGCACAAAGAGCACACTACTCAAACCTATTTCTGGCTCCAAGCCATCACTGGACCCAGTTATGCATCTGCTGTTCCTGGCATTCAAAAACCAATGAACAGGACACCACAGTGGTTCTTGTGTGCTGTATAATTTTCTAAGTATCTATATATTTGTTATGTTTGATTATGATGTTTCCATGGCACTAAAATACTTTGTCTGATCTGACTTTTCAGGAAAGTGTTTGAAATATTTCACAAATCGGTATGTAACATCACTTTTTAGTAAAATAGTTGTATTGCAAATTAATGGCTGATCCATTTAGCTTTTTGCATCATTCTATTAAATTATGCAACAAGCTGATTTTGTTGGATTCTTATTGCAGTCTCCAGTGATGTGATGGGGAATTCTGTTTAAAAAAAAGAGGCAACCTTCCCCATCCAAAACAGACTGAGAGGGACTGGGAATCAATCCTGTTGATGTGGTTCCTGCAGACCACCACACATCAGCTCATCCCTAATGCAGTCATGTCTGTAGAAGGCAAAAAGAGAGTCTATCCCCCTGTGGTCCCTTTCAGGCTCCATAAAACCTCAAAGATTCCTGCCTGACATTTCAGGATGGCCAAAAGCTGACTGACCCCCCTGTTGCTGGACTCCCTCCTGTGCCTCCACAGAGCTGCTGCTGCATTTGTGCAAGAATATCACATCCCCTTCAGCCTGGGTGAGTATCTAGTGAGGCACTGGCACATCAGCCTATGCACACACAGACCTCGTTCTGCTTCTCCCATTCTTCTCCTACCTCACTCAACAGCACCCGTGCGCAGCAAGAGCTTTGTCTGCTGTCTACTAAAAAATGTAAAAAATTAAAAAAAAAAGAGAACTTCTTAATTACAAATTTCCCCAACAAGTTACTATTTGTAAAAAAAAAAAAAAAATCCACAGGAAAACTAGTTTTTTTCCTTATAAAGAAATCTCCATGACATTAACAAACTTCTCTCCCTAAGCAAACTAAGAAAAGACTATCCTAGAAATAGTAAACTAACTAAAAACTGAAGTTTTGGTTTTTTGCATTGTCAATAAGAAAAAAAAATATTGTAAGGAGAAGGAAAGTATTCTAAAAGTTTTATTCTAAAAGTAAATATACTTATCTATACATAAATAATAAATATAATATAAATAAAAGTTTTGTTTATATTTATTTTACTCTTTTTTTAATTACTATTAATAAACTTTTCTTTATACCCTTTTAAAATTTTAAACCTACTTTACCCTTCTCCTAATCCTACTTCACAATAAAAAGCAAATGCACTACTAATTAACCAACACTAAACCCACCACACTTCCAATTAAGCAACTTCTATTTTCCCACCACACTGCCATAAGCCAAGCCTCTCTTTGAAAAATGAAACTTTTCATTTAATAAAACTGGAGCTGCTCTTTTTGTTTGCTTGGTACATTCTTCAAAACATTCACGTACTACAGAAAATAATCATAACATTCAAAATAACACTGTAAATATTCAGCTGCTCTCCGAAGGGTACAAAACACACAAAAAAAATATTTCACAGTTGTATAAATTATTCATCCATTCTGAAGTAAATACTGTAGAGCACATTAAGCTAGGTTGTGCTCAATAGCTGTAGGTGCCTGCAGCAACCATCAATAATCCAAACCTCCCCAAACCACCAACATTCCTGCAATTCTTTAGGTATATATGAAATCGGTTTTAAACAAAAGGAGCTGGGGTACTGTGGGGAAAGCCCTACAGCAGAGAGAAAAATACCAAAGAAAAGGAGCTGAAAACAGTCTAAGGCAAAAATATTCAGTGGTAAAAGCATACATATTCCTGGAACCGAATTATTGACTTGGATTCCTGGCAGATTATTAACGTGAAGTGGTGACAGCGTGATGCTATGTGAGTCAAACTGCCTGTTATTGTTGAGAATGCAATTAATTCTGTAAAATGTTGTGCCAGGCTGACAGACAATTATCAGGAAAGTTTAAGAACTCGGTCAAGTGCCAGAAAATGGTAGTGAGTGGAATAGAAAGTGTTGAGCTGCCTGATTTCAGATGGGAAGATTGGCAGGAGAAAAACAAAAACAAGAGAAAAATGGGGAAAAGAGATGTAGGATGAGACATGCCTTTTTTGTGTGACATTTTCTGCAATGCATCTGCCTCTCAATTACTTTTTAGAAGTGAAGCCCGTTCCCAAGGTTGAGTTCCAAACAAATAAATGTGTCTGCTGACACATTTCACTTACTCTCTGTCTTGCTCAGAAATGGATTGTACAACACTAGCTCTTCTGAAACTCAAACCTTGACTTTGCTCGGGAGTACCACTGAGTCGTTCCCCCAAAAGAGAGTTTATTTTAAAAATATTCACTTATCCAGTCACTTCCTAAACATCAAGCAATTCATCAGTCTCTCTATAGGCCCTTTAGCTCTCAAACTGAGAGCTTATTCCCACACCTGCCAGTCCAACCACCCCTGAGCACTTTGGGCTCAACTCTCAGTACTTCTCAATCATCCTCAGTAAGAAAGCTATTTAAATACAGAACTCCTTCTGATGTTAAAATTGTCAAAACTGACAGTTTGTTCCTTTCCATTTTAGCAAAAGAAAAAAAATACATTATTTTGGTCTCTTTCAGTTCATTTTCAAAAAATTAAGTTTGCCTTTATCATAAGGTGCATTTAAAATGATGATCTGACCTCCAGAGATTTACTGTGTACTAGCTGTGATCTGCTTCCCATTTCTCACATGATTTTGAAATAACTAAAATTTATTGATAATATATTAATTTATTAAGAATTAACTCAATTCATACCATTTCACTGTATGTTTCAGAGGGGAAATTCTGCAAACATCACAGTAACAAAGAGGATATTAAACTGTCATTGACTTGACATTTTCTGATTGCTGAATAGCTTAACACATTATATAAGTGTTCTTTCATTGTTGAGATCTCTTTCTTTAAAGCAGAGGCACTTCAGAAAGTGCAGTGATATTTCCTTCTGATATTTGTGAGACACAGGAAAGTGAAAAAAACACTCAACTTTGCAGAAAAGTATCTCTGAGTCCATTTTTTAGAGCAAAGCTAAGTCTGATCAAAGACTAATGAGAATCACCAAATAACAATTAATCATCCAGCAATTGTTCCTGTAACTTAAGCTTTACTACAACCATTGATCTTCCTTTTTTACAACTCAATACCAAAGCCAAGAAATTACACTTAAACACAATAAACTATCCACTGAATTGTAAACTGGTTTCTAAAATATTTTTGACTGAAAGAAAATTGTTTTCATTAGAAATAACTGCTGAACAAAGCTGTTGCAGGTCCTGACTGGACAGAGTCTGCTCTGTGACGCTCAATTCCAGCACAGCCTCAGGAGGGACTAAAGGCTTCAGGAAGTATTTTCTTTGTAAAATCCACACTCTGTGCAGCACTTTTAGCACTGCATTCTTCCAGACACAGGCTGGCTCAAATTTACCCAGAGTTTTTTTCTGAAAGCTTTTCTCTGTTAGAGTGTGCAGATCCAGAGTGGTAAAAACTTCCTCCAGCTGTACAAAGATGGGGGGAAAGGGTAACTACAAGCAAAACTCAGAGAAGATGCATTTCACAAAAACAATAAACCCCCAAGAAATTTGTCTGCAGCTACTCGAGTTTAATCCTACAGGTAACTGCAAATTGATGGGAAGAAATAAGGGCAGAATTTTCAGAAATAAGGGTAGAATTTTCAGAAATAAGGGTAGAATTTGAATAAGAAATGAGGGTAGGATTTTCAGAAATAAGGGTAGAATTTGAATAAGAAATAAGGGTAGAATTTTCAGAAATAAGGGTAGAATTTGAATAAGAAATAACGGTAGAATTTTCAGAAATAAGGGTAGAATCTGAATAAGAAATAAGGGTAGAATTTTAACCTTGAGTACAAAGAACCTGGGGGCTGACAGAGGTCCCCAGACTTCCAAAAGCCACATTTCAGCCATGCTGAATGGACAAAGTTTTCTCAGAAAATGTAACAGACTCCAACCTGTTTGGTTTGGGTTTTTTCCAGAAAAAAAAGAGTTACATGCCCATTTTCAGCCATGGTAGCTAAAATTCAGCTAGAACTGAATATTTAGTTATCCTGTCACTTTCTAAGCATCAAGCAAAGACTCAGATCAGAGTGATCTGGCTGTTCTTGGCAGAAGTGGTTACTTTCTGCTACGCTGACATCCTTGTCATTACATCAACGATAAAACCAACACAAACACTGCTCCCTTCGCAGCCATCTTTGAGGCACGTGGTCTGATGGATGGACAGATTCCTTCAGCCCACATCCCTGTAGCCTCTCCAACTTTTACTGAGAGATATGTTGTTCCTCTTCAAATTAGCCTGCTGCTTAAATGAAGAATTGGGTGTCTTAAATGTCCTGGGCACGTCAGAAAGATGTTGCCTCTCAAGGTGGCAAAAGCAGCAAATGAAAATCTGCTGGCAAGCTGCTCCAAACACATTCCAGCTTGTCTAGTGAGGCAGCTTTAACTTCATTGGTAAGCTAAATACCAAGGCTACAAAAATCCCTTTTATTGACAAAAGCAGGGTTAAATTTAAAAAGTCACTCTAAACTCAAAAAAGGAGACCAGCTCATTGAAACTTCCAGAATTTACCTCTATTCTTCCAGCATGAAGTGAGTGAAATGGGAATAAGAATATAAGAATCATGTTCATGAAAACAGCCAGGCCCAACAGTAAAGGTGATGCTGATTTTCATTAAGGTACTATTAACACTAATGACTACTAGTAATGACTACTAAATCTTATTGTGTAAATAGTTATTTAATGATTAAATAATTAATTCTTAAGAATTATTTAATTTATTAATTATTAATTAATCATAACTAAGGATATTTTAAAATTCATTTTAAAAATTTACTCATTTCATTTAGAAAATTGATTAATGAAAACAACAAAACACTGTCCAGGGAAGTGAATTACTTCTGGTCCACTGAAATAGTAGTTACACAATTTATTTCATCCCTGCCAGCAGATCCAGAGTTAAGAGCTCTCAAGCAAGCAGAATCCAGAGGCACAATTGAGTTTAAGTAGGGGATTATGTTCAGTCCACTATTTCATTAACTTAATCCTGATCTCTAGAACTGGCTCCTTTCACCAAGTCATTCCAGACCACTGAGCTGCTGAGATACAGAAAGCTTCTGGAAGTGGCAGCTGTAGAGAGAAAAGAACATTTTTCACTCAATGAAATTCATGGACATCCTTAATTTAGCCCTCTAACTGAACTGATTTGTTTCAAATTTTTTTCCATTTTCTTGTAATTAGCCAGAGCAGCTTAAATTAATTTTTTCTTATGTGTGGATGCAGTACCAGGATGTTTCACGCAGGAACAAATAAGATTTTTTTTTTTTTAAAGAGAAAAAGGGTTTTTAAAGGTTTTTTTAATCTAAGTCACCAGGAAAGATGCACTGAAATGCAGTATTGATTTGCCTTCATTGATAACAAGGCAATGCCCAGCTTGCCACGTGGCTGTTTGAATGCTGTGGTGGTCAGTTCTGCATGAAAAGCTGCACACCAAATTGTGTCTGATGCTGCTGGGCACTGCACTGAAGGGTGAAATGCTGTGCAGCACCAGCCTGGAGCAGTCACTGCTCTGCTCCTGGTGACAAGGACACAAACCTGGCTCAGGGACAGAGAGACAAAGGCTTGCAGTGATCTGCCTCGACTTGCATAAAGCTAAATACAATCCAGTACACATTTAGATATGGGCATGTTCTGAGTCAATCAATTCCACCAAGCTGCTCTCCAGTGGAAATAAAAGCAAAATCTGGTCTGAATTTTGCATGTATTGTCTCTGCTGCTAGAAAATTCAGGCACTGCCCATGGACAACTAGACTGTTGAAAGTTCTTGGCATGGCATTCCTCATTAAAGCAGTTAAATCTGCTGCCCTAATTTGTCTTTGATGGTTACATCACTTTGAGACAGCTGAGGACAAATCTCCCTCTCCAGTGCTGCTGTTCCAAGCTGTTCAGGAGCACCAGCAGGCAACAAGCCCCATGCTGTATCTCATAGCAGACAAAGAGCTGAATACCTGCTTCTTAGCCACAACAAAAATTTGCAAATAGTGGTAAAAACACACATACACACAAGAAAAATAGTGGTAAAAATTTAAACCTCCAATTTCTTTAAGAAAAATAGATATATGATAAGGCTGTCTCCCTCTTGTTGCACACACAGTATTTCTTTTCTACCTGCCATCACTGCTTTATTTCTTCCCTGCTGGTGAGTCCAAGTTTGAAGCACAGCTTTCTGTTACTTGCTCCTCCATAGCTGCTGTCTTTTTTTATGGGTTCCTTGCTGGATGCAGAAATTCTGCTTTACACTGTGGCAGTCATGCCACATCACATCTCACAGAGCACAGCTTGCTTGCTTTGCCATGGCTATTGCAGACAGCTAGCTAATATGCTGAGAAACACTGTGCCCCAAAATAAACCTCACATGAAATTGCTAGGACAGGGGCTGTGTGCAAGCACAGCCTAGAATTAAGTTTGCATACCACGCTTGTAAATTAGTGGGAAGAATAATCCATAGCTGGCTATTAAAATGTATTGGTTTTTTGTTCTTAAACACCGGGGTTTTTTTTTCCTTTTAGTTTGTATCAAGAGCTTGACATTGCAGATTGTGAAGTTTAAAAAAGCTGACCTTGAAAACAGTCACATTCATTTTTGAGTGTTAGTTTAGCTTCACACCCTGGAAGTGGCTTCCTGCCTTCCAGATTCTGCTGAGCATTGCATGACCAGCCATGCCTGAACTCGCTGCACATCTCCCTTCAGGCCACACTAGAACCACTCAGAACCCATCCTGAAACACAAAATCATGAAATACAGCCCAGCTTGAAATACAAAAAGGCTCTGTTTTAGTAACCCATGCCATGACTCCAATCACCTCCACCAAACAGTGACCTCCTCAGTGGCACCCCTGATCATTTTGTGTCCAGTCTCAAGCTGCATCAAGGGAAATTTAGGTTGGATATTAGGAAGTTTTTTACAGAAAGGGTGACAAAGTTCTGGAATGGCTGCCTGGGGAGGTGGTGGAGTCACCATCCCTGGGTGAGTTTAACAAAGCCTGGATGTGGCACTGGGTGCCAGGGCTTGGTTGAGGTGTTGGGGATGGGTTGGACTCCATGATCTTGAAGGTCTCTTCCAACCTGGTTATTGTGGTTATTCTGTGAGAACTCTGGGAATTTTGGGAATTCCCAAGGAGGTGGTGGAGTCACCATCCCTGGGTGAGTTTAACAAAGCCTGGATGTGGCACTGGGTGCCAGGGCTTGGTTGAAGTGTTGGGGCTGGGTTGGATTCAGTGATCCCTAAGGTCTCTTCCAACCTGGTCATTCTGCGGCTTTTCAGAGGTGGCAGGCCGGCTCTCTGCAGCCAAACTTTTCTGGGATCTTCCTCAGCACGGGCTGGAGTGCATTTTTACTCCCTGAGAGGCTCCAGGCAGTGCTCCCACACATTTCCCACCCTCCCCTGCCAGGGAGGAGCTTTCCCCAGCGGAGCAGCCTGGCTGAAGGCTTTGCACGCCCCACACAGAGGAAGCCCAGCACAGCTCCCTCGCCAAGCTGTGAGAATTCTCCTCATCACAGCAACCTGCCAGGCTGGCACCGAGGGTGAAGGGGCTGCCCTGCTGACACCAGCCCCTAACATCTCCATGAAAACTCCCCAACAGCAGCGGCATTGCTATCTACACTGTCATTTTGGTAGGCACTGCAGGAAACCGAGAGGAAATGTGTGCAGTGTTCTGCAGGGAAATGTGGGGTCCTGTCAGTGCTGCTGACACAGCTGGGCTTGAGCAGTAGGTACAGCACTCAATCCAGGCACTCAATCACATCTCAGCCCTTCCCAGGCGTTGAAGATGCTGGGCTGAGGACACTCAGACACAGACAGCTCCCAAAGGTGGCTGTTCACACACACAGCACTCTGCTGATCCCTGAGATTTGCAGGTAGCTGCGGGCTCTGCGCAGTTAAATTTTAGATAGCTGTGAAAGAATCTACAGCACATGACATTTAAGTTTATAATGCTTTCACATGTGACCCATTTCAGCATGGCTTACTTGGAAAGCATTTCTCCATTTTATAAAGTCACTTATTCACCACTCAAATGGACAATACCCACACCTCGTGTTTCACATCTGGCATCACATTTAACCAGATTTACAACTTCACTCTTTAATAGAATTGCTCCTGAAATGTATTAATGCAGCAAAACCAGGATAGTTTACCTGTTTATGACTAAGAGAAGAGCTGTTATCACTTATTAAATGCACACTCTTGGCTTTTCCCAATTGCAACATAAAACAGGCTAACCTAAGCCTGAACTCAAGAATGAGGAGACAGAAAACAGCTGAAAAATTATTAACATTGGAGGTACTATCTACTGGTGCTACAGAGGATATTATTAAAATAAACAGCAAGAAATCCCCGTCACCACCAAATTCTCAGGGAACAATTACTGCATCACCAATGAGAAGAAAGGAAATAACCATTAATGATTCTGTTTTCTGTGCTAGACTCAAACACCTGTTGCTGCTTAAGGGATTTCTGTTTGTTTTCACTGCACATAATGCTGGAACACATCTTGTGCAATAATACTGTTATGTCAGTGCTCTTGTAGAACCACAATTTCTTCTTGGACAGCTGCAGCATTTACACGGATTTATTAGATCCAAAAGTCCACATAATCACATCACCTGAATAAAAATTAGGCATCTGAAAGTTTTACATAACCACAGCATTTGTGATTTGTGGTCGGGCAGGATGGTGCAGAAGCTCATGCTGGAGCTAAAAAAAAACCAAAAAAAAAACCTTAAAAATCAGACAGATTTTTCAGCAGTGATGAAACTGCTGAAGTTTAAACCAGAAAAAAACAGAAGCTGAATCTCTGTGTAACACCATGTTGGTCCTTTCCAAGGACACAAAGGATAGAAATCCTGGCTCTCAGATTAATTTTTCTTTGGCTCATTATGACACACTCAGTCTTTGCTTGATCCTTACCCCAGGTAGGCCAGTATGAACTCATTTAACTCCACTCAATTAAACAGAGAATTGCACAATTATGCCAGCTGATATTTCAGGGCTCTGATCCCTTATCAGAGGGGCTCTGCTAAACAGCAATTTATTTGGCTTAATAAAATGGAATGCTGTGCTATCCAGCACATTTTTGCCTGCCAGAATAATGCTTTCAAGTACCCAGGGGATGTAATTCTCCCTAGAAAGACAGGCTGAGAACAGTGAGATTCACAGCAGGTGTGAGAGCTCAGCTCCTCAGCACTGACAGCAAAACCTCAAACTGCACCCAACAGGCACAGAGCCAAGCTTGTGTCCTTCAGAGGGCTGGGGAGAGCACAGAAATCTGGGAACAGCACAGAAATCTGGGAACAGCATGTTCTCACTCACCCCAACACACACCCACTGGGACTGGACATGAACAGCCACCACACCAAAAAACAGACAGGGTTTTTTAGCCTTTTTACAGCTCCCATGTAAACAATGCCAGCACTACAGACAGCCCAGGAAAAAAAGAGTTATTGGGCCTGGTAGACAACAATAAATAACAATCAGTGGGTACCATCAGTCATGACATGATTTAATACTGGGCTGAAGGTGCTTTGAAAACCAAAAGTATTTATAGATAGCTGGTAAAAACACTGACAACAAACAACCATAGAGCAAAAAAAAAAAAATGTTGGCATTTTCTGGACAGGATGGCCTTTTTCAAAAGCAAATGTGTAGTGATTGCTTCAAAGCTGCTAGAATAACTGCTGAAGCTGATGTTTATAAAATCTAAACACAGTTGACACAAATGAAAAAACTCTGCTTTCAGTTACACATGCAGAGCCTCTGCAAAGAGCAGAATTTGTCCCCAAAGGAGCATAGTGTGCCTAAGAAGGAAAGGACAGGGCCTCAGAGGCAGACATAAGCTAACTGGGCCCAGTTCTGTGAGTTCTGGAAGCTATGCCCACTTCACTGTGCTCCTGCAGCATAAAAAATAAAACCTTGGCACTTCTTAAAAACAATCAAGTCAAAGGAAAAGGGTATTTTAAACCAGAGTATCAACCTTGCCAGGAAAATCAAGGGGACAAACCATCAAAGAATGCCTAAAGATTCAGGTAAATATTGTAAATATTGGCATTTTTGGGGGGCATATTGCCCCAGCTGCAGCCACACCCTTGAGGCATTCCCAAGGGAGAAACTGCAAGGTGTTTGTAAGGAATAGATGAAAAATTTCATCCCATAAATTACAATCAGATTTCTGCCAGACTGTGCAGTAAACAGCATCCATCTCCAAAAAGGCACTGGAGCACACACAGAAAGATGTGAAAGAGGAAGCAGGAGAGGCAAGAGAGGAGTTCAAGTTAAGGTGACAAACAATTCACAGGCATAAGCCTAAGACTTCACATCTTCCAGCTCCATCTATGTTTTGTGGCTCCTTCACTGGTACTTTGGGCCAAATTCACCATTTCTCCACCAGTTTACTCTGTACTGTTATTCATTCTTCAATACTGCAAACCTTTTTCTTTATTCTCAAGTCATGTTTCAGCACTGCTCTTAGCTCTTTTCAATTACTGAAATCTTTGCTCATCAATTTTAAATGAGCCCAGGGAGCTCATATAAATAAGTCTAAAATCCATCTTTCTGTTGTAAATTAGTATTGCAAGCATTCATTCATTCTTTCACCCATCCTACTACGTCACTAATCTTCTACCCAAGAATTTCCTGAATATTTTCCACTTTTGGTCTAAATTTAGAAGTTGTCCTCTGACACTCTTCAACATCCTATTTTTACCACCTTAGACACGAACGTGAGCAGCAGCACTTAAAACTGCTCTCACCTTAACTTTCACTGAGTTGGCAAGAAAAATTCTCATTTTTCTCATTCACTTTTGGAGTAATTTAGGAATAACAACTCAACACTAACTCTCTGCAATGTCACAGGCTACAGCTGTGAGCCTCAAAACATTCTTCTGAATTTAAAAGGTTTTGCTGAATCACCGGAGTTCCTTCCAAAACACCCTTTGATCTTCAAACCTGGGGGAAACTTTTAAAGTTTAATTTTTTCCTCGACTGCCTTTTCTGGCTGCCACAGCCACCTTGAGCCCTGGGTGCAGGGCTGGAGTAACCTGGGAGAAGCCACGAATGTGCCTCCTCACGTGCAGCCCAGCAGTGCCCAGCAGCCCTCCAAATGGCATTTTGGAATACCAGACAGGGCAAACTTTCATTTTCAACAGCCCACAGTGCTGCTGAGAGCATTGGAAGCTGCCCAGCCACGCGTCCTGAAAAGCCATAATTGGTGTGATTGCTGCAGGAAAGGATGGCACAGAGAAGCTTGGCACCCAGTGGTCATTCAAACACAAAGAGCCAAGGCACAGCCACTGCTCCACCAGCTGCTTGGAGCAGGCCAGCACTGGGATGCCAACGAGCTCTGGCTTAGTTTGGGAAGAGCAGTGTGGATGAAGGAGGAATTGAGAGTCTGCCTCCATGTTCTTGGAATTTACTATTTTATGTACATATTATATTAAAGAATGCTATACTAAACTATACTAAAGAATAGAGAAAGGATACAGACCGAAGGCTTAAACAAGATAATTATGAAAAATTCATTACTGACTCCTCAGAGTCCCAACACGGCCTGACTGTGATTGGTCATTAAGTAAAAATAATTCACAGGTTGGATAAAAAATCTCCAACCACATCCCAAAGCAGCAAAACACAGGAGAAGCAAATGAGATAACATTGTTTTACCCTTTCCTCTGAGGCTTCTCAGCTTCCCAGGAGAAGAAATCCTGACAAAGGGATTTTTCAGAAAATGTGACAGTGACAGAACAGCTCACCAAATGGAATTAAAAGGTGCAGAAAAGAAGAAGACTCTGCAATTTCCCAGCAGCATCCAGCCCTACATGAACTAGTCCTCAGCATTAAAGTCTCACTCAATGAAATGACTGATAGAGCACAACAGTGTTTGTAATAATAACATAAAGAATGTATAATTAATAAAGTCCTGCTCTCATACCTTATCAAATGATAACACTTCTTACCGTAAATGCAGAGAATGCCATATTTAAGCCAATTGTCCAAATATGACACAGCTCCATTGAGGAAAAAATATTTCTGTTGAGCCTGTACTGCTTAACCCAGACCCAGCAATAATTTAAGGCAGGTACCTGCACAAAACAAACTTATTAAAGTGGTTCTTAAGCAACCAAGAGCCATCAAGAGCCATTGTGCTCTAGCAGCACTCTGAACTGTTACCCTCTCCAGCTTGCACACATTTCAGAGCAGAGGTGGCTCTGCGGCTGACCACAGTGAATTGTTCTTTTGCCGCTCATTGTGCATTTTCTCTCACAAGGGTACTTCAGCAGCATTTTGCAGCAAGTTCACTTTCTGGATCTCTTGTTTCTGGAGTCACCCTTCCTTACGCTGCCAGCTCCACCCCACAGACAGACTGGTATTTCTTACTCTACATGTGTGCAAAAATAAAGCCTATTGATTGTCACAGACACACCTTTTATGAAAACTCCTTTTGCTAGGATCTTTTCTCCTGAGAAGCCTCAGGAACAAAATGTAAGCAATAATTATCTGCTGCTGTGGAATGCAACGGGTGCATCTGTGATTGGTCTCATGTGGTTGTTTTTAATTAATGGCCAATAACAGTCCAGCTGTCTTGGACTCTCTGGTCAGTCACAAGATTTTATTATCATTCCATTCTTTTCCTATCAAGCCTTCTGATGAAATCCTTTCTTCTATTCTTTTTGTAGAGTTTTAATATATCATTTATTTTTAATATAATATATATCATAAAATAATAAATCAGCCTTCTGAAACATGGAGTTAAGATTCTCATCTCTTCCCTCATCCTGGGATCCCTGAGAACACCACCACAAGTGATTCCTATTGTATTTAATACTTTCTTTTGATAAAAAGATGCCACATAAATAGGGTTGGAAGCAAACTGCAGTCCACATTTCCATGAATTAGTATTTATGCACAGATTTTTTTGTTTTAAATAAAAAGACTTCCAAAGTGCATGTTACGACAGACAGTGACTAAAGCAATCTCCATGATGCATGGAAATACACAAATATAACAGAAAACTATTTTTAAAATATATTTTACACACACACAAACTAATTCAAAATCCAGCATCAAGTACTGCAGCACCACTTCCATTAAATGGAACTAAATTTCCAGAGAGGCAAAGAAGAAGTTCTAACTGAGACTGACCAACTGTAAACTATCCCTTATTATCAACTAGTGATTACTCTAACAATTATAAAAATAACTAAATACTAAGTCAAAACTGCATTAACAAATTAGTGGGGTTTTTTTTATTACTGACTGTTTGTATTTTTATTTATTTTTTACTGTTTGTCTCTACATTCTAGGCTGTTTTAAGCTATTTAATAGAAAACTGTATTGACAGCTATTATTCTTATTGACTTTCTGCTTAAAAACAGCAACTCTTTCCTTCTGCTAGTTATTTTGACATGTAAATTCTTATGACTAGATAAACTTCAGTATAAAACAGTATTATTGGGAATATAATTTTCTATTTTGCAGCACTGGCTGAAGCAATTCAGTAAATTTAGAAACCATCCATAATAATAATGAACCACACATTTAAGCCATCTTGCATCATCAGTTCCCAAGCAGAACACATTAGTGACTGATCACACTAATCACAATCTTCTACAGCTTGATAATGTTTTTCATAATTAGAATTATTTTGTCAGTTATTTTAGGCCAAGTATTTGAAACACAAAATTACAAATATTGCAACAACAAAAATACCAAAACCTCGTGGGATTTTTTTTTCCCTCACTTCTCAGTAATGTAATTTTTCTTGTGTTATTTGTATTTCTTTGGAGTCCTCTCAAGAACGGCATCATAGCATGAGAACCAGAAAAAAAATTTACTAAAACAAGAGTAGAAAGATGCTTTCTAGATAGAAAAAAATTTAGCAAGACACTGGATTCATTTTTATATCACAATCATTTTCCAAGCCCAATTTGAGCTATTCATTTTAGACAGCATTTCACAATTGCTCTTGAATCTATTTCTCTTCTTTGACTAGAGATTTTGCTGTGCAGTTAAGTAAAAGACACCTGAACAAAGATTAGTAATGGTATTCTCACAGGTTTAAAGGAAAAGAAACTAAATATACCCGATGTAATTTGTTCTCTGCTAAAATTACTCTTCCATGGTTAGTTACTGAGTTTTCTTATTAGGTCACATATACTTAAGAAGAGTGATATCCCACTAATTCCTGTTAGTGAAAGAAAGGGAACATTGCCTTCCCTGTGCCAGGCCAGGGATCAGGAGAAACCCAGACCTGTAGCAATGTCTCTGCCATGGTCACCTCTGAGCTGCCAAGGGCAACTCTGCTAAAAATGCACATTCCTACAGATGGGAGCAGAGCATCCCTCCAGAAACCGCAGTGACTGTAACCAAAAATCATTTTGGATTGGGAAGAATGTGGTGGTGTTTGAGGGTCCCCAGGACAAGGGAAGAGATGAGAATCTTGAGTCTGTGTTTCAGAAAGCTGATTTATTATTTTATGATATATATTATATTAAAAGAAAATTATATACTAAAACAACACTAAAAGAATAGAGAAAGGAGACATCAGAAAGCTAGAAAGGAATAATGATAATAAACAACCCGTGACTGACCAGAGTCCCAACATAGCTAGATCCGTGATTGGTCACCAAGTAGAAACAATCCACATGAGACCAATCAAAGATGCACCCGTTGGTAAACCATCTCCAGACCACATTCCACAGCCATCAGATAGTCATTGTTTACATTTCTTTTCTGAGGCTTCTCAGGAAAAATATCCTAGCAAAAGGATTTTCATAAAATATGTCAGTGACAGAAGAGAAGGCTCTGGCTGAAGGAAAAGGGAGGATGACACATCTGGATCATCATTCACGGAGCCTGGATTTTCCTTTTTGCTTCCTTCTCAGGAAGTGCCTGCCAGTTACCTACTGGAGTCCTTTTGGGACAAATCACATTGCTGCCTCACGTTCCTGGCTGTGACATGACAAAAAATCCCTTTACTCTTTAGTCACACCTAAGACGAGGCTGCCTGTTCTCCCAGCATTGCCTCTTCCTCAAGCCCAGAGTCTCTGCAGCAGAAAGCAGCAAGAGGATGAGTGGATTTGGGAGCAACAGGCAGAGCAGGTTCTGCAGAGCTCCTGCCTGCAGGACTCCCCTGTTCTCACAGAGAAACCCTGCAAAAATGTCCCATAGACCCAAAGAAATGGTTTGGGTTGGAAGGGACCTTAAAGCTCATTTTGTTCCATCACCCACTCACCCCAAAGCTCATTCCATTCCATCACCCATTCACCCCCAAAGCTCATTCCATTCCATCACCCATTCACCCCCAAAGCTCATTCCATTCCATCACCCATTCACCCCCAAAGCTCATTCCATTCCATCACCCATTCACCCCCAAAGCTCATTCCATTCCATCACCCATTCACCCCCAAAGCTCATTCCATTCCATCACCCATTCACCCCCAAAGCTCATTCCATTCCATCACCCATTCACCCCCAAAGCTCATTCCATTCCATCACCCATTCACCCCCAAAGCTCATTCCATTCCATCACCCATTCACCCCCAAAGCTCATTCCATTCCATCACCCATTCACCCCCAAAGCTCATTCCATTCCATCACCCATTCACCCCAAAGCTCATTCCATTCCATCCCCCTGCCATGGGCAGGGACCCCTTCCAGCAGATCCTGCCCAGAGCCCCATCCAGCCTGGCCTTGGCCACTTGCAGGGGTCCAGGGGCAGCCACAGCTGCTCAGGGCACCTTCTGAGCACCTCAGCAGCTCCTGGCACAGCTGCTGCAAGGCTGGCTGCAAGGAGCACCAGAGCCCCGGCACAAATGCATGGCTTTGTCACTCATGGCTATTCTGGGCCCAGGAAATTTAAAAGTAGCTCCACATCCAACCAGGTCTCTGGTGTCGAGATGACCCTGAGGTGTTAGAAAGTCTCTTTTTCCCAGCCCTGAGACCAAAGAAGAAGTTGAGATTCCTCAGTTCTGGTTCTCAAGGTTGTTTGTTTTCTCTTATCTAATATATTGTCTTTCTGACCTGCTGAGGTCTGTCTGGCAGGTTGGTTTGTGGCACACTGACTGCCCTTGGGGTTCTGTTATCTTTTTATACTGCAAACTACCTGTACTTTATTTACAATAATTTTCCAATACCTATCACCTATGTTAGACAGTCTGTCTCTACTCTAAACCAATCCAGAAGTGCCACCATCACAGCAGAAGATAGAGGACAAGAAGGAGAAGGAGAAAGACAGGACACGCCCAGATTCCTCTATCTTGCCTCTTGAACCCCCATTCTAAATCCCCAAAATTCTACTTTTCCACACTGTGACAAATCCACTATCATGCTACTCAAACCCTTGTGGCTTGCAACTCCTCACACAAAGTTGGTAATTGTTTCCTGGGCTGAAATCAAAGGCACAGGTGTTTGTGACTCTGTGCCAAGGTCTCTGAGCCCCCTGCCAGGGTCTGCAATCACCCAGGGCAGGCAGAGGAATGTCCTGGGTTCCGATGCACATCCTCTTCAAAGACTGTACATAATTCTCTCCTGTTATCATCTAAAGAATAGTGTGTGAGATTATGAATGGAACCTCCTGGATATTATCTAAGTCACTATTTTTCCATAATTTGACGTACACCACCATGTAATGTTTTATGCTGATGAAGGCCAGTCCACCAAGAGGTTCTCAGTGAATTGCAACATACTGAAACATCACATCAAAACACTGACTCCTCAAAATGAAGATCAGATCACTTACTTGTAGGAAATAAAGCTCTAAAAACAAACTCTGCATTTATAAAATAAGTGGAAAAATTCACCGTGAATTTAACAAGAGCAAAAGTAGTTAGAAAGTAAGATGAGAAACCACAGAGCCTCAACTACAGCATTAAAAAGAAGCTCTTTCTTCATTTAATACAATACCTCCTTTGTAGGGGCTAAAAACACAAAATATTACTGGTTATATAAATCTCAAGCAGAAGTAGCTGTAGGTGGCTTGGAACAAGTAAATGCTGTATTTATACAAGTGCAGCACTCTGCAAGCAATATTAGTCAGCCATTGAGCAGGTTCCCTGAGCTCCAGTGCACTGAATATGTGCATAATTAGGGCTTGTTTGCGTGACATCTGGTGGGGAAATAATATCACATCTGATATGAGAGATACAAAAATATTTTCATAAAACAAAAACTCGCAGCGGAACAGGACCGTGATGTTCCTTTTCATTACAAGCAGCCTCACATCAACAAAACCCAATCATCCTACAATATCAACTGTATCAGCGCTCCAGAACACAAAACAAGTCAGGCTGCAATTAGACACAATTTGCCAAGATTGGCAAAACTCAATTTCCTTCAGCTCCTTGTGTCCACACAAAATGGAACTCAGGTAATGTCAAATGCAGGCAGATGGCTGCTTTTGAGTAAATCCATTTATCATTCAAAGACCTGACTGAGCAGCCCAAATTCTCCCTTGCTTAGAGGCATTTTATATATGCACAGTCCTAATAAATCTGCCTGTGAACTGTGCTGTACACATTATCCTGTTATAATGTCTGTGGAGCAAAGTCTGTTCCCTTCTGGGTGCCACTGGATTGGAATTGGAAAACAGAACCTTGTTGTCTGCAACATTCTCAACAACAGCAAGAAAACAAAAAGTGAATCCAAATGAAAATGAATTTAAAGGGGGAGGGTTTGAAGAGAGTTGCAGTGGACTCTAAAAATAAACCTCCATTCTTTGCTTGCATTAAATCAAGAGGAATGTTCAGTGATCACACAAATATCCCTCCCTGTGCTCTGGGCAGGGCTGTTCCAAGTCCTGAGCAAATTTGTTCAGAACTGGCTCAAATACCAGAGCACTGTGCCATGTGCTGTGCCACGCTGACATCCCCATTTTACCCATCCCATTATACACATTAACACACCCCCTGTAACCTCTGCATTACTGACCACCCCTTCCTTCCAAACACAAAGGTTACCTTAATATAGCCCAAAATTCAAAGCAGGGGCAAGAACAGAAATGAGGCCAAGCTCAAAAACAAGAATCCTACACATCTCTGGTTCTCATTGTTCAGGATCAGGTTCTGCAAAATACTGCAGGTTTTGAGGCCTTCATAAAGAGAAATCTTAATCCTGCAGAATGCCATGCCCTGCTTGGGGCCTGTGCATATACAGCATTATTTAAGCAGTTTAATAATTGTTTAGATTTCTCTTTTTTTAGCATGGAAAGCCTGTATGGAGTGGGGATGACAACACCATTTTGAACATTTCTGTCCTAAGTATTTATTTGGGCAGCAACATCTAGTAAAAAGAAAGATCATGATCCACCTCAAGGGGTTTCAGGCAAGAGCACTCTCTGTAAATCCAGCAGAAAAAGAGATGTCTGAACTTCGAGAAAGAACAAAGTACTGCTGCTCCACAATCTGAAACACTGTGGGTAATTGCAGAGGCAAAGTAATTCCTGTCCAGCTCTCCTTAATCCTGGGATTTAAAAGCACTTTTCCCAAGTGTGTGAAACTCATTATCAATGGGAAAAACTATAGCTGCTGCTACTCACAGACCTGGGGCCAGGCAACAGCACACAGGCACAGAGAATTAGGGAATGAGGAATTTGAGCCCCAGGCACAGAGAATTAGGAAATGCCTGTCATGTAAATACAAACTTTTTGGTGGCTTTGTTCAGGAGATAATCATTATTTTGTAATGCCCTTCACTTTTCTGTGCATTTACCAACATTTCATTTGCTATCCCTTTCCTCCCTGAGTTTTCTGAGCACCTGACCTATTTTAACTAGGTAGTTTGAACCAAACTTCAAGGTTGAACTACCTGATAAAAACGCTCTTGGAAATTATGTTATCAACTGTACAAAGTTCTTAGTGCATCAAGTGATGTTAAATGTGCCATCACAGGAGGGTTTGGCTTGGAAGGGGCACTGAAGACTGTGACAGCTGTCACAAGGGTGTTTGGGTGAAGAAAGAGACGAGATGGTTGACTCCATGATCAGAAGGCTTGATCTATTATTTTATGATATATATATATCTATTTAAACCATACTAAAAAGAAAAGGAAAGGAGAGTTTCCAGAACCTGCTACCTAACCTAAGAATAGAAAAGTAAAGAATGAAAACAAAGGAGCTCTCTCCGACTCTGTCTGAGAGAAATCAGTTCTGGATTGGCCACTAACAAAAGAAATGTCTGTGACAGAAGACCATCCAGCTCCAACCCCCCGGCCATGGGTGGGCACCACCACCAGACCAGGCTGCTCAGAACACCTCAGGGATGGAGCACCCACAGCTTTTCTGGACTCCCCTGTTCCACAGAGCCGCAGGTTTTGCTTCTGCTCAGCTCCAAAGGGCATCCCAGAGCAGCTTTTCCATTCCCTGGAAGCGGGACTTGTCCCAGGGACTGAGCACCACTGACACACCAAGCTCTGCAGCCCTGCCTGCACAGCAGGCATCCACAGGACATGAGCTGCCTCCTTAGAAAAACAGCTCCAGATGGGGGAAAAAGCTTTTAATCCTTGACAATGGGAAGCAATACCAGTCCCTAGAAAGAGGAAGGCTCAAGATACAACAGTTAGATGGCTGGAGAGGATGCAATAATCAATCTGCCTTTGGAGACAGGTGGTCAACCTCTCTAATTAACATAACATCCTTACCAGCAGTTCCTGAAAATAACAACAAAAACCTCTTTGCTCACTGAATTTATGAAGTTTTCTGACATTTGGATTCAGTTCATGAATCTGCTTGGACTCATTAACACCAGAGAGCCACAAAACCTAAGTGCTCATCACAGAAAAAGGCTCCTGAGAATGCTCATAGCACTGCATCAAACACTGGGTGTTCAAAAAAAAACCCAAAAAATGAAGCTGAAGGAAGGCATTGCAATATACTGATTGCATTTTTCATTTAAATCTTTTATTCAGCACAATCTGGGCTGGATGTTCTCCTTCCCTTTCATATTTTCATTGCTTACAATTGCTCTTTTCTGGGATTGCCAGTGGGCTGCAGAGGTGGTGAGGGTGACTGAGGCCTCTGGGAAGAAGCAAGCCCTAGGAAAGAGATGGCATTTTTCTTTGTGATCCTCAGAAGCCAAAATTTGGTCTTTGGTGCTCTGGAATGTTCCGTCATGTTTCAGTCTGCAGGCAGGGATGGTCCCATGAAAACAGCTTGGACATTCTGCTTGCCAAATACGTGCAGCTTTCCATCTGTGTGCATAAATACTGGGAAAAAACACTCTGACATTCCAGGTCCAATCCCCATTTTAACAACATATTCCACGGTCAGAACTTCAGCACAGGCCACGTGGCCTCACCTCCCACCCTCAGCACACACACCAAGGGAAGGCATCACTACAGCATTTTTTTTTCAGTAATTTAGTTCACACCAGGCTAATTTGCAGACACGTCTTCAAATATTTCAGCCATTATAAAATGATGGTACAGAGCTCAGACACTTTGTAATACATACAAGACATAAATTTAGATAGGCAGGCATTTGCTGTGTTTGCTTAATACCAACATCTGCTCCAAGTTCCAACAATGACACTGCTACAGGAACAGCAAAAAAACTCTAAATTAAAAGGTTAGGAAATACTAGACATCATGCTCTAGCACCTTTCTGGATGTCAGTCCAAATCAGAGTATCATTAGTTACTTCCCAGCACCTTCTTTGGAACTGATACATCCAACAGCCAAAAAACAGCCTTGCTCTGGAAAATCCATGGAAATGCTCTGGATCACCACAAGAAAGCTGTCTGAAAAAAGCTCGAGGTACCACAGCTGAGGAGAAATAATTGTAGATGTGCCACAGACATTTCTTTTATGAAAAATCCTCTTTCAGGATTTTTTCTGCTGAAGATGAGAGTTTCAGCAACAAGACATAATCAATAGATTATCTGCTGCTGTGGAATGCAACAAGTCTGTCTGGATTGGCCCAACTTGCATGTTTATAATTAATGGCCAGGCCAGAACTGAGATCTCTCGGACACAGTCCGAGAGAGCTAGTTTGTTTTTCATTCTTTACTTTTCTTAGCTTAGCAGCTTCTAGAAACTCTCCTTTCTTTTTCTTTTTAGTATAGTTTAAATAGATGTATATATCATAACTTAATAAATCAAGCCTTCTGACCATGGAGCCCATCTCGTCTCTTCCTTCACCCCAAAAACCCTTGTGACCAACCGTCACATGGATGTATTGGCAGCAGTTATACACTGAGGAAATATGACCTAGGCACCATTCAGGAACCAAAAAACAAGAGCAGCAAAAAGCTTAACAATGGGTCAGTACCTACAGCTCTGAAAAATGCACATTTTCAGTTGTGCACAGAGCAACACAAAGCTTGAGGCACAACAGCAGCTTAGCAGAGCTGCTGGCTGTGGTTAATGCAAGGCTTTTGGCAGGGCTCAGAGTGGCTGGAATGCCCCCCCCCAGCCTCACCTGGAGCCCATCTAACCCAGACTGGCCCGGCCCAGCCTCACCTGCAGCCCAATGCACCCAGACTGGCCCTGCCCAGCCTCACCTGGAGCCCATCTAACCCAGACTGGCCCGGCCCAGCCTCACCTGCAGCCCAATGCACCCAGACTGGCCCTGCCCAGCCTCACCTGCAGCCCATCTAACCCAGAATGGCCCTGCCCAGCCTCACCTGCAGCCCATCTAACCCAGAATGGCCCTGCCCAGCCTCACCTGGAGCCCACGCCACCCTGCTCATGCTGTAGGGCACTGATCAGGTCCCATCCCTGTGGGATCCCTCTCAGCTCCTGCCTTTCCCAGCCCTGGCTGCTCCCAAACAAACACATTTCTTTCACCACCTCACATTGCCATTGCTGTTCTGGCATCAGGAGAACCTTTTACAGCATAGAGCAGAGGTCAGAAGGATTAGGAGCATTTCTTTGGGCAATCCTATAATGGAAGATGCCTGGCTAATCAGGGGAACTTATTAAATCACATCTGTTGTTTCATTTGGCATTGCAACCAGGACTGTGCTTGGGAACCTTGTGGGTTTCCCTGCTTGCTTCTATTAGGTATAATCCAAAATACAGAATAGCACAGAAACCAAAAAATAGCTGAAATATGGTTTGTTCTGTCCGCTCAAAAGACACAAATCCCCATCAAACCATCAGAAATTTTTAGAAGTAGGTAATGCTCTGAATGCCCTTATTTCTGGGTGCCCAAAAATGAGACCATTTAAAAAACACTTTTTCTGCATGAATTCAAGAGTAAATCTGCTTATAGCCACTGCATTTGGCTTAGGGATTGAGTTGTCCAGTATCACCAATCAACTCTATCAACACTGTCTTGTAAAATAGCTCAAAGAGCAGCAAATTATTGCAATTTCTACTTTCTCACATTTTCTACCTATTTCAAAAACATAAAAATGCTTCTCCTCCATTAAACTCCGAGAAACAGAAAATATTTTATGAGCCACACAAAACCAGTTTTACCTTCCAACCTATGAAATAATCCTATAATGTGTTAGTGGAGATGTTCACGAGTAAAAAGGCACCAAAATAACAATTTCTTCCTGCAGATCCTCAGAAGAATTTAACTTTGTTCCTCTCATTTACTCAGATCCTTATAACATTTTTGTTCTTAATTTTGAGATCTAGGAGTCCTGAATAACTAACATTGCTTACAAATAGCTAACAGAAATAAACATACACAGAAATAAATACTGGAGTATAAATTGCTATACAATTCCTCTACTGCACTCTCTGCAGTAGGATAGATTCTTGCTAAAGTAACATTCATCTGAGCTTGTCATCTGGTACAGAATAAAACACAATTATGCCCTTTAAACATTGAATTTAAAATATTTTCTATTTCTTCCCTGTGATCAAACCATATTTTTCTCCTGTGTGTATCTGCAGCTAATATTTAAGAAAGACTTTAACAGAAGAATATTATTCCTTAGCTTCTTAACCTGAAAATATGCAAGATATCTGCTTTAAAATAATGCCTTGCCATTTTGAATGCAAAGAGGGATCATCTTCCCTCATGCTTGAGACCTGAAAAGTAAATTCTTAAATTACTGAGGAATTCAGGGCAAGTCGAAAGCATCTTTAAAGTACAGACCCACTAATGAAACAGGAGGTGTTTAACCTGAAATACACAATGTGGGGAACGTGTAGCTTGTAACACCAATGTAGTTTTGGATAGAAAAACAAGAGATACCTTTGTCACAGCTGAGACAGCCACGATACCCAGAGTGTCAGCACACAACTCCAGAAGGCTTCAGCCCATGCAGAGGAACACCAGACCACTCCAGAAGGCTACAAGTGTCTGCTTTTGTTTGTTTTTCACCCTTTTATGCCTCCTGTCGATGCCCTTCCCCTGTGTGCCCTCTGCTCCCTGTGTGATTGCCCAGCACCCCTGGGCTCTCCATGGCTCCTCACCTTCAACAGCATTCACCTGTCCTGCACAGCTGGAGCCAATTAGGGATGAGGCTGGGCCCCAGCCACCCCAAACTGTGTGCCCACACCCCTTCCATCAGTCCCCACAGCCCTCTGCAGGTTTCTGCATTCATTCAGGCTCCATTGTACAAGGAGAGGCTGTCACTGAATGGCTCCCTGAATCCATCACAAAGCTGTGCCACAACAACAGGCAGGAAATAAACTTCATTCATGCACCACAAGGACAGATCTCACGGGCTCTGATGGAAAAACAAAGCTCCCTGATGTCAGGGGAACAGGAATGTGGTGGGATCCCAGTGCACCCAGCAGAGCCCTCTGATTGCACAGCGCAGAGCAAAGAGGGGACTGCAGTCTCCCCGTGCATGTGATTGGATTTCATTCCAAAGCACATCATGGGAGCATCCATTCTCCACTGCAAAATTCTGCCCCAAAATCATACCAACATAACCACAAACAAGCAAAAGCAATTTTCTCCTTGGCTCTCCTACATGGCAGGGCCAGGTACTGCCTGCTACTGACATAAGAAACTCTGTAAGGCTTCGGTGCAAGAGCATTGGAGCCCAAGGCAGCACACCTGAAACCCAAAGAGAAGGACAGGAGTTATACTTAGCAGGTCTCAGTTGGTTTTCTGAATGGAAAGCTACCATTCATGTCCAGGAGGATAGCTCCAGATTCAGTGTGTATCATCCCTTTATAAGAAGTGTTAGGACTAAGTAACTAATAACAGCGCTGTTTAAAAAACCCAAAATAAACAAACAAACAATAAACCAACCACAACAAAAAACACCCAAACTTAGTTTATTCTGACTGCTAAGAACAGAAGAAAACCATGTATCTAAAATTAAAGATGCCTTTGACATAGCTCACTGACTCCATCCATCCTCCTCCCTTACTCTGAACACAAATGCTCCAGGAACACTGGAGCAAGAGATTTAAAAAAAAGAGAGACCAAAATCTCTCTTGAATATGTTCTGTCCCTTCCTACTCTCCTTTGTGCAACATCTGGAAAACCTCCTCCAGCAGAGTGTCTTTTTTGACCTTAAGAAAATCACTTGTTCCTCAATTCAGGAAGCTTTCACAGCCCAGCTCCTTATGAAATGAATGTGATTCAGGTATTGAAAAGCACATTTTGTGAATGCAGATGTGAGACCCATTACAGCTTAGAAACTGGCAAACTGGAATCTTTGAGGCCTCCCTCTCTGGGAAGGCTGCATGGCATTGCCAAGCAAATAATCCAAATTTTGCACTCAGCAAGATACTTGTGGTAGGAGTGCTGCCTTGTGCAGGCTGCCCTGGAGCAGGGGCTGGACAGAGCTAAAGAATAAAGCAGGGATTGATTCCAAGCATCTCCTCCATGGATCCACCTTGGGCAGCACCAGAGCCCAGCCAGGGCTGCACCCAAGAGGAACCAAAATGGCCCCAAAATGCACGAGCGCTCCCGGGGTCTCTCCCTGGGATCAGTTCTGCTCCATTTGCATCTTGCACTTCATTGTCCCATTCCAGCTTTAGCCCCTGCAGTCCCACCCTGCTTGTTTTTCCCTCTGCAGCCCACGGGGTTTGTGCTCTGGGGCTGAGATTTGGATCATTTGTCCTTGGTGCCCAGCTGGAGCAGGAATTGTTTTGTCTCCCTGCTCTGTGCACAGAGCTCACCATCCCTGAATATGGAGCTCAGACCCACACACTAAAGCAGCACAGAATGTGAAAAGCAGAAAAGGTAAACCCTGAGGCATCATTTGCCCCCATGGATTTACCAGACAGGCTAAAACCCTCCAGGAGCCTGTGGCAGCCCAGGTGCTGCTGCCCAGCACAGGCAGCACCTTCCCAGGCACACCATGGCCCAGCTGAGCCCAGGGAACCTGGGAGAGGAACAAGGCATGGAACCCCTCCCTGGAGCTGCAGACCAGTTCACCCAGTGTGCCCCCAGCTTGGTTTTACTGGCAGCACCATAAATGCACAAACGGAGGAAAGAAAAGGAGTTTTTTACTTACTTTCCCTCAATCAGTGTGTTTTTATGAGCTTTTTACGTGTAATATAAGCTTTCTCTTCTTTCCTTCTTATATATTTATATATTTCTTTTCAAAAGGGCCTGTTGCAGTAAAAGGGCTCAAGGCACATTATAATTGTACAGAAAAGGATTAAAAATAAGAATTAATTCAACCATCTCAGTACATAATGCTTTAATGATTTTTCCTTCAGAATGTGGAATTCTGAACACACAGTAAGCATGGCAGGGATTTGTGGAATATGTACCTGGGTTTCAGGTACAAAACATTCATGCACTTTAACCCAGAATTAATCTGCCAATCACTTTGTCCACATTAGATCTCTCTATGGAAATTAAGGATGCTCATTTTTACAAAAGTGCCAACTTCTCTATTTGTTTCAAATGGAGGTGCAAAAATATGATAAATCTGTCAGCCAGATCTTATTCTCTGCAAAATCTGAAGCAAGTGATCATTCAGTTATAGGAGGAGGAAAGTTTATATCCTGCCCCATGTCTACTGAAGTTATTCTGTTATTTAGATTATTTAAAGATAAGAAAAATACATAACTTACATGCTGGATGCCATAGTTGGGAAGGTTTTAATACTTGTTTTTATTTCTTACTGTCTCATGTAAATTAATTAATTTTCTTAAAATATCTATTTATTTAATAAATTTAAATAAATTCTCATATATTTAATAAATTTAAATTATTTATAACTGGGCACAATGACAGTAAAAAGTAATAAAGAACCAGTAAAAAATAGAGGAATCCAGTAACACAATGGATAAGTTATATTTAATTTGAGGATTATCTATAAATTTAAAGATTATGCTAAAAATTAATTGGTATTCAGAATAAGTTTTATGCATCCAGGATGGCCAGAAAGACAGATTTCTTTTTTCAATGCTGTGCAAGAAAGACTTTTCAGGAACTAGCTGCAAATGGAACAGACTTTCTGATATTTAGTTGGTTTCCCATAGCACATTTATCCTACACTTATGCAAATATGAAGTACCTCATGTTCTTGGGCAGCTCAGCACTGAATTTTCAAATCCCAAGTCAAATGACTCTCAACACCTGACAGCAAACTTGACAGCAATGTTCCATGTCAGGAGCTACACTCTAACACCCTTTCTTCAAGGTTATGGCCTGATCCCAAACTCTTTCCACACCAGTACTATGAAAACCATTTTCACATTCCAACGCTTTACAGGCTGAAAACACACTCAAATCCCAGTTTTTATGACCACAAGGATGCCTGTCAGTATCCCCAAACACCAAGGACACTATTTCCATGAATTAAATGTAATCATGATCACATTGGGGATTTTTATCCCTTGGATCTCCCAGATTTATTCTGCATTACATGAACACCACCAGAGGTGGATTTTACACAAGAAAACCGATGTAAGCAGAAGAATTTCCCTTCAAATAAAAACAAATTGTATTTTCCATCAAATGGAATTAGCCTCTTGTGGAATCACTCCAGAAATCCTGAACACTAAAAACCTTTACTCTAATTGGGTTACACAACATTTCTTCTGGCATCAAGTTCAGCATCCAGGCTGATGTTTTCAAGGAACCAATGTAACATCAGAAATGTAATAAAGAAAGAAAAATTATGGATCTCTGAAGTCAGCCATTAAATCCAATGCCTCAGCTGGCAAAACTCTCTCCTTATGAGTCTGGCCTTGGCACTTAAGGTAACTATAAAAATACCGAGGAAATTCTTTAAATAAATGCCAGCACACTGTTAACTATCAGACTATATTTGAAATCAGATTTGGTGCTGCTGTGTTTCCATGAATTCTAATGGAACTCCTCCAAATTTTTTCACCACTGCAAGCAAACTTGAAATATCTCATTTTGCATTATTTTTAGCTGAAATGTATGTCAATGTGAAATCATTTGAACTACATTAGTAGAGCTAAAATGATCCCCAGTGTAAATCCATTCACATCAGCTACATCAGGAATGCATTTCACCACTCGAATTTAAACATGTAAAATGCCCAAGTCACAATAAAATTATTTTTCTGAGAGGTGTCCGTATCACTAGGAAAGGTCTGACAGAAGCAGGAGCAGTAATTTGGAGCCATAACAGCTCAATTAAAGGGTTTCTCTGGTACACAATTGCAACCGAGGTAATACTTAAATTTCTATTTCTTAAAGCACTTGGGATCTTTGGGTTTTAGCATGTTAGTGGTAGGACTTTGGCACGATAAACTATATTGTGACTGGACCAACAGATAGCTGAAAAATCAAATTATAAACCCAAGTAGAGCTATTTGCTTCCACTCTGGAATGCACAGTTCTTTCTGTGATTCAGAATGCTGACAGCACAACCTAGCACTGAGCTCTATAGCTCTTATTTATCATGACCAAGCGTTTATTCACTGCAGGAGGCTCCAGCATTACCTGAGGACACACCCAGAACATTGCTCTGCCAACTGCTAGGAGCCCCTACAGTCAGAGCTTCTCCTTCTGAGAGCAAGGTACTGCTCTGAAAACAGCCCAGCATGGACACTGCACGCTTGTTTAAATTAACAGCTGAGTGTTTGAAGAAGTTAAGATTACTTTTTTTTTTCTTTTAACAGTCATGTATCAAGGAAACAGAGCAAAAAACCAGTTTGATATTAATAGCAATCACTATTCTTTTGTGTTAACTATAGAAGACAAAACCAGCAGAGACTGTAATGAAGAACAGAACTGTAAATGAAATTGATGATGCAACAAACTGCATCTTCTTGCACTCCTGAACAGGAGTTTGCCAGCATCTGGTCTCAGCTGTTTATTAAAGCACTCCCCTCATGCTGAGCTCCCTGGCTACAGCATGGATGCATTTTCAAAGTGATTCAAAGAGTTTTCTCCTTTCCATCAGAGGTCTGAAATCCCATCTCTTATGAACCACCTCCCCTTCCAACCAGTCAATGCTGCAAGCATGTACTACTTATTTTCCCTAAGTTCTTTATTTACCTGCTCAGTGTTTCTTTCACTCCTAGCCTGTTGCCATGGTCCCAGGCACTAAATGCTCTCTGGTGTCAGACAGAACTAGGACCAAGCCATTCAGCAAGAGAACCCTCGTGTCCTTTAGGCCATTAACTGCTATCTGTGAAAGAAATACTTCCAGTTACAGATTTTTGCTGGGTTTTATAGAACACTCAGCCTCACTGCTGCTATTGCCCCCGTAGAAAAGAGTATTTAGCACATTGAACTCAGGTCAGCTGGAGTGAAATGTAACATTAAATTTTGGCAAATGCCTATGTATAAAATCACCGAGTCACTTCATTCAAAGCGCAGCTGGAATTGACACCACCACAATAAAAAGGAGCTTTTTTAATGCTTCACATCAAAAATATAGTGAAGCCTGCTCAGTGTTTTTAAATCAGGAATCAGACACTTAAACACACATTTTGAAGCAGGGCTCAGCACAACGCAGTCTTTTGTGTGTTGTCTTTTTTTTTATTTTTCTGCAATGCAAAAGAAGACAAGCAGAGAAACTTTTCGAAGAGACTCACAGAAAAACCATGAAGGCAAAACCCAACCATTAAAGAGAAGCCTGTGTCTGCAGCTCTGTTTGGTGCCACTGGATTCAGCAAACAAGGCTCATCATGTGTAATATCATGGATGCCCAATTCAGAGTGCATCTGTTGCTGCTGTAAGTCAGTCACCAACAAGTTCTCCCTGCAAAAAACCCTCCATCTCCACTCAGCTTTAAATGAACATTGCAAACTACTGTAATTCTGTGGTGTTGGTATGTCCTTTTTCCTTCCATAACAGCCTGTCCCAGACCTTAAAGTGCATATGCCAATTTGGTTCAAGTTTTATAATCTGGAATGTTCCACAGTGCCTCTTCAAAAACAGTGACGGCTTAATTGTGCCTTCCCTCGGTAATGGCAAGTCTGAAAAAACCTTGTTCTGAATCTATTATTTATGTTGTATGCAGCAATAGCTTACCTATCTTATTCTGGACTCTGGAATATACTGCAGGCCAGCTAATCTTTACCTACCTGAACCTCCTAGGCAGGGCAGTGGGAGGTTTTGACACATAGCAAAGCATAGCTGGCCTGAAAATCAGTGAAGAGAAACCATGGAATGCTTTCGCAAGGACTCCATGGGACCCAATATGTTCCTTTTGAAACCCAAAATGCCTGGTTTAGATCTTAAATGTTGCTTCAAATATACATGGCTGAAAGCTGTAATCAAGGGGAAATGCAGCACCAATAATAGCACATTATTAAAAGTCAGCAATCCTCCATTGTCAGCATTGTAACAACTGAGTATCTTATTATTTCTACCTCCCATACACCAAATTTCCTCAATACTGACAAAGTGCATGTACTAATCATAGACTCTGAATGCTAAATTAAGCAGAAAAAGAAAAAAAGGATAGAAATTATGTTGGTATTTCTTGAGAAATAGAAATCAGTAGAAAACACCGATTTCAAATAATTTTGATTAGAAAATTTTACTTCACAATCCTTTTCCAGATCACAGATATTCATAATTAAAAAGTGAATGGAATTGATGTCATGTCAGCTGTTTTGCCATCAGCATCACAGAGAAAGAAGAAACAATAAAATATGATGCAGAATTCACTCTCCCAATGATTGTCATTGAACTATTACATTAGTAAACATTCACAGTATGAAGTCTCTTTCAATATATCTCCAGCATATAAAGTAGTGCAAAAAAGCATTCCAGTCATTTTGCCTTTGCAGTCAGACCAGGTTTAACAATTCTCTTACTTCATTTCTTTCATTATTAGACAACAAATGCTGCAATGCCTCCAAAGAGAGTTATAAAAATAAACAATTTCTGGAGGGTCAACAGCCTTTCCAAAGTAAATTTCCAGTTAGAAACAAGCATTATAGATTTCAAGAAAAAAAAATTTAGATCTATCTTCTGTAGAATATCTTTTTACAATAAATTTACCATTTGAAAAACAATGACTATGGTATCCAATGATTTATGGTAGCTGCTATTAAAGCACTGATAAATAGATAAATGACTACCAAACTTCATTGTTTCTTACATAGTAAATACCTCTGAATGCCAACTTTTACCACAGAGCTGTTATTAGTGATGTCGACAGTTCATGCACCCACTTTAAAACTGACTTGGTTTTAATAAATTTTTCAGCCTCATGTGCAAAACACTTGCATTCTAATAAAAATATAAAGTCTGAAAATTTATCAGATCTAGCAATCCTTTCCTCAAGTTGTACCACTTATTTGATATGTAATACATGTTCAGCAATGCTTTTTTATTTGTATTTAACCATTAAATGGCATACTACTGTATGCTGCAGACTCTTGTTTGCATATTTTGTTATTTTCACTGCACTCTTTAATGCATAAATATATTTGGAAACGCTCAAAACTACACATCAGTTTCCACAGAATTTGAATTTACACAGTTTTTCTTCTCTGACTCACTGCTATTCCCCGTGTCCTGACTTTTAGTCTCCTTTACACAAAGAGATTCTTTAACTCCTTCTTCCATCTCCAAATACTCTGATTTATCCTCTGTGGACGAAGACGATGCGCTCCTAAATTTCTTCAGTAAATTTGTAGGGAGGTAAGGGCAACTGACAGCATTTTGCATCATCTGCGTGTGCTCTTCATTTTCAGTTTCTCTGTGGTAGAAATAGTTAAAATTGGAGACAATCACTGGCACTGGTAAAGCAATGGTTAACACTCCTGCAATGGCACACAGGGACCCGACTATCTTCCCACCCACGGTTATGGGTTTCATGTCCCCATAACCGACCGTAGTCATGGTCACTACGGCCCACCAAAAGGCATCTGGGATGCTTTGAAAATGGGTGGCAGGCTCGTCAGCTTCTGCAAAATAAACAGCACTGGAAAACAAAATTACTCCGATAAAAAGGAAGAAGATGAGGAGGCCAAGTTCCCTCATGCTGGCCCTGAGCGTGTGGCCCAGGATCTGCAAACCCTTGGAGTGTCTGGAGAGCTTGAAGATGCGAAACACCCTGACGAGACGGATGATCCTCAGGATGGCAAAGGACATGGCCTGCTGGCTGCCCTGCTCCTGCGCCAGGTCCGTGCCCAGGGTGATGAAGTAAGGCAAGATGGACACAATGTCTATGATGTTCATGACGTTCTTGAAGAAGTGTGCTTTGCTGGGACACGCAAAGCAGCGCACTGTAAACTCGAAGGAGAACCAGATGATGCACACGGTCTCTACAATGAAAAAAGGGTCATTGAAGATGGTGTGCTCGCCGGCATCCAGGCGGAGAGACTCGTTGGAAAGCCCCTTCCCTAAGCTCAGGGACATGACGAATTCCTTGTCATCTCTGAACTCTGGTAAAGTCTCCAGACAAAAGATGACGATGGAGATCAAGATGACCAAGACAGAGACAATGGCGATGCCTCTGGCTGGACTGGAGCTTTCCGGGTACTCAAACAGCAGCCAAACCTGCCTCTTAAACTCATTCTCCGGCAAAACCTTTTCCTCTTCCTCTTTGACAAAACCTTCATCCTCCCTGAACTTGAGCATGGCCTCCTCCCCAAGCTGGTAGAACTTCACCTCCTCAGAGAAGATGTCAAAGGGCACATTGACCGGCCTCTTCAGCCGCCCACCGCTCTGGTAGTAGTACAGGATGGCGTCAAAGCTGGGCCGGTTCCTGTCGAAGAAGTACTCGTTCCTGAGAGGATCAAAGTACCTGCCCCGCTTGGCTGGGTCCCCCAGCAGCGTCTCTGGGAACTGAGCCAAGGTCTTCAGCTGGGTCTCGAAGCGCAGCCCCGACACGTTGATCACCACGCGCTCGCAGCACTCGTACTCGCTGTAGCGGACGGAGCTGTAACCCCCGGGGCCTCCCCCATCATCGGGCGGCTGGTCCGAGTAGGAAAACTCATCCTCCCCATAGTCATCGCTGTAGTAGAGCTTCCCTTCCTCCTCGTCGTCTTCATCCTCGTCTTCGTCCTCCTCCTCCTCCTCGCTCAAGTCCTTCAGTATTCTCTCCTCGGAACCACTGAGCGGCAGCAGCTCGGAGCAGGGGAAGGAGGCCCCACACTCCCTGCTGCCCAGTTGGTGGCTCCTCTTCTTGCCCTTCTTCCTCCTCTTGCCGCTCTGCCGGCGGGGCAGGCTGCCTGAGCGTGAGGAGGAGGCCCCACGGGCCTGCTCCTGGTGGTAGTGGTGGTAGGGCCCCCCTCGCGCTCCCGCTCGCGGGCCCGCGCCTGGGCCGCATATCCATAGGGCATGTGGGTGTTGCAGCCGGAGCTGTCGGCGCTCACCATGGCCACCTCCATCCTGCAAGTCTTGTTTTGGTTTGTGGGCGCTTGCCCTGACGAGGTTTTGCGCTATTTACAGCGTGACTTTCGCAGCCGGGAAGTTCAAAGCCATCTGCGTTCGGAGGGCGGTCACCTGCGCGCCGAGCCGGGCAACGTGGTTGTAGCGCTGAATCTGAACTTTGGAAAAACACAGAGCCACATCTTCCTGTTCTCCGGAAGGTTTGACACAGACTACTGCTTTGCTAATGAGAAAGGATGAAATTCTCGGATTGGGCCAGAGAACAGCTGAGACCTTGTTCTTCCATCCACCAAGCCCCTTTATTTTCATTTATCTCCTGCAGCCATCACAGCTGTACCTGATCAGAATCATGATTGCCTCGCAGGCTATAAAGGCTGCATTCCTCAGGAAAAAAAGAAAAAAAAGCAAACCAAAGGGTACCTGTTCTCCTCAGATGGTTTTAGCTCATCATTGAAACCAAATGCAAATAGTCTCTTTCCTCATTATTTGTTCCTGATAATGCTTTGGCCTAGCACACTTTCTGTTTAATGTCATTTCTTGGAGAGCTGAAGTTAATTCCAGCCATCACTTCATTTACACAGTGAGGAGGTCTTTGCAAATCCTTTCTTCAGCCTGTCAACAATGTCTCAAACCTGGGAGCAGCACCCAGGGCATCAGCAGCAGTGGCAAGAGGAGGAGAAGGCGGTGGAGGAGGAGGAGGAGGAGATGAAGACTGAGAAACTGGCTCTGAGGTCCCCATAGGACACAAGGGAGTGGATGGGTCACCCTTTGGTTATGGTCATGCAGAAGAAGCACTTAACCTGAGGCACATGCACAAACACACAAAAATAAACAAAACAAAAAGGGAAAAGATTGGATTGTTTTCCTAAAAGGTCACACCGATCAAATGAAACTGTGTCATCTATTACCATGGCATTCAAATCTTCTCCTGCCCACACTATTCACACTTCTACATTACACACACACCCACATCACATGCACAGAGATTTTGAACGACTCCGTGGGTAAGGATGTGGGTGGGTATGTCACATATATATAGAGACAGATACAAAATCCCCACCCATATAAGCACTTGCATCCATACAGAAACATATGCATGCTCCTGAAACACCAACACACATAAACACTAATAAAAATACTGCAACACACAATGCATTCAGGTCTTTGAGCACATATGTAAGAGATACACCTACATATATCCACGCAAAACATTAAAGAATAAATGTATCTAGACAAAGATCTTCTGTTGTATTTGCAGAAACACATCAGATGCTGGCATGTTACATTTTAATCTACAGCAGAATCGTGTTTCGATCACAATGAACATCTCGCTGGATTTAATTTGGAAACGGGCACGTACAATGCTCAGCCAAGTGAAAATACTGTGATATGTCAAGAAAACAACTGCAGGTGCACTGGAGCAACATCTACATGCAAGCACACACAAAACAAAACACAGCCCCTCACACCCCCCTTTGAAACAGAAGCCTCATCTATAGCTACATCTATTAAATACACGAGAGAAGGTGAACACGAACTATTAAATGACGCTATTTTTGAAACCGTACCTACGTGCCATGCAGAAGAAGACCCTAAAAACGCCGTTATACTTACTGATCCTAGGCAGAGAAATAGCAGCGCTGTTCCCGCTGGCGTAAGGACCGGGTGACAGCGGTGCCGAGGGGCTGTGCCGGCTGATCCACACTCGCAGGTGCCTGCGGTCAGTGCGCACCACAGGTTGGCCGCTTATTTCTGCCCCTTCCAGCCGGGTGCCGGGGCAGCGAGCCGGGGAGGCGGCCGGGGCTGGGCGCACCGGGCACCGCCGCAGCCGCTCCCGCCCCGC
>NW_005054429.1:862105-874436 GCF_000277835.1 Geospiza fortis | reverse complement strand
GGACGAGGCTGTCCGCCCGGAGCGATGCTGCCAAGCCCGGCCTCTGCTCCCCTGGGTGTGCCCTGAAGGAAGCGAAACGCTTGGTTGAGGGTCGCTCGGATCTGGGTTCCAATAAACTCCAACAGATTGCAAAGCCAAGCCCGGATCAGATTTGCCAGAAGGAGAGAAGAGGTGGCCGCAGCTGCGCGCCGCTGCCTCGCCCGCCCCCGAGCCCCACGGCAGGACGAGCCAACATTCCCTCTGCTCCTGCAGCCATCTCGCAAATGAAGCCAAATGAACTTTCAGCCCTAATTCTGCACCTGAACAGAAAGCCGGTCCTAGTTCATGGCTAGAGGGTATGTTTGGCAGAGTTAACACCTCAAACGGCTGCAACGAATTCCCTGTCCCAGCTGCAGCACGAGCAGGGCATAGACTGCCTGCTCCTTTTGCACCTAGAGAATTGAAGCCGCGGCACATTCCACTCTCTGCAAGGGATGGCTGTGAAAATGCAGCTTGGCCATGTTTGACACTGCACCTCCAACTCTACTGTGGACACTCCTGCTTCCCCTCAAGGAAAAAAAAAGACTGAATGGAGAAGAAATCAAAGGGAGTGCTCGCACCAGACACTTTGCTTCAAGGTGTTTGCAGCTGGAGACAAATCCAGCATGCACAGCAAGTGGGTTGGGCATTTCTTTCATTGCCGAGGTCCTCCTCCACAGAGAAACGAAGACAGCCTGGTGACTATTTGCCTTTAGATCCCCAGCAGCACAACCCACATTATCCATGTGGGTCATGATCCATCTGTGTCTCTGCTGCCTACAGCAGTTACTGCCCATTCCCTTCATCCCACTCAGGTCAGTGGATGACCTATGACTATGTAGGGGAGCACGGGGGATCAGCCAGATAAACATGCTGGATGCCAGGCACCAAGTCTTGCCAACAGTGAAACATATAAATAGCACCTAGTGCTAACTGTTTTTTTCAACCATCACAATACTTCAGGTTCCATAGTCAATACAAAGTGAAAAACATAGATAAATCACTAATGTCATCCCAAATGCCATTAAAATATGATGTCTTCTGTTCAGCACAAAAGCAGTCCAAAATTTGGCTGATTTTGGATGCAGTTAAACATCTATAAATTAATTTCCAATACCAAAACCCAGATTCTTCTGTAACCTGGCACAGAAGCCTACCAAAGTCATGGATCAAACCACTGCCATCACTTCAGCACAAGGCCATGTATGAAGCCATAAAAATACCAGAGTTTTCATAGGTAAACTTATTGGATCATTAGGAGCACCTAGACTCACTCCTTCTATTCTAGGGGCATTTTCAGAGTTCAGTCCCTTCATTTTCTAACAAGTGTTTTGTTGCTTTTTATCAGTAGGATTTGAACACCCTTTTATTTCTTTTTTGAGATGTTTCAAGGACTTGGGGCAAAATACAATGGCTTATTTAGCTTTTACTTCTCTTTCAAAATCTCAGGTGCATTGTCTTGTCATTATCTTGTGACTGTTAAAATGAAAAATTCAGTGGACATCTGACCAAAAAAGAGAAGTAGAAACAGACCAATCACTCTGATATTCCTTTTTGAGCACTGTTATTCTTTCTGGTTCTAATAGCTAAAGCCTTTATTTACCTAAAGGTAAATAAACTATGGTGTATGATTCTATACACACATAACTGACAATGGGAGAAGCAGAATAGCTTTTTTGTGCCTTTTAAAATCCATTCTAATGTAATAGGGATCACGTAACCACATTCAATCTAGCTCAGAGGTCTTACTTGATCCAATTTTTAACTGATTTAAAAGCAAAAAACAAGCTTTAAGTATTTGCAGATGAATACTGTGACTCATTTCATTCAGCTTTGTATTTTCACAGTGTTCAAAGACCAATATTTATTTAAGAGCTATTACATTTCCTCTGCTCCTTCACATTGATAAGGGATAATATTATTGGTAGAACAAAGAGAGAATACCCACACATCACTACCTTTGATAGAAATGTTGTATTTTAGTAAAGGATCCTTAAGGTATGCTGCCACACAGATTTGTCCTGTTTTACAGTGATGTAGGTGAGAAATATGTATCACTGCTTATCTATGAAAAAATGCACAACCATTTAATACATTTCCATGCAAAGGGAACATGAGGTTTACAAAGCTTCATTTATGTTTCTGTGCCCAATATTAATTTATGCTGCAATTCACACTGGCAGGGTCTGGCCTCAGTCCAACCCTCCCCTCCCTGCTGTAATCTCTGCAGTGAATAAAACTGAGCCACAGCTCAGTACTGACTGCACTTCCAGACCATGAATTATTCTACATTCAACCTTCTCTTTTTGCCCTTCCGCTCTTTCCTATGCTTGCTTCACTGTTATTTCTATTCACCTCTCAAGGCAACACATCCATCTGTAAGATCATCCCTGTGAGAGCAGGGGCTCCTTTCTAAACAAGCAAAATGTTGTAGCAGTGGGAACTCAGGATAACCAGGCTGTGGTCACTACAGCATTTCTGAAACATGATTCAGAACTTGCATTTCCACCTCCTCTCAGCTGTTTGCAGTGCTAGAGACCCTGAGGTACCAAAGTAGCAGTGAATTCTTGCCTCCACAAATAAGTTTTGTCTCCCAGCGGTTGTATCACTTCAGGAAGTTCATATTTTATTCATATTTTACTAACTAGGCTCTGTAAGACTCACCTGTCAAAGAATCTGGCTCAAGTACTCTTCTTTTGAATATGACTGGCAGTATTTAATGAGACACTTGGCAGACTAAAATACAGCCTTATCCTCAGCCAGTTCTTCCACACAACCTGTGTGAAAAGCACATCTGTTCATTCCTTGTGCTTCAGCAGGCTCACCCAAGGAAGCTGATGCTCTAGAGAACAGCAGCCCTTTCATATTTTTCTCGGGAAAGTTTGCAAAACCATGGCCATTCACTGCTGAGTTTAGGATGAACAGCAGTAAAAACTGATGGTATTTTTACTTGGAGAATGATTTCTCGTACCAGAGTATGGATTTACTTAGAAAACAGGATAAAAATACCACATATGTTCTATTTTTGGACCTGAATATTTCTCCATTCATTCTGAGCAGACAGGGACTCATCTCAAGTCTATTCTGAAAAATGACAATAGCAGAAAAAAAAAAATAAGGATAGTCTGGAGAGAAAGCTTCTAAATGAGGAACCAGATTTCCAAGATACCCACAGGCACATCAATCATAATGCTGACATCCTTTTTCTATCCAGTATAACAGGGGTTATTTATCACCTTTTTTTTTCCTAATAATTTGGTTTTAGCTGAAATGGAAGAGCCTGGATCACGCACTGTGCCTTGTTACAGATATGCCAAGCAGTAGTGAGAAGGGTGGATCTGCAGTCTGGAAACTGTTATTTTAATTAAATCATGAAGGAGATGAATTAGTTTCACAGAATTACTTAAATTACCATGTCATTGGATTTGCTCTATTTCTGCATTTAACAATAAGTGTGTTATTCTGAATACCCAATATTCCATCTCTGCTGACAGAAAGTGCAATGATTACAAAACTTGAAAATATCAGATGCTGTTAAAAATCCCCATTTGCATATTTTTTTGTCCAGATCAGAAAACATTATGAGGGCGTAGTAGATTTATTTCTCCCTGGGATTTTATAAGGAATATTCTGGAGAAAAATCAGACAGTAGGACAGTACTTAAAGTAAATTTGCATTATGAAGTTAACCATGACTTGAGGAACAACTGTAAAGAAACATCTATATGACAAGATATTGCCAAAATATCTCAAAACTATTCCTGTTAAAATATACAGTGATTGTCAGCTGGAATTCAGGCATCTCATGCTCCAGGAATGTGCAATAGCAAGATGTTATGTGAAGAAGCCTGTAAAGAAAGGAAATTTAGATGTTAAGTATGGCATCAAACATAGCTTACGTATATATTTGTAGGTAAAAAAGGATATTTCCATGAAGTTCTAGGAGATAGATGATGGTAAATTTCTAGTAAATATGTTTTTAAGATTTCTGTTTAAGAAATGGTTATGAATGGAATACATGGATGAGGGAACTGTAGGATCAGACAAAAAGTAGGCATGCACCATTGTAGTTGTAGCACTCCAAACCATACTAGAAGGCTCTACTTACACTGATTGTTACACATAAATTAGATGATAAACATACATTTACTGGGCTAGAACATTTCCTGCTAAGGATTCGGGGCTGTAACTGCAGTAGGTACACAGGTGTCTTGGTTCACAAGTTGATGGTAGTCAGATGGAGCTTCCAGATGAACCTCTGGGTCAGAGCCAGATTAGTCTGCTCTGACTGTTTTGTCACCCTGCTGACAAACACAGAACAGCCAGGGGAGACTCCAGATGAGAGTGGGGAGGAGAGAAGCAGCCACCAGACCTCATAACATTCAGCAGATCAACAGAGGAAGGACCACAGGCCTTTCCCTTTGATGTTCAAAGGTGTATGAGAGGTGATGCTTTCATGCCACCCTGGCTCTGAAGGATCATTCTTCTCCTGATGTAATAAGGATGCAGAAAATTGCTCCATGTTTTAAGAAGAAACTTGTTCTGCAGGGTCTGAGTTGGTGACATGTGGCAGAACTGTGTCAGAGTATTCAGATAACCAGGCAAAAAATCTGATTCCACTTTTTTTCCAAAATATGCAATCACAAACTCTGGAGGAATGTGTGTGCATTTTTAACCAGCCTTGCATGTCTGAGAAAATATAAGAAATTTTTAATAAGGAGGACTATGTTGACAAAAATGAGAATATATTCAATCCTATTCCTAATGGCTTCAAAAAGAGATTCACATGGGAGATGGATGTCTGGAAGTTTTACGTGCCATGTGTATTGACCCAAACAAACTGTTCTCCAGTAAATTATACTTTCCTCTAGTTTATTAAACCTCTCTATTTGGGAGATACTGTTGTGTGATCTCAGGGGTGTATTAAGCACAGAAGTAACAGAGAAAAAGATGTTCCCAGCTTGAATAAACACATAGAATTAACCAACTTTAGCAGAGTGCAATACTCAACAAAGTTGGAGAAAAAATGAATTGTTAAGATTATTAAATGAAATAAATATTCCTGTGGCCAATTTTGAACTAGCAAACAGTGTAGAAAAAAAATCCTATAATAGCATTTATTTTGGTATACTACAAGGTAAACAAATAGTTACGGTGTTTTCAGTGTGACATTTACTGAGGAAAGCCTTTCCAGAATGGAAGTGCCCTTTCTAGAGTACTGTCATTGGTCTGGGCTCCAGGGACTAGCTGGGAAACAAGAAGTTAAAATAGGTAGCACAAAGGAAATATAAAAATTGCTTTAACACTGATGCAGAAATTGAGTTACTAAAAATACTTTTAAAATTACCCTTTTGAAGAAGACCTGCACTTCAGAACATTGAGGATCATTTACAGTAATGCTTGGGAGGGCTGAGGTGCAGTTAATGCAAGGAAATATTAAATTCTGTATATTGGATGAAGCATCCAGCCCTTTCTGCAGAGGGAAGAGGAAATGGTGTTCTGGAAATCACAGGCTGCCTTCCCTCATGTTCACACAGAGCTGCCACAGGCAGGGGAGGGAGGATTTGCACCCTTTGTCTGGCTGTGCACAAGGCAGGAAAAGCTGGGAGATATTTACTGTCATAGCCTCATTAGGCTAAGAAGTCATCCCAATAAATGATTTGCATATGCAAATCAGAAATAACCCATAGAGAGCTGATGTTCTTTTGTACCCTGGTGGCAGAAGTGTCACTGTGATATTTTCTGAAAAATCCCTTCGCCAGGATTTCTTCTCCTGGGAAGCTGAGAAGCCTCAGAGGAAAATGAAAACAATAATTATCTGATTTGCTTCTTCTGCGTTTTGCTGCTTTGGAATGTGGTTTGAACATTGTTTACCAACTGGTCATTGTTTGATTGGTTTCATGTGAACTGTGTCAGGACTCTGGAAAGAGTCACAAGTTTTTCATTATTATCTTTTGTTTCTCATTATTGGAAAGAGTCTGCATCCTTTCTCTATTCTTTAGTATAGCATAATATAATATCATATCATATCATATCATATCATAATAATTTAGCCTTCTAAGAATATGGAGTCAGATTCATCATTTCCTTCCTGCCATGGGGGACCCAGAAAATACCACAGCAGAGGAACTCCTGGGAAACACCTAGTTAATATTAGCTCAGTTCTACCCTATTCCTGTCCCAGGTCAGTAAAGCCTCCTTATCAACCTCTAAATTTAGAGAACTCTTGTGGTTCTCAGCTGCAGAGTACTCCAGCAAATTTCTTCCCATCTGTCAGTGTGGGCACTCTCACTGTGTTATTATGTGCCCCTGGGCATTGCTTAACTATTGTTGAACACGAGCAGGGACAGGAATTTTCATAGAGAGATCAAAAGCCAAACCATTTTGTAAGTTTATTAATACAATTATCATTTTTATGAGATCCTGAGAACTGCTTTAATGTTAGCTACTTTAAAAAATTGGGCATCATACCTGTGTCAAAAGCCTGTGTCAGAAATTAGAACGTGGAAATTACAGCCCAAGAGTTAATCTTGGCACGTAAGCCCAAGGTTGAAAGTCTTACTGAGGTGTGTTGTTAAACTTAGAGTTTTAAGTGGACCTAATGGTCCGGGTGCTTCAGGTCTCTCAGGCTAACGTGGATTAATTCCTTTCCTCTATTGAAGTCAAAAGCTTCAGTGAATTGTTCAAGACTAGGCCTGTGTAGCTAATTAGTTGGAAATGGAGCCTTCAATAGCCTGCTCTGGGCTTAGGAATGGCTCACCACATTCCCCCATGTGGCTCTCTTGAAAAGGCACATAAAACAATGAACCACCTACCTCTCCCTTAAATGCAACAGGAATAGAGTTGAACTTTCATTTTTGTCAATATATTTCTCCATACCCATTCCCTAACAGAGCATAATGCCAAGAATTTGGGGAGGTTTGTGGGGAGCTAAAGAAGAAGACTAAATCCCTCTGTGCTGTGATCATAGATCCCCTTACCCGACTCTAAACAATAAACAATAAATAAATAAATAAAACATCACAAAACAATGCTCTCCTTATGAGCACAGAGCCTCTCACAGGGGATTGTTGGTGTGTCAGCTGTGAAAGCCTCCTCTGCAGGGGCTGTGAGCTCAACATTCACCCCATTTCTCTCACCCTGAAATGGAATAATCACTGAATACTGCCCACACTGACAGCACAGCACACAAGTAGAAATAATAGCTAGCCACAAGTAGAAATAATAGCTTGGCAGTGAAACCATTCCCTAAACAACAACAACAAAACCCCACCACACTCACAGGCTGCTCTATCACGGTCCTTCTAATCTGTTGAACACCCACTTTCAGGTAAAGTAATTTTCATTATAAATTAATAGTGTTAATTAATTAGTAGTAAATATTAGTAATACTGTCATAATACTACAGTAAATAGTAGTAAATTCATTATTAAATTAGTAATGTATTAATTTAGTTAATTGTAGATATAAAATAAATAAATAAATACTAGCAACAGGACTAGACCCCCTTCTGGTTAAAATGACTTTCACAAGGCAAGCTCCTATTCAGGGATGTTCATTGGAAGCTTCAATAAGGCAAAAGCCAAGAGAACTAGTGTATAAAAATCCAGCACATCTTCTCACCTGGACAGGTTTTTCATCCTTTCTGCCATGCTCACTTCAGGAAGTCAGCTTCAGATACTCTTGAGGAAATTTTATAATGTAATATCTCTTATTTTTTCTCTTCCTGGAGAAAAATGAGGAATGCTAAGCTTTTCCAGACACTTACCCTGACCCAGAGAAGGAAAATTTGAGAGTGTAGTGCCGATGAGAGTGCTCTAGAGACCAAGGTTCTCTCTTCAGCCATAGTCAAACAATGGAAAAAGCAATCATTTCTATTTCTGGGCACTTCTGTGTCTCTGTAGCCCCCTGTTAGGTGAGAAGGCTCTGCAGTTATTTCCTGTATCCTGGGGTGAACTTGTACAACTCCCTTAGCACCTCAGTAAGAGAGCTGCATTCACCAATGCTGCCACTGCTGAGAGCACTGAAACTAAGCAATGAAAATGAAGCTACTTTATTTACAAGCTGATTTTCTTGTGAGTCATTAACATCAGGAGCTCAAAATCTGCCCAGATCCATCCACTTCAATAAGTTCAAGCTCCATTTTAAGCAAAATTTGTTTACGAAGTGAAGAGGGACCCAAGTGAAGCTCTCTAACACAAAGCTGAGCTCAGTCTTCAGGATCTTTTCATAATTACAATTTGAACATACTGATATTATTATTTATCAAGGCAAACAATTATCAAAACCACAAGGTTTGCTAATTCAGCACCACCAAGATTCTTCCAATGGAAGGTGTTGTGGGTGGCCTACAATGTCTGTTCTGAAAAAATGGATGGTTTAATAAATATAATACTATTGTATAATATTGTATATTATATACATATATAATATTATATACCATATAATATTATTATACTATATATATTCTAAATAAATTATATTCTAAATATACTATATATATTCTAAATACAATTATATATAATTGGATAATAATAATATTGTATAATAAACAATGCTGGCTCAGCTGGGGCATCTGAAAAATGTAGATATGTGTGCATTACACCTGGAGCTGAATTCTAGAGTCACACCTTGCTGGTGCAAAGTGATTTACATAAAGAAAAGTTTAACTATTTCAAGAAATGTCCACCAATGTCCTTCCTGCACAGTGGAATAGGTACATTTCTGCTACCCATGCATGTGCAGAACACATCTTCGCACATCTGCAGGGGCATATCCACACAATTCTCAGCTCTCTGAGGGCTTACTTTGTGCATCCTCAAGGTTATTAAATGACAGAAAATGGGACCTCAATCATCTATGGAAGAATAAACCTAAGTCAGAAAAATAAATCCATCCTTCAATAATCTTTACTTTCTTTCACACATGTGTAAAGAAGTGGGAAAGGGTTCCAACTGTGTTTTAAAACCAAAAGAATACAAAATCTTTCTGTGAAACACAAATTCCTAATTTGCTCTTTCCTTTGTTGGCAAAGGGAAAGACAAGATTTAACTGAAATATCAATCTAAAGGTGGCTAAAGCAACCCAGAATACACCTAGAATAATAAAGGTAGAAATTAGCATTTTAATGATGGGGAGGTGAATGAATCCTGACAAAAACTTTCTCTGAATACAGTCAAAACAAATTTCCTGTTTAATCCACAAATAAAGAAAAGGGCTTTTTGCATTTTTCATTTATGTCAGAGTCCATTACCCACCTGTAGGACCTTCTTTAGGAAGAGAAATAAATGAGCAAGTACAGCTTTATGGGGTTCTTTATAAAGTCTTGGTTCTGCAGAGTAGGAGTTCCAAACGTATGTTATTTTACATTTGAGAAAATGTCTGACAGATCAGAGGGTGTCAGGCAGTTCTAGAACTTCCTTTATGTTAACAATGCACCCTGTCAAAGTAGTGTAAAAAATTCTGGCATAACAATGTCCATTATCAAGGGAACTCATAATTGGCTTTCATATCAGCTTTCCTTCTTAAAATAGCCAAACCAGCAAGGCAGATAATTGAAAAGTTCACAGAGAAGTGATTATGCTCTGACTATAACAATCAAAATGCCAACAGACTAAAGATTTATTACACACCTAAAAGGCTGAATTTTTGTTTACAGGTGACAAAAAAGCCAGCCTTTTATTATTTATTTTAATATTTAAATAAAATATTAAAATAAATAATAAAATAAAAATAAATAAATATATTAATGCCACCCCTTAATGCATTCTACTGAGATTTACACATTTTGTTTGTGGCATTTCAGCACTTTCTACACCCTGGTTCAACAAGGTAAACAAAATGTATCTTTCTGAAAGGAAGTGATAAGTTACTGTCAAAATCCAAAATACAAAGAATTCTCAGAAGCCTTTAAGCCAGAAATTAAACACAAGATTTGATCTGAAATCATAGAAAAAGCTTCCAAACTTAAGTACTAGAAACAAAAATGTAAATTTATAGTTTAAAGCAGGAACATGCTAAGCTAAACAAAAGAAAGTTCAGAATTTTAGAGTCTAAAATACAAAGAAAATAAAATCAGCTGCAGAAATAAACAAAAATATTAAAATACAGTACTGTAGGTTTGTGTCATGACATAATTAATTAAGAAAACTTACACTTTAACATAAGTCCATAAAACAAAATATTTAAAAATTGCCAAAACCGTAAATATCCTTGTTAACAGTGTTTTATTAATCAATAACTCCTTTAAAAGTCTTATTACTAACAATCTTAAGACCTTCTAAACCATACTATAACAATGTGAGCCGAACTCACCCTTCCTACCTATGCAAAAAAAAAAAAATAAATAAACCCCATCATCAAAAACCACTCAAAAGTCCCATCTCTAACTCATTCAGAACTCCCCACAACTAAATTATCACAAGTTACATTGCCTTTTTTGGACCACTTTTTTGTACCCCAACACATCCTGATGCTCCTTGCTGAGCTGTGCTGTAATTAGCTCTTAATGTATCTTAATTAATGTATCCTTTTGTTATGTCTCACACGATGGGAAGTTGTCTGGAATGGTTTGTTGGAACCCTGGCTGCTGAGAATTTCAGACTTTCTGTGCTGGCAGGCACTGATCCCCAAGAGAACACTGCATTTGACCTGAGGCTGTGGAGAAGCTTCCAAAATTGAGTGACAGAACTGGGATTGTGGGTGTGGAGTTTGAATAGAAGTGTGTGATATCACAGGGGGGGAAAACTCAGAGTTTAAGGGTTTAGAATACACTAATATACATATTGCAAGATGGAGGTTTTAGGGCAGAGGCTGGTCCTTCTTCTTCCCCTTCTTCTCCACCTTCTCCTTCTTCTTCTCCACCTTCTCCTCCATCTTCTCCACCTTCCTTCTCCATGGGTTGGGGTGGTTTTCTGTAATTGGATTAAAAAGTCAACATTGTGGGCACAGGCGGTTGGTTATTGGGTTAAAAGTGAAAATAATTTAGGTGTAATTTCTTAATTGGACAGTTTAGCCTTAAGAGGCCTTGTAGAGATAGTTAGCCATTTTTGTAGCTTGTTGGTAGAATGCTGCAGAACTCAGAGCTTGTAAGACTGTGATATAGATAAGAAATAACAAATATTTTAGCCCAAACATGAAATACCGTCTCGAGCGCTTCAGTCCCGACCTTGATGGAGGGAGAAAAGAAGCCAGAAACCAGCAACTGCTCCTATGGAATTTGATGTAACAGACATCATTCCTACGATGCTTTCCCACCGTTGTGTTCTTTGCACAAGCCTAGCCCAAACAGCAAATTCCCCTGGGCCACGAGACCCAAAATGGCATTTGGTGAGGTTTTCTTCCAGTAGGATTCTTCCTTCCAGTCTTGCATTCAACCCAGAGTTCTGCCCCTGGTTTCACCTTGCTGGTTTTTGATGTTGATGAGGAAAAAGTTGATGTTTAAAAAGAAAAAATTATTGCTTTGAAAATTTATGAAGGTGACATGGCAATGATACCTACTTTCTATTTTATATTTAGCATCAAAATATGTCATCAGTCAGCTGCAATCTTCTGTCTTCTGCAGCTTAAATGTTAGTTAAGAAACTAACATTTATTAAATCTTGCCATTGTAATTAAGAGATGAACTTCGTAATTTCTTTTGAAAGGGCCGTTATCTGATTTTCAGCAGTTTCTCTCATTTTCAAGGAATTTCTCTTTGGACCTTTAGTACCTTCCTTCCTATGCTTTTCTGGGACAGCATAAAGGAACAAAAAATATGAAAAATGTACTATATAATTCCAAATATATCACACCAAAAAAAGTCAGTAAAAGAAACAAAATAATTCTCAGTATTCACTGAGAATTAGAATCAGTAACAAGGGCTCTGAACAGCTCTCAAGTGTAATTCTCTGTACCTGCCTATTCTGGCATAAGGGAGAATTGTTTCCCAGGCTGGAGTCCACTCATTAAAGAGTCTGTGTAAAAAAGTTCTGTGAATTTTATGGTAAAGCAATGCCAAATACAGCCCAAAGGGCAGGATTTAGAAACAACCTCTTCCAAATGAGGCACTGAATGCAAACACAAGTGCCCTGTTTTTCTAATGACATGAATCAGAAAGTCCTGGCAAGAAATTCTTCATTAATACATGTGCTGAGATTTTCACCTTGCAAGTAGGCAAAGACGCTGCTGTACTGCCTAATTATACAGTTATTTTACTGAGAACTTTTTTTTTCCTTTTCTAAAATGACCAGCACTTAACTATTCTGCCCACTGCCTAATTTTCATAATTGAACTCTTTTCATCTCTGGGAAAGTGTAATTCCCCAGGGATATGAG
>NW_005054429.1:854627-862095 GCF_000277835.1 Geospiza fortis | reverse complement strand
AGGGGTTGGACTCTTTCCACTCTTTCCTGTCATCCTCAAATTCTTCCTCAGCTACAAGAAATGTTTCCTCCCCTGAGGTCAGCCCCCCAGTAAATCTGTTTTTACTGATAAATCTTCATTCCATATCTCCCATAACTAGGGTTCTACAGACACTGTGTTTGATATGTGGGGAACACTGGAAATCTCAAGTTTGACTCCCGTGACCTCTTTGATTGCTCTGTTTTGGCCTGACAATTCGTGAGAAGCACAGGTAACACATAACTTTTTAATTAAAACCAAATATCCTATTACCCTCTTAGCAGTACAACAGCCATGTATGACACTCAAGCAAAGAGTAACACCAAATTAGTTTTCTTTTTTTTTATAAACTCCTTATGGTTAACTTATCTGGAATAAGGAGCTGTTTCAGTTATCTTGGACATTCCAGTGGCCCTCAATGAGGAGTAACTATAAATAATTCCATATAACCAAAGCAGATGAACACAGAGGAAACCTTTGTCTGATGAAGCTCATACTCACCCTAAGGATACTCTTGAGATCTCTTATATCTGCAAAATAAACTTATTGCAAAAAACAGCAAATAATTAGGAAGTAAAATATAACTGGACAGACCAAACCAAAAAGACTGAAGTGCCACATTGAAAATACAACATGGTGAATCTTTTTTTTTTAAAAACATTGATCAAGATGTCACAGAAATGAATTCTGACTGTGGTCATGAGCATCAAGAATGCAAATACAGATTGGCTGCTGAGAATGAACCAGTGCAAAAGGGAGAGAGAGCAATGATTCCAAAGATGAAGTATTGAGAAAGTCAACTGAGAGAAGGGAATTCTCTGTGGATAACTCTGCATGCATTAAATGAGAAATGTGTGGGCCAAGTATGACTGGAGAAAAAAAAAGGAAATCAGCAGAAATTTTGAGTCTGAGCCAAGTACAACAACAGTAAATGAACAGAAATCTGGTTTTTAGTGATGCACTTAGTGCAACCTGGCAGCAATTGGCAATACAATTATAATCAACACAAGCACAATCATCAGGCACCATTAGGACTTAACTGGGGCCACAAGAAGCACATCTTAGTTCAAATGAACTCAAGGATAATTTTTACAATATCAATAGTGGAATCTCCAGAATTTTTGTTTGTTTTAGTCTTTGAAAGATAAGAACTAAGGAAGCATGCTATAGATAAAAATGGGTTCAGAATACAGATTGTAACTTCCTTATGTAGTAGCATAAGGATCAGGGATATTATTTCTATCCAGACTCCCATTCTGATTTTACAAAGATTGGGAAAGAATAAAATTCCAGTTCTGAAGTCTCTGCATCACTGTAACTTTCACTGTTGTTTGAAGGACTTTTAGTGAGTCACAAATGCAAAACTCAGAGCAGTTTCAGAAAGAGACGTATTTTGTAAAATGATTATTACAGAAATCCTCCTTCACTATTTTTCTGATTACCTAGAATACTGTGCTATAATGAAAAAAAAATCATAAACCTTCAAATTTAGAAGAACATAATTTCTAAAAATGAAATGCACTTTCCGAGAGCTATTTTTCATGATCAAATTAGCTTTTCAGAGTAAAGACTTCCTACCAATATTTCTTAAGAAATACAAGACACTCCTTGCAGTGGAGCAGAAGTTGGGGCACACATGAAAACTCTGTGTATGGGTGGGTGTGTATTTTGCTCATAAAATACAGATCTATTCCTTGCCCCTCACAGGATGCTCACAATGTCACCATGATATTCTCTGAAAAATCCTCTTTGCCCAGGATTTTCTCCTGGGAACCTGAGAAGCCTCAGAGAGGAATGAAAACAATGATTATCTGATTGCTTGGGAATGTGGTCTGGAGAGCATTTAGCAACAGGTGAATGTTTGATTGGTTCCATGTGAATTGTTTTTAATTAATGACCAATCACCATCAGTTGTGTTGGACTCTGAGGAGTCAGTCACGAGTTTTTATTATTCATTCTTATTAGGTCTTCTGATGTATCCTTTCTCCTTCTTTAATATAGTTTTAGTATATAATTTCTTTTAATATCATATAAAATATAATACAATAATAAATGAGCCTTCTGAGAACATGGAGTCAAATTCTCATCTCTCACCTCATCCTGGGGACCTCACAACACCACACTCACAAGGCAAGCACCTACAACAGGAGACTGGAGATAATCAAATGTAATGGTTTTCCACTGAGAATGGAGAGACCATTACCTTTTACACAAGAACTGTCGGCATCAAAAGGCCTTGAAGAAAACCCCATTGTAACCCCAAAAACTTGCAAGTCCATGTCTTTAAAACATTGCTCTGAGGTAAGAGCATCCTGTCAGACCTCACGTCGTTGTGAGGAAATTGCCTCAGAGAGAAGCCAAGTGGATTTCTGCAGTCCTAAAGGGAGTGGTAACCACACAGACCTCAGTGAGAACTCTCATCTTGGCACTGCCCCAGCCTTGAGCCATTCACCTGCTTCAGCTCCTGATGGAAGGGAGCCCAAAATGTGAATTACAACAGGAATATGAACAGGATTGGACTTTACCCAGTCATAATTTATGACTGTGAGGAGAAAAACAGGATTAACAGCTCTCCTCAGCTTCTAATCTCACAAAAGCAAGCTGCTGAAGTCTGAATGCACTGAAATGTTTCTGTGAAATAACAACCAGACTGAGCTGTGAGGGCATTTCCAGCTTCATTAAAATTATAAACTCAGCCTCTGGTGCTGGCTTTCAAAGCTGTAGATCAAGCCATTTTTGTGTATGTGCCCCATATGGGAAAATGCAATGTACTACAAACCATTTAATGGACAATAGATTATTTTTTCCCTTCAAATCAGAAAACATGAAGAAACCACCTGGGGTAGAAGACACTCACTGCAGTGTGGTATTTTCTGGGGTCCCCCATGGTAGGAAGGAAATATGAATCTGACTCCATGTTCTTAGAAGGCTGATTTATTCTTTTATGATATTATATTAAAGAATGCTATATTAAAACTACACTAAAAAATAGAGAAAGGATATTTACAGAAGGCTTAACAAGATAAAAAATGAAAACCTCGTGACTCTCTCCAGAGTCCTGACACAGCTTGACCATGTTTGGTCATTAAGTAAAAGTAATTCACACGTTGGATAAAAAAATCTCCAAACCACATTCCAAAGCAGCAGAACAGGGAGAAGCAAATGAGATAATATTGTTTTCATTTTTCTCTGAGGCTTCTCAGCTTCCCAGGAGAGGAAATCCTGGTGAAGAGATTTTTCCAGAAAATATGACAGTGACACTGCAGTCATTTCCTCGGACCATTCCACAACTCAAACATTTATTCCACCCTGAAGAAAAGCTGTCTGACTTCCACAATGACTTTCCCTGATCTTGTAATCAGTCAGTGAAGAGAATCTGAATTAAAAACCTGCGAAGAGCCACACCTTCTGTCTCCTTGTGAGAAGGGAGACCTGAAGGCTGCTGGTGTTTTTCCCATCCCTCTATGTCAGGAATCAGATATGGCAGGAAGCAGAGGGTGTGTAATTAACCACTTCAATGCTCCCCTAGTCTTGTTCAGTAATTAATTTGGCACTAATTGCAGATTGCAGGAATAACATCATTTATGATTCAAGTAGCAAACAGTTTGTCAGGTTCAAACCTGAGTTTAGCCAAATTGTACCTTCTTCTTTGCGTTGTATTCAGCAGTTATAAAACTTTTTATTCAAAACCCAAAACCAACAGACAGCATTCCTGTGGAGAACAAGTTTCCTGAGTTTCCAGAACACCCTGCCAGTCAACCAAGTTGTCTATTGGTGTGTATTTTCATTTTTAGAATCTATAAGAGACTCTTACTTTTGTTTCAGGATACAAAAACTTCATTGGAAAAATAAAGTGCTTACTATCCATGTATTTTTGTGCAGTAACACTACCAGCTTTTACAGCACAGGGCAAGAAGAAGCCTACAGTGCCACGTGCAATTTCACCTCCCTAGCAGCTGCATTTGATGCAATACACGGTGGAGTTTTCTGGAAGTCTGCAATAGGCTGGGCATGAGCTTCACCTCCTGTTCTTTCTGAATCTGCACTGTGAAATCACAGGCTCACGTGGCAGTCCAAGCAAAACACACAGAACAGAAGCAGCTTATCATGATATGGATGTGTTGCTACTGATGAGTGGCTAAGTCGGTTTTATATATATTTTTTTTTAAATTTTGTTTTTATAGTCTATTCACTATTTTTTTAATATTCATTTGATTGTGTCTTGATCTTAATAGTCCCAAAGTTATCCCTGTGCCTACCATCAGTGACTAACACTGCACAATCCAAGAGCAAGATGATTTTTAATCTATTCTATCCAGGATTTTGGTGACATGAGTTCATCACGGTGAACCATGCCATGTCTTGTGTAACACAAGACATATAAATTTATGTGTTTGGTCCTAGGAAATTCCTCTTATTTATGTATTATTTGTGGAGAAGCAGTTCAAGCTTGCAGGTTTCTGAAGACTTTCTGGATTTTCTCCAGTAAATTCCGGAGAATTTACTTCCTAATTATTAATTTAAATATCACATAATACTTAAATATCATAAATAATTATATTTATCCCTAGTACCAGGAAATTCCAGGATTCAGTCTTTCTGATTTACCAGAGAAAATCTAAAAGTGCTGGAAGAATTTAAGGGCAAATTTTCACTCTGTCTACCGAATACAGAACTGTCTTAATGCTTCTTATTCAAATTTTTTTCTCCCACAAACAGGAGGGACAAGCAGGGAGAATTCAGAACGTGTGGATTGGGATAAAATAAAAGAAAGGCTTGCATTCTTGTTCGGAAGCAGAATCCCAGAGGAAAAAAAATGGGTGTACAAATGTGTGTGTCATGGAGGAAATCATGCATGCATCAACAATGCACCATCAGTCCCAATCCCTGCCATGGCAGCACAGAATCACACCTTGGGTGTGATAACAAGACACCTGTTATTCCTGTTTGTAATGGAATTTTTTTCCAGGAATAGCTGTAAAACCAACCAAAATTCACATGCTACCTCAGCAGCAAAATCTTCACTGCATTCAGATTAAGAGAAGCAGAGAAATCTTTGGGCTCAGGGGGAGCTTTCTCCTCATATGAAAGGGGAAGAAACCACGTTCAGAATATTCCAAAGCGCTCAAGAGATGTGTCCCAAGAGAGCAAAATATATGCCAAATTGTTCTTGGAGAAAGAAATATTTCCATTTCCACATAAATGTCTTCCTGCTATGGGAAAATGCTCCCTTCTCCAATAACATTTTCTCTCTCTTTTGTCCCATACATAAGTGCTTTTTTTCCTGCCATCCTGTGATAGGGCAGACAGTTCTCATGGAGCCCACTAGACACTAGAAGTCTCATGTAGGCCTGTTTTTTTTTAGGATATATTTTTTTCTAGACTAATACCAGTTTCTGAGTGGATCCCCCTCCAGGCCCACTGCCATTTGTGTGAATTGAGATGACAGAACATGTGCAAGTTTTAAACAAGTGAGGAGATTGCAGAATTTTTTTTACATGAATTGAGATGACAGAACACGTGCAGGCTTTAAACAAGTGAAGAGATTGCAGAATTTTTTCTGCTATAACAAAATAAAAAATTTCATACTACACAACCATCTCACAACCTGCTTTGACCATCAGGCACTGGAAGGGCAATGAAAAATGATGGATCACACCCAAAAGGGCTCACAAGGGCAATGTAATACAAAAACAATTCCAGTGGATGCAACAGAGCTGGAAGAGAAAAGGGACACACCAAACAACAATAAGGAAACAATTAATTAGGAAACATTAGGGTATACAAGCTGCCCAGTCATTAGCAGGTTTTTCCTGATAGCCTGAGAATTCTAAATTTTAATAAAGCATATTAAATGCTATTTCCTTTAATCTGTTTGAGATTATGTAACACCCTTCTAGAATGTTAAAAAAGGGCAACAATAGGCCCTTTTTTGACAAAAGCACTTTGTTTGTAGTCACAGAAAATCGACATATTACAAATTAATTTGGGAAAATGTATAGTGGCTGCAGATGCGCTAAAGCTGACTTATTGAACAGGGTTGTACAAATCTGTATTTCTAACAGTAAATTCTAAGTAAAGTTATTCTGTTAAATAATTACATATTATAATATATTTATTATATATATTATATATTATACCATTATTACAGTGATGCTGAATCCACTCTTATAAATGTATCATGCAAAAAATGCAATTACATGGTATTCACAAGTTGAATATAGTGTGTTTTCTATCTATAGATTAATTACTCCTTCAGTGTTATATAATATACAATACAATATAATATATCTTAATTATATTATTAGAATTGCTATTATAAGAAATTATATACTAAAACTATACTGATATACTAAAACTATACTAAAGAATAGAAGCAAGGCTACAGACAGAAGTCCAGTAAAGAATGATAATAAAAACTCCTGACTGACCAGAGCCCCGACACAGCTGGACTGGGATTGGTCATTAAGTTAAAACAATTCACATGGAACCAATGAAAGACTCACCTACCATGTTCCAAAGCAGAAAAACACAAGGAGAAGCGATCAGATAATTATTATTTACATTTTTCTCTGAGAATTCTCAACTTCCCAGGAGAAGGAATCCTGGTGAAGGGATTTTTCAGAAAATACCACAGAGACAGTACAGCCTTTCTTCAGAAGCTTTGCAACACAAACTTGAGGAGTTTTTTATAAAATACTCCATGATCTTTGAAAAAAAAGGAAAGTAATGATGCCTACATTGCCAATAAATGAAGAAATGACACTGTAAAGGCAAAGATAGCAGCACAGAGCACTCAGGAAAATCTGTGATCATTTCAATCAACCCAAAAACCAATAACAAAGTGAGTTGCAGGCTGTTTCCAAAGGATTAAATTCCAGCTGAACTCTCACATCAAGACACAACTGTTTGAGAAGTAACCAGTAAAAATGGACACACAAATTTGTAAATACCTCCAGATTTCTTCCCAGCAGTCACAACACTGCTAAGGCCTAAATTCAGTCAGCAGAAGCAGGAATCTCATTGGATTAGCGCATAACACATCAAAATGGGCACATCCAAAATTGGAGCCCAGCTCTGGGATCTCTGTCCCCTGAGATGAACTGAGCACTCATGGGTTTCCACAGCAAAGCCAATGTAGAACAGATTAACAATTTCACTGGAGAGGTAGGTAGCAGGGACAAATCCTCCATAAAACCCAGCATTTAATCTTCTTTTTAAAATAGAAATTGTTTATTTATTACTTACAACTTGCTTGCTTACTTCACTTACGCTGCGGCATTACAAAGTAATGAATAAATCAAAGCTGTCTCTCTCATGCTGCCTCTGTTCCTCTACACCTTAATCCTTTCAATTCAGCCTGTCACAAATTCTTTAAGCTCAAAAAACTGGTTTTTAGTGTTTTGATAGATGCTCAGAATGTTTGTGTGTATATATATATATATATATA
>NW_005054429.1:838272-854599 GCF_000277835.1 Geospiza fortis | reverse complement strand
CATCACAGTGGCTCAGTGTTTAAAAAAAAAAAAAAAACCAAAAACCAATCAGGTTATAAGAAAATGCTGCTAAGAAAGAATCAAGTATATTCACTCTGATACCCACTGGAGTTTTCTGGGGATACACAAATTCTTTTTGGCTTTTCTCTCTACAAAGATTCAGGCATTTCAGTTTTACTGACATGAATCTCTGAGGTGATTGAAATTCAAAGCCATGGGGGGGTGTAATTGCAGGTATTTGCATTTATTCCCACAAATAAGTTACAAGAGAAGTGATTTCTGCCATTCTTAGGTACCTGTGAACTAATCAGACTTAAAGGATGACTTGTGTATTATGAAATTTACCCCAAGGATAAATGTCAGCACAAAGCCTACATAGCTCTTAAACTCCACTACTGTCTATAAAAGGACAATTTCTTATGTAAGGTAATACTATTTTTGTCCTATATTTTCATTTTACATGAAAGACAACCTAAGAGGTGACTAATGCTGAAAGTGAAAAAAAAAAATCTTGTAATTTTAAAGATAAAGGGCTCCATAGTTTGGATGTATATGATCTATAAACAACTGGTAAAATCACAGATAAAATAAAAAATTATACCATTGCTAATCTGTCCTCAAAATACACTGAATTTTCAGGTTGTGTGTGGAGTGATGGATTTTCAAGCTGTGTTGTGTCAGACAAGCCTTTTTCCACTTCACTGGTAAAACCTCCCTGGATTTCAGTGATAATACCTTTAAATGAGAAATCCTGTAATAAAAATAAATATTTCACATAGGCTTGGAGGCATCTGTTTATATTTAATTCGATCATTTATAATCAGGCTTCTTCCTTTTGAGCTCACATAACAAAACATTCTATATACATCTGATTTATTCTCAGATTATTGCTTTACTAAAACTAAGAAAGAAGCAACAAGTGCTGAGCTCACACCTGATTTTAATCCTGATTGTTTATTTCATGGACTCTAAAGCAGACATTGTAAATGCTGGCCTCCAAGCATTTCCAAATTCCATTTGTGCTGGATAGAAGTGATGTGGATTCACAACTCCCAAGTACTTACAGCTGCAATTATTCACTTGATTTACAATTCCTTTCCATTGATATATATGCAGTGACAGACAAAAAATTTATATTTACAAAACTAGGAAATCTTGTAGCTCTTGGAAAGGAAATTCCTACTACAATTTGACTCAGCAGCTATTGAATTGGCAAAATCTGTCATTTACTCTCCTTCTTACTGTCTGGAACCTTTGCAATTCCATAACACAGTAGATTTTTTTGGTGTTTTTTTTTTTACATATGCCTCTTTTCCCACTTAAGTTTTACAGTTCTCTTTTCTTATACCCAGATTATTCAGCACTGTGTGGAACACAGAGCAATTTAAAAATCAATGCTCAGTAGCAGCAGAATAAATTCAGCTCGTGGGTTCATACCATTAAAGAAAGCTTCCTCTGCCCTCCCCATCTTGTATTTTTTGTGGTGAACCAAAAAGTGATAGTAAATATGTCTAATGTTTCCATTTTGGCATTGGGCACGTGCCTCTGAAGAGTAAGGCTTGATTATAAATCTTCTAACATCAAGTCTTGATTTATCAATTAAAAAATTACAATCAGAAGTAATGGAAAGGTTCCCTTCAGAGCAATCACTTTTGAAGTTAATAATTCAATCCTACATGTTCAGGTAATTAGGTTTCTTCTTTGCAATTCTTGTCTGTTTAGAATCATGCATCTAACAGAGGTTATAGTAATTTATAAGGGTTAATAGTATATCCATTAAAAGAAAACCATCCAGGAATGATAAATGAGAATAAATCAGATGAATATAGAATGTTTTGTTATGTGGTTGGAGCTCAAAAGGAAGAAGCCTGATTATAAATGATTGAATTAAATATAAACAGACACCTCAAAACCTATGTGAAATATTTATTCTTATTACAGGATTTCTCATTTAAAGGTATTATCACTAAAATCCAAGGAGGCTTCACCAGTGAAGTGGAAAAAGGCTTGACAGACACAACACAGCTTGAAAACTCACCACTCCATACACAATCTGAAAATTCAGTGTATTTTGAGGACAGATCAGGAATGGTATAATTCCTAATAATTATTATAATTATGCTAAAAGCAAGTACTCCAACCAAAACTCTTCCAGGATGATGGCCTGACCCACAGCTTGGCAAGTTGCAGAGTCCACTGGCATTTTTATGTTTGCTCATGTCCCTGCAGTTATTTTCTTTATAAATTTCTACTTTATGTTTTTCTAAAAATTTTCTATTCATTTCTATTCTTTTGTTTCTTGTAACATTTTCTTTTCTAGATCCCTGGACTAAATGTGGGGGAATTTGATGGAAATAGTGGCAAAGTTTATGATAAAATATTTTTAATTACTCTGTGCTATACTTCAAGACCTCACACCTCTTTTGATAGAATTTTTGGGTTTAAATGAACATTAATCATGAAAGCGTGTGGGCCAGATTAGAATCTAGAATCCTGCACACATATCCTGACCTCAAATATATTTTTACATTCACATTTTACTATCTAAGTTTTAGCGCTTTTGAACACTGAATGAAATGTTTACTTGAATAGAGAAAAGCCAGTATTTCACACTCCTGATCTGAATAAAGGCACAAACCAGTCTTCAATATTTACATACAAGCCAGGCTTGTTTATACTGATTAATTGGGAAACCTGTTAGAAGGGACTATTTTATCCCATTCTTTTATTGCCACATTTTTTAAGCAAGAAATCCTTGGCAATCTTGGAAAATAATGTGAAAAAAAAGTTTGTTTTCTAGCTGTAATTCCCCCTTAGAGTGCAGCACGTTGCCTATGGAACTGATGGAAAGTGAACCTGTTCCTTGGTGCCCCAGCAGACCCCATCACAGCTATTTCTGTCTGCCCAAACTGATAGAGCTGTTTTAACCACAGATTTTGGCTGACATGGAGTCAGAGTGTGTTGTTATGATATTTTTTGAAAAATCTCTTTACCAGGATTTTTTCTCCCGAGAAGCTGAGAGGCCTCAGAGGAAAAGAAAAACAATGATTATCTGCTGCTGTGGAATGCAACAGGTGCATCTGTGATTGGTCTCATGTGGTTGTTTCTAATTAATGGCCAATCACAGTCAGCTGGCTCAGACTCTGAGAGTCCCAAGCTTTTGTTATCATTCCTTTCCATTCCTTTCAAGCCCTCAGGTGAAATCCTTTCTTCTATTCTTCTAGTGTACTTCTAATATATCATTTTCTTTTAATATAATATATATCATAAAATAATAAATCAGCCTCCTGAAACATGGAGTCAAGATTCTCATCTCTTCCCTTGTCCCGAGACCCCTGTGAGCACCACTACAACAGCGCTCTAGAACTGAGTGACTGTGGAGCCAAATTCTCAATCTGCTGGCAGCAGCTGCTCCCATAAAATTCCCAATGCCTGGCAACCTTAGAAGTCATGGCCTTAAAAACCTGGAGCAAGAGAATGCAATGCAGAAAGCAACAGCAAATAGAACACATTTAATCTTTTCTTCTAGAGAATAAGTGCCAGAAAAAAAATAGCCTTTGATGCTGAGAGCTCCCCAGAAATAATCTGCACTGAGTGTTGGAGAGTTATGTGGGTCATGCGTAATCATTTCTTCTTGCTATTACTATTGGAAAAAAAACCCAAAAAAAACCCCAAAAAAGGTGTCTGACACTGTGGGAAATCATGGTCTGGAGCTTCCCAAGTGGTACAGATGATATACAATCAGGGGACTGTCAAACAATGCAAAATAAGAAATCAGGATATGCTGTAATGGATCCCAGATTCAGCAATCACATTAGACACAATTCCTCTAACTGTGGGAGGCTGTGTAACCATGAGAATAAACTGCTTTTCAGATATAATGGTTCTTGTTTTATTCACAGAGCTAGAAAAATCCAGCTCTTTCTGGCCACTGGGAACAACCCCATCTTAACATTCTTGTTATTTATTGCTCCTTTTGGAGGTTGATGAACAGTTCTCTGGATTATATAATTCTGGACTAATACCTGAGAATCACAAAATGCTCTGTGTATATGATTCTATTATGTGAAAGATAACTGATTTTCCATGGCAAAATTTGGAAATGGCAGCTCCCAAAGTCAACTATGATTGAATTGTTTGAGGAAAAGCTTAACAGCTAACCAAGACTCTGGGTTGGACAAGTTATGCCTTGAAGGGCTGGAGTGATTTTTGGCTCAATAACTTTAAAGAACAAGTAGGGTTTTTCACCTTGTAGCAAAAGAAAATAAAAAGAAGTCATGCTAGTGAACGACACTGAATTACCCACAGATACCCATGCCTGTACAGCAGCAGTCAAATATGACCCTGTCAGGAAGAAAATATCACAGCACCCTCAAAGGCAACCATTGCTTGCCTTTTCTAGATCAGATTTTTGCACTGAGCTGTCTGAAAGGAGCCCTCTTTAATTCACTGCATAACACAACAAACTGAAACAAGGGGTGCCATTTACCAGAATTAATTGTGTCAAAGTCAATAAGAAAAAACTCATCCTGGGAACTCTAACTACAGAAAGCACATTTCTAAATTGACAGAAATCTCATGCACCTCCACTGCTTTGTTACCCACAATGAAATTCAGTCAGGTACTCACCCCCACTTTCCATGGAAAATTCAGTAGCAAAAGTGGACTTACAGAAAGATAATTGATTTTACTCTTTGTATTTTTAACAAAAAAAAAAATTCATTCTTCAAAACTACTAGATCAGACAGGCAAACTGAAAACCCTAATAAATAAAAATTTGATTTTTTTCTCTAAACCAAATTATTTTATGCCCATATAGACCCATGTTCTTTACTTGCCATCTTTGGTCTGATTTTGTATTGTGCAACCTGGAGGAGAGCCAGGTTAAACTATTACAGTGAAAACTCCAATCCTGCCTCACAGTTCGTTTGATCAATCCTTTTGACTCATTATTTCAGGTGGTTCTTGTAGGATAGACTGACTAGTGAAAGTCACTAGGCAGCACTGAGGGTTTGTTCATCAGAGAATCTGGTAACTGATAACTGGAAGGAAGCTGAGGAGTTCTTGCAGCTGCCTGCTCTAAGCTAAGGCAGGATCTAAGCTAAGTGAGACCAAGCCAGACAGCCTGGGGCTTGAAAATCTCCAAAACTCCACAGCCTCCCAGGAAAACCTGTTCCAATCATTAATTATTGGGTATTTTTCATACACACCTGATCCAAGCCTCTCCCATTTCCATGCATGAGCACTCCCTCCTCCTCCCTCTGCACCTCAGCTAAGATCCTGCCTTCATTTTCCTGTTCACTTCTTAACTATTGGCTTATTTTCTTGTCTCTTAATGGATGTAAAATTTGCATTTGCTCAGACTGCAACAGAATAACTGCCAATAGCTACAAATAGGGGGAATTGCACTGCATTAAGTTTTACTTTCTTACACGGTGATATTTCTGAGTATTTTGTACAATGATGTTTATATTTTAGAAGTAATTCTTCAAGGTTCAAATAAAATTTAAAAAGGATGGGGAGGGACAGCAAAATATGATTTCATTTGAGTGACGGACCACAACTAAAGACTGAGTTAAACCACTTTCAGTTTCCCCATCACGCATTCCCCTACCTGGTATCAGCATTCCTACTCATACTGTGACACCAGTAGCTGTGGAAAAAAAAAAGAAAATAGATCTTTAACCCTGGACAGAAATCAGGACTCTGGCAGAACCTCGCCTTAAATAATATCCCTGTAATTAACAAGGCAAAAAGACAGAAACTACATGACAAAGAGGATGGAGATGGGCTTCTGAAAGGAACTTTCATAAACATTTAAAATCAGTTATTGGAGAGGGTTCATCCCTCAGCATCCATTATTTTCTTTTTCCGTGGAATTGTGAAGAACACCTCAGGAGCATTGCTGCTCCTGGAGCCTCCTTTGGAGGCCAATGGAAGCCTTGCCAAGCTTTTGCTGCTCTTGTACTTCTTACATGCTTCAAAATTCAGGGCACTCGCATTCCCTTGGCAAACATCTTTGAGTTTATTAATTATTTCTCCATTAATATTTCCTGCTTTTTTTTTCTTTTTAATGAGAGAAAAGCCTGCTTAAGCCTGCAGGTAAACCTGAATGAGATTTTTCAAATATCAGAGCTTTAATAAAGAAGTGGCTCTTTAGCAGCCATTAAATAATTAAGAGGCTGCAGCAGAAGTTTCAAATGGCCCTTGTCAATGCTTCATAACTTATTTTCACATCAAAACTATAAATCATGGGCAATGTGCATTTCTACTGACATTTTAGGACAGATTGTAAAGTTCTAAGGCCACTTTGAGGAAGTGAAAGAAAACACACTGCATTAATAAAGAAGAAAAAGGAAAATATTTCATTTTGGGTTAGATTCTACAGATTTAGAATGCATGCAACTTCATGCAACTGCCTTTACATTTCCCCACTATAATGAAAATCAAACTATTTTGATCCAAGCAGAATAGACAGCAGGTCTTGGTTTATCACCACACATCTGTCCAAATTTTTCCTTAGGTACTGCAGCCCAAAGCAGCCTGACTGCTGTGAAACGGGTGGAGAATTTTATCCTTGGAGAATGGAACCCTTGGATCCATCTCTGTAGCTCAGTGAGGTGAGCCAGCAGGGGAGCAAGCACAGCCTTTACAAACACCTGACTCTCCCAGAATAATGGGGGCTGTAAAGCTCTTTGGGGGAATCATCCTTCCCAATCCTGGGCTCTAAAAAAATTCCCAGTGTTCTGGTGATTTCTCAGCTCACTGGCTGAGAACAGCTTCTTGTGAGGAGTTTTTGAATCATTTCAAGAGAGGACTTCTGAGCTGCTTTAAAGGATGTAATTTATTTTTATTATTTTTTTATATAGGTAGGAAAAGTGAGTTCAGCTCACGTTTTCACCACATAGTTTAGAAAGTCACAAGACTTCTAGTTACAAGATTTTTTTAAAGATTTATTGACTAATAAAATACTACCAACAAATATATTTCTGGTTTTGACTTAATCTTTAAATATTTCATGTAACAGACTCATGTTACAGCACAAGTTCTTAGTTAATGATGTTATGACACAAACTTACAGTATTACATTCCAAACTTCTTGTTTGCTTTTGTAACTATTTTTATTTTTTCTATATCTTAAACCCTAAACTTTCCTTTAGTTAACATGTCTCTACTTTAAACTATAAATCTGTATTCTCACTCCCAACAACACAAACACCAAAACCCACAAAACAAACACAAAAAACCACACGCAAACAAACACAAAAAAACACACACAAACACAAAAAACCCACACACAAACAAACACAAAAAACCACACACAAACAAACACAAAAAACCACACACAAACACCAACCACAACCCATAAAACAAACACAAAAAAACACCCACCAAAAACCACAAACACCCATTTTTGCCATGAAAACCAGCTATAACTACGAAAAACCTGCTTTTTCACTCTTTTCAGATAAAGAAGCCTAAATCATTTTTGTAGAAATCCTAAATAATGCCGTAAAGGGAGAATGACTACAGAGCAAAGCATTTTGAGCTTTATTTGTTTGCTCCTCCCTAAGAAGATGCTTAAAGATTCCTTGGCAAATATCAGTAAAGCCTCAGTTGAGGCAGAACTCAAGTGGGAGCTCTGAAAACTCAACAATACTTGCTAAGAGCCACCATGAGCACAAAGCAATGCCCTCTTTTCTTTTTACCTTTTTTATTTCTGTGCTTGAACAAGCACAGAAAAATGAAGGGCAAGCTTTTGGGACTCAGTGTTTGCTGCTGAAAGTCAAAAATTGCCAACCTCAACACAGCCTACCATGGCTGATCTCACTCTGAGGCTTAGGAAATGTGCAGGATGAGAAACCTTCAACCCAAGCATTTGAAAAAACCCAAGAAAATAACACTGTTCCCTCCAGGCTTGATAAATTATCTTGTGCCCTTGCAGTGCTTTGAATTCTCAGTAGAGGAGAAACTCCAGTGGATTACTGAGAGTTATCATGAGAGTACAAGTTGTGCAGTGCCCACAAAGCCAGGACATTGTGGCGCTACAGAAAAACACTGCTGCAGTAAAAACTGACATTTGCTCAATTCACCACAAGGAACTTCTTGGGAAAATGAGTTCCTCGTTTTTCCTCCCAGCTAAAGGAGCTTTCATGGGGTATCAGAATTGTACACAGAGCAGGACAGCAGCAAGTGCAGTTTTAGCTCTGTAATTAAAAATTAAAAGAGAAGCAAGTCATTGGTAACAAGGCAGGTCTGAGCTAACTTCAAATCCATGTCCTCTGTTTGCTCAAAACAAGTTTTAACAGGAGAATCCAATACATCTTCTACAGGGGAAACGACTTGGTGATATCAAAGGATTCTTTTTCATTGTCTCAATTTTGTACTCATAAAAATGAGGCAACATGAACCAAATAGTTTGCTTTAGAAGGAAAGGAAAAAAAACCCCATATGTATTACATGATTTTCAGATATGCTCATCGCTAAAGATGACCATCAGAACTATCAGAATTTCCTATCAGAAAGAGCTTATCAGAATTTCTTCAGAGGAAAACTGTGACAGATCCCACACAAATGGAAAAAAAAAAAGTAAATCTCAAAATAGAACTAAGTTTAGGCGGCATTACTGATGAAAGAACAAGATGAGGAGGCTGCAGACAAAGGAAAATAAAAGAAAATGACGAGAGGTCTGCAGGCTCATCACAGGGGAATTCAAGGGAACAGCACAAGATATCACTGTTGGAAATCAGAAGCAATAAATGTATGCAGGAAGGCCAGCAGAAGTACATTAGAAGCATAATATCCCAGAAACTGCTGAAAGATTCATGCTTTTATAGTCTTACGCACCCAGCCTCAGTAAAGGAAGTGTATTCACTGAAAATCCTGAAGCAATGGGTACATTTCTGATCCCAAGGCTGTGGTGCATTAAACTCCTGCAAACATTCCTTAAATATTGGTCTACCCACAGGAAAAAGCAAAATGGTAGGCATTTGCAAGTCACTTGTTTTTTAGTCAGAGCGAATATCCCATCAGAAAAACAAATCTGACTAAACCCTTGGTTTTAAGGCAAAGAAAATTACTTCATTTGTCAGAATCACAGTAAAAACAATCTAAAATATAATAAAACTATGACTGGGAGACTGCCACTTCTGCCTCTACACAGCTGCAATTAAAGATAGGAAGCTGGAGGGACTCTGAGCACTGCTGTGAAAGCTACAACAATTATTCTACAATCCCAGCTACAACAATTATTCCTCCCTGTGAGAAATGGGTTTGTAAAGGATTCTCAGAGCCTGGCAGGAAGCTCACACAGCCTTGTCCATCTGTGTGCAAGCTCTGAGATAAGGTGTGCTGCCCTGGGGAGGCCACGGAGCAGAGAGGACATTGCTGAGAGAGAGACTGAACCTGAAACAAGTTCCAGAACATGGCCTTGCAAAAAGAACAGATATTTTAGAGAATTGGAACTGTGAAAGATGCATTGTAGCAGGCCCAGGTACAATAATAGTGATTTGTAAAATAACAGTGATTTGTGTTAGAAGTAACAGCAATATTGTGTGGCAAAAGCTGATAAGCTAAAAAACATATACAGGGTGCTGTAACCAGGAAATAGGGTGACTCCTGGTGGAATGGAGTTGAGTTTTACATCTCTTGTCTCACCCTTCAACAAGACTGATAATGGAATAAAATCTTTTAAAACACCACTCAGTTACCCCCTCCCTGTAAAAGCTGGGAATACTCCAGCAACTCTTGCTGTCTGAAAGCCACCTGTACAAGCGGGACCCAAAGCCTGGACACAAGCAGACACTCTGCCACAATACAGTCCTGCCAACAAACATATCCTGCTGCCTCCTGAGGCACAATATTATTCCCAGGCTAAATTTATTCATTAGCAGGTTTAGAGCTGTTTTTTCATGCCACCTTAATCCGAGCATTTAGCCATGCTGGTATGTGCTTTGTGCAGGCTGCCCTAGAGCAGGGGCTGGACAGAGCTAAAGAATAAAGCAGGGATTGATTCCAAGCATCTCCTCCATGGATCCACCTTGGGCAGCACCAGAGCCCAGCCAGGGCTGCACCCAAGAGGAACCAAAATGGCCCCAAAATGCACGAGCGCTCCCGGGGTCTCTCCCTGGGATCAGTTCTGCTCCATTTGCATCTTGCACTTCATTGTCCCATTCCAGCTTTAGCCCCTGCAGTCCCACCCTGCTTGTTTTTCTCTCTGCAGCCCACGGGGTTTGTGCTCTGGGGCTGAGATTTGGGTCATTTGTCCTTGGTGCCCAGCTGGAGCAGGAATTGTTTTGTCTCCCTGCTCTGTGCACAGAGCTCAGCATCCCTGAATATGGAGCTCAGACCCACACACTAAAGCAGCACAGAATGTGAAAATAGAAAAGCTGAACCCTGAGGCATCTCTTCCTACCACGTTTACACAGAGAAAGGTCTTTTAACATCAGGCTAGGAAGAAGTTTCCTTGGCCAGTGTGTGAAGTTCCTCATCTCACCTGAGCACTGCAGGAGCTGCAGTTCTCCTTACCTGATTTATCTGATCTGGGCTGGACAGCAGTTCAGCAGCCCCTCCTTACCTGAGCATCATATTTACCATTTTCACTGCCCTATCAATGCTGAAACACAATTATCTTGCAGCTGATTAAGACTCTCACTTGTTGCTTATTACTCACTGATAAAATCAGTCCCTGAACACATGACCTTGCAACATCATCCTGTGTCTGTTGCTTCACTTCAAATTCACTTAGCTGATTTCATCTCATGCTGGAGTCAAAGTGTTTTCCAGCTTTAAGACATCAATGAATTCACCTACCATTTACAACAGGGTAAAAATGAAAATAGATGTATAAGGTTGATGCTTACACTATTCTGGAGTCTCTCAGACCACTAGGTCTTATCTCATTAAATTTTTTGTCATTGTATAAATTTTTTTATCACCTCATAATTTATCTGCTGTTGTTGTGTGCCACATTTTCCAGCTAAACAACATTGCACATGGCACAATACCAAACCCGTTCCTGGAGATCTTATGAGTCAGATATGCTGCAATCTCATTGCTGATAAGAGCTAAAATGAACAAGGTTACTGGGGTCATCTACCACAACAGGTCTTAATTAGTTGTTGATTTTCCTGTATTATATTCCTTACGGTTTCACTCACCCTTTCCGGTGATAAATTCCCAATCCTTGCACACACATTAATTCAGACTCGTGGGAACAGTTGTTCCATGTGCTTTTAGGCTTTGTTTTGGGTTGCTGGGTTTTTTTTTTTTAATATGTGCATTATGTACAGTATTCTCCCATTTTAATACAGGACTCCAGTTTTAGTAGATTAAGATCCTTGCTAGCAGTAATTTCACAGTTATTGCAGTCACATGCCAGTTTTTCCACTGTTACAGAGTGAAGCATGAGCATGTTGACTACAACCACTTTTAAGTTATGTTACAAAGTTCTTTCATTAAGTTTTTTTCCCCCCCAAGAGTTATATTGCAGTTTTCATTTATAGAACTTCGAGATCTTTTCAGTTAATTGTTGATGTGTTGCTTTGTTATTCTTTCAAATTTGCTGAAACATGATATTTAACGCAGAAACACGGCAAGCTTATGGGAGAAGTTTCTGAAGCACAGGAAAGATTTATATTTTCTCTCACACATAAATACTGAAAGAAAAATGCAAAAAAGCCTAGATGTGATTCAGCGACAGTAACTCCATTTTGCTGAAGTCTACCACAGCAAATTGCAGAGCTGTGGATATAATAAATGTTTTCACCTAGAGCTTGCAGCAATTTTTTTCTCCCATAATTTATTTCCTTATCATATAAAGTCTATAATTTTCTTCAGAGGGAGAATCCAATTACTCTCTAATTAAGAAAATTCATGTCCTTTGTTTAACTGGAAGGGATCCAGGCTCATACAGTTGAATGTTCTTTTTTTGTCACCATTAACAAAAAAATGTCCTTTATGTTTTCAGGAAATAGCATCAATTAGTTCTTCTAGATTTAATTCCTGGAAAAAGATGACTTAACAGATCTGGGTGAACAGAGTATCAGGGGCAGTTTTACAACCTTGTACTCATCTCAGACCATAGTCTCTATACACCATAAATATTACAATTTGCATATCTGAGAGTTGCACTTTTTAAAATAAAGCATTGCAGAGAGATCCTTGATCATCACATGAAGGCCAGGCTTGCAGATGTCTGCAGAAATTCAACCTGATCTCAGTGTGGGCTAGGAGTTATGCCTTAAATATTAAAATATTTAAATTTTAAACATTAAATTTAATATCTATATTAAAATTCTGACCTGCACATGCCCACTGGAAACCCTGTATTTTGTGTCATTTGCACAGAAGAGTTCATGTATGCTTTTGAAATTCTCAGTCTGAACTGCTGCTTGCTGGGGATGTACAATTCCTTCCTAAAGCTTGTTTCCATCCCCATGGATTGGGACTTGAGAATATCTGGTAGACATTATTATTATTATTATTATTAATAATAATAATAATAATAATAATAGTAATAATAACAATAAGGCTTAAAATCAAGGACTCCTCCTTTCCCCAGTCTTTCAGTAGCCATGATAAATTTGACTTCAGCTTTCTTATAAAGGGTTCACAGATTATGTAGGGATGACTGTCTTCTAAAACTGCCTAATAATCTTGCACATTTTCTGTTTTATGCTAGAAGGGGAAAGAAATTCAGCTGATAAGGGACGGGGGAAAAAAATCATCGTTCAAAATTCAGAACAGCTAAATAGGTCATTCAAGTCTTATAATAATCTCCAGTATCCAGGAGCAGGTGATGACATTGGCAGTCAGGAACAGAAATTAAGAATACAGAAGGCTGGCATTTCTTGCTGGATTGTCTCTAGCACAGCTGATGCTCTATGGGGTAACCCTTCAATGCTTTATCACTTGTGTGAAGGCAAAAATACAGATGAGAATGTGAAGAACAGCTCCAGAGTCTGAAAACATCTGCATTTTAAGCCACTCAAATGCAGTGGCTTAAATACTGCTTAGAATCCTTTAAATAGCACTTGCCAGCCCAGGAATTGATTAAAAGCCTCCTTCCCCTACAGCCTGCAGAGGTAACTGAGCAGCTGATTTGATCCCAGCTTTGTTGTGCCCACAGGAATATGGCAGCACGCTCCCTGGCACCTCACCCAAAGGCAGAAAAAGGCTTTCTACAGAGCTGGGAACAAACAACAGCAATTTTATCAAATTTCAAATTTTACCAAAGCTCTTTCCAAAAGTCACTTTTGTTTTTTCAGACCTGTTGATGATAAAACCAAGGCCTGAGATAGAATTCCTTCACCTTTACTGTATTCAGTGCTCCATTAAAATCCTATTGTCCACAGCCACTGAGAGATCTTCCCCAAGCTTTTTACAAGTCTATCAAATTACCTAGCGGGATTCCAGGGGCTGCAATGATTCATTGCATTCTGTATTTCACAGGAATTTTATCAGAGACATGGATATATCAACTGAAGTATCTGAAGTATCATTACCTAAAAGTCATTCAAACAGAAATCAGAATTCAGGAAGAGAAAAATATGACAAATATTTGGCAGGAAGTGCTTCCCAGTCTGCTGGATGCAATAAAAAGAGATAATATGGCATAGCAGAGGGAAATGGCAAACAGTGGACAGCACCAAGAAACCAGGAGGCATTGAAATTAAAACAGGAGCATTGAAATGAGAGCCATTCCAATGGGACTGGAAGTTTCCTGCTTTTTGAGGATTGTAGCAAAAGTAAAGTAAACAAGGCCTCTGGTTTAATTATTGCAAATTTTTTTCAAAATACACATTCACTGAGAATTCAGCCAAGTACAATGCTTGTTTTCTTATGTCATCAATCTGCTGATACAACTCAACTTGTTAAACTTTGTTTTCATATTCAGCAATGTACTGGGCTGATACCTTAAAAATGTTTTAAGGTTCAGATGTGTTTCCTCATTTAAATTCTCTGATCCTGATTCCTGCTGCTGTTTCATAACATTTCTTTGCCAATTTGCAATCTGATAACACTCCAATTCCTGTAGCTCACAGGGCAACCCCATCACCCCATAATCTGCTCAACAATGGCTCCATGGCCTAGAATAAAAGGTCCATATGACTGCTTAGGAAAAAAAAAAAATTAAAAGAAATTGTTCAGACCCCCTAAAAGCAGTTAATATTTTAGCTAAAGTGGTCAGACAAAATATTAAAACTGCAGCTAAAGGTGGGATAGGGATGTATGCAGTCTTGTAAAAACCATATAGCTGCAAATATTACATTGCAATATAGGGAGGACAAGTTGGAGCAAACATTCTTTTCCAAGGCTGGCAGCACAGTGGGATGAGGGAGCATGCAGAAAGGCTGCTCATATGTAGGAGGAAAGCCCCTCTGTGTACAAGCTCTGTAACAAACACGTGGAAATGAGAGGGACAGGACTGCTATCGATATTTTCTGTACATTTTCTCTCCTTACTCCCAACAAGGCACTCTAGAAGCAAAAGGACTGCACTCTCCCCATGCACTCAGAGCAATTCTGTGTTTAAGACGCCAGCAGGAACAATTATACCCAATGCTCCTGGGCTTAGCAAAAAGCAATGCCTGTTTTGCTGAGCACAGTTCTCCTGCCTCTCATCCACAGGGGCAGCCCTGGAGTTATTAATTATCACTGCATTTCAGCAGTGCTGCATTAGCCCCTCTCTTGCAGGGAGAGCTCTGACACCTCTTTTTGCCCAAAGGCTGTACCAGGGTGAGGAAGGAGTGAGCAGGGAGGGATGTGGCCCATAGCCAGGAGGGTGAAGTGCAGCTTCATTGCCAAATCTCACTTTGCTTGCTGCAGTGCTGTAAAATCTGCTTCAGCTGGGCAGGAACTTCCAGCAACAGAGAATTTGACCCAGGAACCACGAGATGGCACCACAAGAAGCCAGAAAAGCTGCTCTGTTATCTGCAGCTCTGATCTTGCTGTTTATATAATTAATAAAGCTATTGAGCAGCGCTGTTTCTTTTTCAGAGATTACAAATGGATCTCTGCTAAGTGACTTTTCCATTCCTCTAAGCTGAGCAGACAGTGTTTAGGCTGATCCGTTTCAAGCAGCTGTGCTGAAACAGACACAACACAGATCAATATTTAAAAAGGTGATCCATGCCCACAGGTATCGCATTTCAAGGTAATTTTAATCACATTTAGGAGCACACATTTGGCAGGCTGGCTCATGGAGCTTCTCCTGCAGTGATGCCTGGTTTTTCCTCACTGTTCAGCCCCTCTCCCCCATCCTCTTGCAGAGCTGCCTCCCAAGGCATGCCTGGCATGATGGGGTCCCAAGCTCCTAAAGAGGGGGGGAAAAAAGAATTTCTAGGCAAGATAAGAGGCAAGGTTCATCCTAAAGAGAGTGATGGCCAGAGAATGAATTTCTAGGCAAGATAAGAGGCAAGGTTCATCCTAAAGAGAGTGATGGCCAGAGAATGAATTTCTAGGCAAGATAAGAGGCAAGGTTCATCCTAAAGAGAGTGATGGCCAGTATTTTCTGATGTCAGGCTGGCCAAGGCTCTGGCTCAGGGTTCCAGCCATCAAATCCCTGTCCTGTTCTGCATTTCCATCTGCTGGCACTGTGGCAGACACAGGAGTGTCTGTCTGTCTGTCTGGCAGGCTGGGCACCCAAACCTCCAGCACAGCACAGCCTGTGCAGTGCCTGCTCTCAGCCCCACAGCATGGAATTCCAGCAGACCCTCCCAGGAACCTTTGGGATGGGATCATTCACATCCCTTGCACTATAAAAGTGTTTCACCCTCCTGTCAGGAAGAACGTTCCTAGGTTTGGGTTGGAAAGTCATGAAATGATGGCATGGCAGGGCACAAACTGCTTGGTGGACTTCTCATCTCAGCCTTCAAGGATCACCAAGGAAAAAACTTCAAATCCAGATCCCTTTAATAAAATCACAGAAACAAGTCTGCCAAAAACACACACTTCCAAATGAGCTTTCTAAACACATATTTGCCTGAATAAATATGGTGCCTGTGCACCGCACTCCAAAATATGTTCAGCCCCCAGACAGCAAAAAGTTCTCAACACTGTGATTTAAATGAAACTGACCTCCTGACCTCTATCATATTCTAGTTTAAGAACAAGGCCTCTGGTTTAATTATTGCAATTAAAAAAAAAATACACATTCATTGGGAATTCAGGCAATACAATGCGTGTTCTCTATGTCATCATTCTGCTGATACAACCCAACTTGTTAGGCTTAGTTTTCATATTCAGCTATGTGCTGGGCTGGTATCTTAAAAGTATTTCCTTTTAAGGTTCAGATCTGTTTCCTCATTTAAATTCTCTGATCCTGA
>NW_005054429.1:816308-838262 GCF_000277835.1 Geospiza fortis | reverse complement strand
TGCTGTTTCATAACATTTCTTTGCCAATTTGCAATCTGATAACACTCCAATTCCTGTAGCTCACAGGGCAACCCCATCACCCCATAATCTGCTCAACAATGGCTCCATGCCCTAGAATAAAAGGTCCATATGACTGCTTAGAAAAAAAAGAATTTAAAAGAAATTGTTCAGACCCCCTAAAAGGAGTTAATATTTTAGCTAAAGTTGGTCAGACAAAATGTTAGAATTGCAGCCAAATGTGGTTAGGGCTGTATGCATTCTTCCCAACCTATTTTTCTTAAACAATTTGACCTAAAATTACTGCACTTGCAAAAAAGATACGGGTCAGGCATCTTCAGCCCAGGACTTTATTCAGCAAGCCAGGTAAGGTGGGCTTCTCATCCTTCCTCCAAGAGTGCCAAACCATTCTGCACCAACTTTGTTGTGTTCTCAGTGCAGACTGCCAGCATGATTCACACCAGCCTTGTGTTGCATATCATAGCTGCAGTTTGGAAACAATTAGCAGCTGCTGGTTTTTCGTGTATGAGTAAGGTTCAGTCCTGCCAAATTTACTGTTTTAGAAGAAGAAGGCATCATAAAATGCATCATAGAAGCTTGTCCAGCTCCCTAACATAACAGAAATAATGATGAAATATTCCAGAGTCTGAAATATTGGGGTTTTTTTAAATTATTTCTAGGTTTAACAAAATAGGAATACAGCAGGTTAGTGGAACAACCCACCTAGAAAATAAGTGCAAGCATTCCTTACACAAACTAATGGCAGCTTTTGTCCTTTGGACTCCACTCATTCTATTATATTTGGGCCTTGAAATATTATTAACATAATGATTAAATAATAAACATAATTAAAATGCAAAATAATTAAATAAAAATAAAAAATAAACTCAAATTTTGACTTTTCAAGTGAATATTTAGACATGTTTTTTTTTCTCTTTGATTATCTTTCTGGTTGTTCTCAACAGCATAATGACAACTCCATACAGGCCCAAGAACTGCTCAGGTAACAAAAAGGAAACCCTAGCTGATCAGGTATTAAATAACTATATATTTTCCATCATGTATTGAATAACCATATATTTTCCATCCCTTGCTTTGTCATTTTTCTAATATGGCTGATCCATGACAATGCTTTCTAGTTGAAAAACACTGTAACACTCAGAAAAAACTTAAAATAACACAGCAGTACTCCAGAGCAATGACAGAATTAAAATTTCTTATTACTCACACACAAAAAAGTGAAAAAAAGTACTTTTCATTGGAAAATTAAAATATTCAGAAACTATCTGATACATAAAAATGCAAGAATGACCAAGAAATAAAAAGAGAGCATTTTTAGCAAATATTTATTTTTATCCTTGGTTTACTCTTGAGCAGAACCTTAGCACATATTTCCTAACAGATACCACTGGAGTTACCACCTGATCTTATTCAAGGAGCCAGGGCCACACTGTGGCTGTGCAAGAGAAAAGAGATCAAGATGACAAGAACGCCATCTCTAAAAAGAATAAGAAATGCAGCTGGTTTATATATTTAGAAAAGTGGCATAGGAATCAGCCATGAATGAATTTATGTCACGTGAGACAAGAGCTACAAGAGATGACTGAATGACAGCAAAGCATCTGTGTCACCATGATATTTTATGAAAAATCCTTTCCACTGGGATCTTTTCTCCTGAGAAGCTGGGAAGCTTCAGCTTGTCCATGTTTTGCTGCTTTGGAATGAGATTTGGAGAATTGTTTACCCAGCATGTGAAATTGTTTTTACTTGATGACCAATGACAGCCAGCTGTGTCGAGGCTGTGAGCAGTCACAAGATTTTATTATTCTTTCCATTCCTTCCTTGGTAGCCCTCTGATGAAATCTTTTCTTCTATTCTTTTAGTATAGTTTTAATATATCATTTCCTTTTAATGTAATATAGAACATAAAATAATAAATCAGCCTTCTGAAACATGGAGTCAAGATTCTCATCTCTTCCCATGTTGGGGACGCCTGCAAATTCAACACATCTGGATTGCTGGGTTTATTAAACACTTCTCAGAGTCTCTCCTTTCTGCTGCTGTTGGCTGCAAGCAGGATTTCCACAAGGCTTAGAAAGACTAACAGCTTGTGTAGGTATTTGAAAATATGGGATATGTAACCTCAGCTCCAAGGAATGGGAACTTGTATCTCCAGAGATTTCTAAAACCCTGTGCTACCAAAAGCACAGTCAATCCATTCTGGCATTTCCTTTAGTCGCCTGAGGATCAAATATTCTGCTTTCATATGAATGCATACACAAATCCATCATTAATGATGAAGTCTTTAGCTGACACTAATTAGTTTCAACTATCTGTGTGCTCAGCAGGCCCGACCTACTTCACAGTTCTGCTTCATTAGTGCTGGCAACTTAAAACAACATCAGTAAAAATTATATTGACCAACAGTGCCCAGCCCCTCAATGCAGGCACCACTGAAGGCAGTGTGAATTTAATAAGGGTCACAGTAAACCCCAAAGGCACAGGGAGAGGTAAAGCAGCAGCAAAAGTCATGTCCCACCAGCAGCAAGCAACAAAAGGGAAAAACCAAACTCCAGCTCATTTATTCAGCACTGTGCTGCTGTGCTCTGAAATTCCAACACCACAGAAGGAGCTCAGGCTGCAGCACAGAACGATTTGTAAGCTTGGTACTTCAAGGATATCCATTCAGTCAGTCACTGGGGAGCAGCAGCAAACCTCAGGGTAAATCTGGAGCTGTGCAGAAAAACATTTGGAGAAGCACAGAGAGGGGAAAGGCAGAGGGCAGTGTCCAAAGAAACCTGGCAGAGGCACACACCCAGCAGGGTGGCACTGCTCCACATCTTCATGGGCTGGAACCACACACAAAGTGAATTCAGCCACACATTTAAGCACCTTGGACGTGCCTTGAGACATTTCCAGTGCATTCAGCTTTCACGTGCAGAAGCTGTTATCATCGGCAACATATCTAATCAAGAGCTAAAACATGTAATCACAACTATGAACATCAGAAACTTAAAACCACATCCCCTGACACCTTTAAGTTTAAAAAACATTAAAACAAATTTAACGCTTCTCATGCAAACCAGCTTTCATATGCAGAAACTGTTATCCTCTGTAACATAAAACATCTTAAACATATCCTCTGTAACACAAAACATGTAATCACAACTGTGAACATAAGAAACTTCACAAATATGATCATAAGAAATACTTCCAATGCAAACCAGCTTTCACATGCAGAAGCTGTTATCCTCTGTTAACATATTTACTTATCAAGAGCTAAAACATGTAATCACAACTATGAACATCAGAAACTTCAAACCACAGCCGCTGACACCTTTAAGTTTACAAACATGTAAGTATTTAAGGTTACACTACAAGCTAAAGCTAGGCTGCAGCAGGATGTATTTTATACCAAATGTTTTTTCCCCGCTAGAAGGTTGAATACATCTCCTGTCAGGACAGAGTCAGATTTATTACTTGTTGTGGACGTGTTGCACACACATAACCAAGTCTTCCAATAGCACTTGGACAGATGCTGAAGTTCTCTTAAATATCTAAACTACCTTCTTTTAAGCAAGACAGACTTAAAACCTGTAGCAACAGAATCATTAGTCTTAGCATCACCACACTTGAAGAAAGAAATTCCATTTTTTTAGGACGTATAAAGAAGATAAAAGTTTTCAGTTCTGTATTAGATGCTTTTGCAAGAAAAAAAAAAAAACAAACAAAAAACCAATATCCCACATACACACACACGAAAAAAAAACCCCAAAACAAAGAAATAAACTAACCACAAGCAGAAGAGAACAAGCATTTGCAGATAGAAGGGAAAGAAGAGGAAAATGTGGCACAGCCCTTGTATTTGAAGTGATTAAAAAAAAGCAAAGCAAAAGCTCCCTTGTGACAGCAGTGGTGCCAATGGCTCGCTAGGTTACAGCAGCAAACAGTGCAAGGAAAGGAGCCACAGAACACTAAAAAAGTAGCAACACCAGAAGCATTTTGTGTCCCCAAATAGCCACTAAGGCTTCACACAGCCATGTGAACCTGCTGTCCTCTGTGATGCCACAGGAGCTGAGATGTCACTGTAGGACATGAAACAACACGAGCACACGCCGCTGCTCTCAAGGTGAAAAAAGGGAAGTTTAATTCTGACTCCAAACATTTATAGTTTTCCAAAAGTGACAATGAGTTGGAGGGTGACAGTGCCACCTCTCCAATGACACTGGACAAACCAACACTCCGTCAAATCTCTCCTCCTCCATAAAAGAATGCAAAACAATAAATTATTTACAGAAAGTGTGTGAGAAAGTTTGCTACAGGAATGTAAACATCAGACGGCTTAGAAAATCTTAAAAAATCAGGGTGACACTGGTGTATTTGTATTCTGCCCCAGCAGAACCTGAGTTTGATGACCCAGCCCCCAGCTCACACTGAGGATCTTCCTTGAGAGCATTTCCCAGATTCCAGAGTGCAGAGGTCTTGGCCATCAACTGCTCCCTTAGGGCCCTTGAAATCAGGGCAAGCCTTCCATTAAAGTGTCTGTATTGTGTTTATGAACTTCACGAACTCTTCAGGAGAAGACTTTCTGCTATTCCCAGCCCTCAGTCACACTCTCCAATCAATCCCATCACTTACACCGCCACACCTCTTGGTCTCACTGACAAATCTGGATTTACAACAGTGCTGTAAAGTCAGCTTTCCTTTGAATAGAACAACTTCCCTGAATGGTGCTCTCGCAAGTGAGGAGGCTGAGAGCTGGGGCAGTGAAGATACAACATGGCAGGGGCTAAACTTGCACTGTCTGCTTGCCAAACCATGCTTCAGTCAAAGTGTATGACTTATTCAAAACATGAAACAGAACAGGTATTTTCTGTACTGCCCTCTGCAAATGAAACTTATTTTGTCTTATTTAACTTGGATAAATTAGTACTTAGAAAAGATCAGATCCTCAGTAGGGATATAACAAAAGTAATCAGCTTTTGTCTGACCTCTCTGGAATTAGAGATTTGCAGCAACTGAGAACCTCCTCTGAGAAGACAGACTGTGTTGACACTAAATGACACCAAAGAACATTATCAAACAGTCACAGGGTCTATATTCATTCAGAGAAAGAAAGATGTCTAATTTTTTTTTTTTTTTTTTACTTCTTTATAGATTTAAGTGAACTGTCTTCTCATTCAAACAAAGTTTTTATTACAGGAGACGCCCAGGGAAAATTTCCACCTCACTTTCTAACTTTGGTGAGATGCAAAATTCATTTCTGAATGCAGGTACTGCAGGGAAAGTGGAACAGATGGGCAGTCTGCAGGACCCCAGCAAGGTATGACACACTTAAAGGGCTCATTTGTAAAAGCTACTTGGAAAAATACCCCGGCTGCAGGAACCTAATAGTCCAGGGAGGACTTATGTGCATGATAAAATGCTTTTAAATTCTGTGTCCTTGTCTAGTTTTCCTTCAGGGGTGGATTTCTGTCAAAGTCAGACTGACCATAATAGAACAGTCATAACAAAGCAAGACTGGCTGTTCTGGGCAGGTAATAGTAAATACAGGGCTGCTGTGAGTCATCCTCCCCAAAAGTGGTGTGTGAAGCTCTGAGGCCTTTCTCTGTCCTTATTCTGGTGAAGAGGCACACATCCCTAACTTGGGAATGCAGGAAATACCCAAACACTATCCACAGACTCTTTTATTCCCATGGAAAACCAAGGAATTCATTCAAGCTGGGTTTGCATGGTTGTCAGCTAAAAACATCAGAATTTTCCCTGGAACATGAAAATATTTTTATCTGAGATCACAGACATAAAACCACAAATCTGGAGCCTCATTCTGACATCCTAACAGTCCCTTTCCACAACACAAAAATCCCTCACATAAGTCAAAAATGTGATCATGACAGGAACCAGGACTGCATATACTGGGCTAGAAAAGAATGGCAAAGGGAAGAGGAGTTCTTCGTGCTTTGACAAAATTCACATTCCTAGCTTTACTGCATCGATGAATAAATACATATGCAGCTCACTGGGTAAGACCTAGCTCAGAGAAAACCAATTAAGATTGAAAATTTCTCTGAAAAAAACCCAAGAAAATAATCATTAGCTAAGAAACACTACAGCAGTGTCCCCACTGTGAGGGGTCCTCCACTGCCAGAGGACCAGCTTGCACCCCAAGCCATCACTCTGGGGGCTGACAGAGCAGTTTAAACACCCGACTGAACATTTCATTTCCAAAAATAGGCTTCTCAACCTTTTTTCAGACTGTGAAATGGCTCAGCTATTTCTAAATGCCACTGAATCAAACCCAGTGACATGTGGGGAGAGACAGTGTGACAGTAACCTTCACCATCCCTTCCTGAGTGTGTTTGGCTTTTCTTTTTTCCTCTCAACAAGGCTTAATCTCCCTGTCTGGCTGAACATTAATCCTCTTTCACCAAGTCCCAAACTAATGCCTGCTGCATTAAGACACTGCAAATCCTCAAGGTATCAATTACGCCCAATTCAGTATAAAAGGAAAGCACGGGGCTTTCTTCTCACTACAGCTGGTGCTTCTAGGAAGGCAAGTAGAATACAGGTAAGTTTTCATCAGATCCTGATGGAGAAATCTCTTTTTTTTTTCCATATTGCAAACTCTTAAAGTAATTACTTGCTTCTGGAAAATACATTATACTTGGCTCTTTCTCTCTCTTGCTTCGTATTCTTTGTCCTTACAGACAGGATACGTTCTCCCTCCAGAAACTTAGATAAATTTTTTCCTTGGAAGTGGTATGGTATTCTGTTATTATTACCATTCTGCAGAGATTGCTGCCATGCCATTTCCATTGCTTAGGAGCACCAAACTCCTTGAGCAGTAAACATGAGGAAGATCTATCTCATGTCTCTGTTCTCGCTGATGATTCTGAACTCCTGCTGCTGTAGAGCCACTTGGGGATAAAGCAGAGACTCAATTTCTCCCTGCTTCTCTAACTATTGGAAATAACTCTACATGTTGCTCCAGCTGAGCTCTACTTTTTGCTTTACAGACAGGATGAAGACACTTAATTGCTACGTGCTGCTCCTTTGCTGGAAAGCAATTTGCTGCAACAGCTGCCAGCTCACCAACATCACCATTGCTGTGGAAAGGGAAGAATGTGAATTCTGTATCACAGTGAATGCCACGTGGTGCTCAGGATACTGCTTCACCAGGGTGAGACTCTTCATTTCAGGCACCAGAATTGAACATTTCAAGTGATGGATGGATACCCCACTCCTGCAGTCCGTAGCAAACACAGACAGGATGAGCCTTGTGAAAAACAGGCTGAATAACTGAGTAACACAAGAGTAGATGCACAGGCAATCTAAAGCACAGACAGAAGGGTGAAATACCATCACAAAATGCAGTTAATTACCTGGCTGCATATATTATGTTCATAGTGTATGACCACAGTTAGAAGAATTACAATCTGGATCTCTGCTTTTTGATCAATTTGTGCTTGCAAGCAGATACAGTAAAGCAGCCATCCCTGTGTAGATTCCTCTGCTCTTTCAAATAATTTAAAGACTCAAACAATTGACCTGAAAGATTGTCTGGTGATGGGATGACACAAATTTGCTGTTTCAGTCCTCCTGAAAGGGGCAATTTAAAGATATAAATGAAATTAGATGAGTCAGACCCAAATGCTTTTGATGTCAGCAGGATTTTCCCATTTTATAAAAACTCTGAAACCTAGCCCATAACAAATTTTAAAACGGCTATTTCCCTCTAATTTCAGGATCCAGTATATAAATATCCTCCAGTATCAACTGCTCAGCAGACCTGCACCTTCAAAGAGGTTGTGTATGAAACAGTGAAGATCCCTGGCTGTGGTGACCACCCTGAAGCTTTTTACTCCTACCCAGTGGCCACAGAGTGCCACTGTGACAGCTGTGACACCGACACCACTGACTGCACTGTCAGGGGCCTGGGGCCAGCCTACTGCTCCTTCAGCCACAATGGAAGTAACCAGTGAGGGGCACTGGGGACAGCAGTTTGGCTTGCAGGGTTCCCTGCTAGGTGAAGGTCCTGTTCAGGTTTCAGTGGAAGGTAACAGGCTTGGTATTTAGAAACTACCAAGACTGAAACAAAGATTTTTAAGGCCAAAAAGATAGAGCTACTGACTAAACTCCTCTTCATGCCTTCCTTACTTAACCTATCATCATTTGCCTTAAAATCATTTCCATAGGTCTATCAAAAATGCTGCTTCCAATCTCTTCTGCCTTTCCCTCCCCTCTTTATCACAACTTTGTTATTTATATTGCTGTATTTCTACTGCCTGGTTCACGGAGATTACTCTATGCTATTCTGTGCTTTCAAAAACTTCCCAAGTTTCAAGTCTTTGGAATCTCCTGCTTTTCATCTCTCTTAAGAGCACACTTATTTTTCAAAGCCTTGCTGCTGGTTGTGCTTCTGTTAGCTGGACTGTAAACCTCCCTCAGCTGAGATCCTGACTCATTTTTCTTCGCATTGTGTTCCATATAGTCATCATGCTCTGCCAATAATAACAGCATGCATATTTAAGAGCCAAAAATCTACGTTCAAATGTTGAATGCCACCTGAATTCTTGTACTCTCTCAGTCAGGCTTGTTAGCTCAGCCTGGCTGCAGCACAAGTAACACGAACTCTGCTTCGTACCTGGCTAACTTGAAGAAATCATCAGCTCCCTGTTCTCACCTGAGTGCAGGATGCAACAAAGAGAAATGTTTAGCATCATTTCACACAGGAGTCTCTAAAATTGTTTAGGGACAGATCCAGAGGCACCTGACTGCAAACATGGTGCCTAGAGAGCCGTTCACAGGAGTCCCTTCAGAGAATGGAAATTCACAGAGCCCTGCAAATATCAGGATGGAGCTGGGTCTGGAAGTGAGCTGGAGGACTGACTGAACCAGCATGGGAAATTACCTCACGTTATTGAGAAAATTCTATGAAGCCTACAGAATGAGATCCTAGGGGGAAAATGAAGATTCTTCACCAGGAGCATCCCCTGCACAGGCACAGGATGGCAACAGTGGATTCTGCAGCAGCCTGGCACTGCAGGCTTTGGGGTGTCAAGAGCATCCAGCAGCAGGCCAGAGCTGCAGGAAAGTGGGGGTGCAAGGAGCAGAGCCTACAAGACACAAGCTACCTCCAGCACTCAGCTCTGCATGGCACGGCTGAGCGCTTCCTTCCGACAGAACTTCAGAGCAATGGAAAACCAGAGAAAGCTCACACAAGGAGAATAAGAATGGACAGAGACCTAAAAATAAAAGCATCTTAGGAGAAAGTGATTATTTAAATAAACGTGGTTGTTTTGCTTAGGGGAGGGAACACATAGGGGGAACATCAGCAGAACGTTTCATGTGCTTGAAGGCTGCCAGACAGAGAAGAGCAGTCAGCTCTCCGTGTCCAAAGAGAGCAGAACAAGTGATGCAAGATTCAGAGCCGGCACCAGCAAATCTCCTGAGAGCTGCAGCCAGTGCAATAAGCTGGGAGAAGGAAGGGTGTGGGGTCTGTGGGTCAGTGAGCAGCACAGGGCTCCAGAACACCTGGAACCTGTCGGGAATGCCAGGCAGAGCTCATTCAGCACCAGGCAGGGCAAGGCAGGAGGAGTTACCTGGCAGGTCTGCTCTGAGACCCCAACAGATGTGTTTATTCAAGGAGGACTTGCCTGTCACTCTGAATCTGTCTTGTAATAGATAAAAGGTATTTTAACTTAGCTTTTTTACTAAGAGGTATTAGTTCTCTTGATTTTATTTCTAAGATTTTTGAGCATGGACATTTTCTTTGGTCTAGTGAAGCTTTAGAAGTGGCAAAGTACTGGATAAATCACATTGGGCCTCACTCATTTCAGTTTTAAAAATTAGTCAATTTCAGTTAAAACTAAGCATATTATTAATATCAGGAATTATTCCATTCTAAATGAGAGAATTTTGAATTACAATTGCAAAACAAAGTAGCTTGTAGTAAAAAAGTATGTTAAAAAAATATGTAAAAAAGTATGTTTTCAAAATAGATCTGTATTGTCTCTTGTGTATTTTCAAATAATAAAAATAATTTTATTCCACTTCTGTTTTGAGTCTTAATAAGCCTTAAGAGTCCACCTGCCAACCTTGTTGTGCTTTAAATTGCATGTTTTTTCTTCCTCTCATAATTTTTCCCATGTAACCAGCACAGCCACCAGAGCCATGTATGCATTATATGGCCAATCACATCAAATAAGACACATCAAATATTTTAGCCTGCTCCAGTAATGTGATCATGAAATATTACATAGTTGCAATATAAGAGTAGTGTGGGTACCAATAATGATAATCATTAATATTTTATTTAGATTATAGACATTAGAACCTGTCCAGAGCTGTGTCCACAGCTGTCACAAATTAGATTGCATGCAAAACCAAAAATCCTACAGGTCTCATTTCATCCACCACACAAATGCACCACACATTTTCCTTTTGCAAACAAAACTATTCAAAACCCCTTAAAGAAGGCTGGTCAGACTTGTAGATATTTCAGTCTACATTTGGTACTTTGTAAGACAGACTTTACCTTTTCAAAAGTTCCGTTTCCATTGAATGCCCAGTAATTTCATTAAACTTACTTTTACATCAGTGTTTCTGCAAAGCTTCAGTGAAGGCACACACGAGCCAAGAATATCAGTACAGTATGACATCCAAATCTCCTTTTTACTATTTAAGTAAAATATTTAAGAGGTCATTTCTGTGCTTGTTGTCTAGGTCTGTCAAGATAAATAAATGGGAGCTCTGTCAAAAGGTGAAAGCCTCAGCATGCTACTCGAAAAAGCAAATCGGTGGATAAGCTTTTAGGAATGTTTCTAATACAGTTAGAAGTAGATTTTTAAGAACTCCTACCATGGGCCTAACACTTTTCATTGAAATCAATAGGCAAAATATTTTCCAACATGAACAGAACCACTCTGCCAACAATAAACTTTTCCACAACTGCATATTAATTCCATTTTTAATGCCAGGCTCTGCAAAAAGACCTTGAAATACGCCAGACTTCAGCCACCAGCCTGCAAAATCTAATGTTAGAAGCAGTAAAAGCTAAAATGGGCTGAATTACTTGTATTCAAGCAAAACTATCTCTTTTCTTGCATGAGCCTGGAAGAAGCAAACCTGGAAAACTTGAATTTATACCCCCTGGTGAAGGCAAAGAGCGCAGAGGCAATGCACAGTGGTGGACTGAGGGCCACTGCATGCAGGATTCTCTGTGCTGCAGTGAAAGAGTGCCCAGATGTGTGGTTAAAGTGCAGGCAGAGTGCTCATCTGGGGGCAAATTAATGTTCTGTGCCATTCCTTATGCACCCAGCCTGACCTTGATCTTAGGGGGGCTGTGCCAGCTGCACTGGGAGCCCTCCAGATGTCAGGCTGGGAACACAGAGTGCAGCAGCATTCAGAGCCCTCCCAAGGAAATGACCAGTTAATCCCAGTGCCTTTTGGTGTGCAAAGCACAGCCTGGTTTCACAGGCAGGCAAGGAAACACACATTCCTCACCTTGAGGGCATTAATAAAGCATCGATGTAATTAGCATCACCACACTCGTGTCAGTGCTCAGCTGCTATTGCCAGCCTAGATAAACCATTCCTCCTAGCTCAAAACAGGCTTGCACTTGCTTTTTTTTAATTTATATTTTATATCATATACATATGAAATATATATATATTATACATATACATCACATTACAGATATTTTCTACAATGTGAAATACAACGTGAAATACAACATGAAATACAACGTGAAATGAGCATATTAATTTATATTATATATATATAAATACAGCCCATATAACTGGGCTCTATTTTTTTGCTTATTTTTGCTCTTTTTTTTTTTTTTTTTTTTGCTTATTTGGTGGTTTTTGCTTATTTCACCAGACTGCATTTTTTGCCAGAAGCAAGAAAGATAAATGTCCTCTCCCTGTATAAACCCAGCTGATGAATAGGAACTTACCAGCCACTCACAAATCCTCAGACAAATCCAGCCTGAAGCAGAGGTAATCACAAATGGAGGAAAACAGGAATGTTTTTGACCAGAAGTCTGCTCAGAAAGGAGAATCAGCAGCACTCTTGGCTTGGGGCTGCACTTAACTGGGACTATTGAAATGGCCAGGGGAAAGGCACTTCAACCTGGTGTTCCCATGCCATGCTCCTCTTCCACCCTCCCAGCTCAGCAAGGCCATTCAGTTTTGTCAGTGTGCAATATTTAGCCACACAATTTATTTTCATTTAAAAAGTACAACTGGAATCTTAGTTGAAACTACAAAAAAACAAACAAAAAAAACCTGAAAAAACCAGCTAAACAGCTAATCTGAAAAATTCATTTGGAGAGGGCAGCCTTGAGATGAGTGGCTCCCCACCACTCAGGCAATGGGATCTACGAAATTTTTCTGGGTTTCTCATGTTTCTCTTCAATTTATGTTATTAACATGGGCTCTCAGAGCCTTGGTCTGTCAGCGTGACTTATGCTGATAGACACTACAGCAGCTCACAAGGCTACAGTCTGGGAAATAGAGCAAACCAGACTGCAGCAGGGCTGGGGAAAGGACACCCTCCCAAGACACCAAATGTCAGTGCTGCATTCTGTGTAGGTGGGGAAGGCAAAGAATTAACCCCCTGTGCTTCCCAGCCACGAACCATCAGAGCTCTGAATTCACTGAACAAACGTGGCAGCTGGGTCAGATGTACCTCTTGCACTGTGTCATTCTGTGTGAAACAGACATTATATGTAAACATTGTTCTGTGTGAAAAAGTAAACCTAATTATGGAGCTAATCCGTTTGCATTGCATTCAGCTGCAGATGCATTCATTAAATAATGCCAGAGACAGATGCATTATTCAGCCCAAGCCCTAAACTATGTTCTTCTTAAAATGACAATATTCAAGACATATAACTTAATCTAGCATTAGCCAATGGCTTGTATACAAACCCTTGAACAACTTAACCAATCCACTTTTCCTTCATGTGTTTACATTTAAATTTTCATTCAAAAATTATCCTCTCTGTCATGACCTCCTTCTTTCATTACACGATGCTGGCAAGACTTTATGCTTTTGTGAATGCTGTGGAAAATCCCAGTAAAAAGAACATGATCACAAAGAAAAATCTTCAGGAGGTAGATAGAAAATTTTTGGATCAGACACTCTCAAAATTTATGTCACAGTGAGGCAATGGGTTATGGATAAGGTCTATGCCCCAACCAGGAATTTGCAATCACTAATAGCTAGGTAACACAAACTGGGGTATGCACCTCATCCAGCCCAGTGATCTAGAAATAACACAGCCAGCTTGAAACTAACCCTGATCCCAGCTCCAAAAAGTAGCCAAGACAGCCCTGCCCAGCATGCCTTTGGGCCAATAAATCAAATTTCTTTCCTAAATGATTTCTCCTTTTGGAGAAATACCTTGATCTTGATGAGAATTCTAAAGTGAGCTATTGCTTTAGACAGGAGACTGATCTGCACCTGGGTGTGAACAGACACAAACTTCACCTCCCTGGCTTTGTGTACACAGTCTAGCCTTAAGACAAGCAGATCCTGATCTACAAGTATCTAGATGTATCATATACTTGGATTATTATGTCTGGAACTCAAAACCCCTTTATACTGCGATGCTTAGTTCAGGGACAATGTAAAAGCTTAACCAAATTACTGTCTGGTTAGTCAGCATTTGTTATTCAGCAAGTACAACATGTGGGCTGCCATTTTATTGAGCATTTCTCTAAGCAGAGTGTGGAAATCCCCTTATCAAATTCCAATATCCAGCTAATAAATTCAGAGATAATGAAGCTGTGGTACTTGGACAAATATTCAGTGCAGCCCCACACAAGCCCCAGACACCACCCCTAAAAACAAGCACTGTAATTAATGCAAAGCGTGTTTGTCTGTTGTGGTATTATAGACTCATGAGAAGAACTGAAAGAATATTTCTTTTCATCTATTTAATATGGTTTTATTTTAAGATTAGAACAGCCATTTAATTTTGCTTGCACTGTGTTGCTTTAATAATAAAATTAATTTTAAAAATAGAACAAGAGGAATTCTGGAAATGAACATCATATCATAATTAGTAACCCCTAAATATGAATTTCAGTGCTTCAGGGGCTAAATATTCAAGGGCTTGTGATGTCCTTAAATAATTCAGTCTGCATCCTTCCAGTAGATATCTGAGCCATTAAATATTCACAAACACTTTGAAGACTGGAATAGTGTCAGAGTTCAAATTAGAAAATTTCCCTTTAATGTCACCCTTACCTTAATTTCTGCCATCTTATTTCAGGTTATTTCCCCCATCTCTAACTAGGCAATACTCCTAGCACAAAAAAAGGATCTCCTCTTTAGAACTCAGTATGTCATATGAAAGAAACAAGCAACTTTGCTTTTGACTTACAACCCATTGCCTTCCAAACAGGAAAAGTGGCCTGCCCAAGGATATGGCATGGATAACAGATTTCAGGACCCCCAGCTTCTCACTCTAGCAAAACATGAAAACACAATTTTAAATTAGTAATATTGCTGCACTGCACCAATCAGGCAAATCTCACTGCCCTTTCACTGCCTTAACTCATGCTCAGGATTTCAGGCTGTGTAACTCTCTTTAAGACTTCTGATCAATGACAACAAAAAAAAAGCCAAAAACAAAAAAGCCAAAAAAACCCCCCAGAAACAAACAAACAAACAAACAATAAAACCCAACAAAAACAACAACAAAAAAAACCCCAAAAAATTCCCAAAAACAAACAAAAAAACCCCACAACTAAAAAACCACCTCAAAAACCACAACTAAAAAAACACTCCAAAAACCACCCCAAAAACAACAACTAAAATACCACCCCAAAAACCACAACTAAAAAACCACCCCAAAAGCCACCCCAAAAGAAAACACCCCCCAAAAAAACCACCCCCAAAAAAAAAAGCCAAACCCCTCCCAAAAAACCCCAAACAACAAATCTCCCCCAAAAAACCAACAAAAACCCCAAGAAAACAAAACCAAAAAACTCAAAAACCAAAAACAAACAAACCCCCAAACAAACAACCCCCCCAAAAAACAAACCCTTCCAAACCAAAACCAACAAAAAACCCCCCCAAACCAAACCATTTACTGGGGTACTTTAAATTTCTATTTTTAAGTTTTAATAAACCAGCTGATTTCCTTTTCCTTATCACATTTTCTGGCTACTGAGCAGCAGAGAGAGAGGCATTCTTGCACTTTCTGACCATGGCATTGCTAGCAACTCCCATCTGCTTCACATGAAGTCCTCTGAAGATCAGTTCTGGTCAGTTTTGAATTCTCTTCTCATTCTTTTCACATGCAAGCACCTCAATCCTGCCTGCTTTTCCCAACTGCATGCATGGTATTTCTCAAGTGTGCAGGTGAAATGGATCTATGCGCATCTACCCAGTAGTTTTGCACTAATATTAACAAGACACATTCTCACTTTTAAGAGCTCATAATGCCACATATAAGCTGGAAATTCAAGTTGTCAGCAATTGATAAATGGCTGTTCAGTACCAGGAACAATCATCAGTTATCTTCTGCTTAAGATGGTGAGTGGATGGTTTTGAAAATACCTTGCACCTAATTGCACAACAGCACGCGTCCTTTTCAGAAACCCTAGGCTGAGGGAAATACAACAAAATTACACCACATAATTATGAAATGCTCATATTCTGCAGTGAAGAAGGTGGCAGAAATACCTTCTGAACCACCCACAACTCTGGTTTTCTTTAGAAAAATCTCTGTTATAGGAGTAAGTCCCTCCCACTCAGAAAAAGGTACAGTCAAGTCTGTAAAATGCTGTCACTGGTATTTTTGAGTGTTGCTTTAGCTGAGCACAAAACTGAGTCTATTTTACCATTATTTGATAAAAAAATAATAAAAAATAGAATTAAATTGATATTGTGAACTCATAATTGAACATGTGAGTAACTCACTCACAAAGGATGCTTTCAATGTAGAACAAAAGACTATTTCCCCTTTCACCTCTTCAACGCAGTCAGCTTTAAGTGTTTATTGAGCTCAATGTTTTGATTTCCAATAATGTTTTTTTTTCCCTGAATGAGAATGTCCTCTGTGTGGTACCTGCACTTAGGTAAAATTCATTGGGAAACCAAGGGCAGACAGATTTTCCCGGTGAACACTTGAGTTTCCAAAACAAATTACATGTAATTCATTGTGAGCAGTACTTTCAGGAACTCAGCTTTAGTTATCTAAATTAAAATCTCCACAAGTCAGGTTTCCTAAATCTCATTTAGCCTTTAGCATACAAATGTGTCCCCAGTAGCAGAATAAGCCACAGTCCAAGTAAGAGTTGCCTGAATTCAGCTCTGAAATTCCATCTAACTTGTAAGACTTCCTAAATGCAGAATTCTTTTATAAAACAAACTCTAAATCACAAACAGGCTTCTCAGCATAAGAACCCTTTGTCATTTGCCTATGGAGCATTAAGAGTGGCAAGGAATTAATGCAAACCAAAGGTTTTATATTTAGGTTTTTAGTGGTGCATCCCCTCTCCTTCCCCTTTCTTCAGGCTGCTCAACACTCTCAAGGAGTCCTTGAATAATGGTTTCTGGGCAATTAATCTCCCTTGAGCTCATCAGTCTGTTCCCAGAAAGTTCTATTGCCCAAGGAACTTCTGTTGTCTAACAGAACAAGGCCTTGAAACATTATTTGCCAGAATCACAGCCAGAGTGAATAAATATTAATGGAACAGGACTTCTGAGGAAAATCCCAGTAATGGCCACCTCAGATTATGGCCAGGACAGGGACTGGCAGGGGACTGAAGCCAAAGGATTGGCAAACCATGAGCAGCAGCCCTGTGACACCCTCTGAGCTTTCCTGGGGGCTGTGCCAGCATCTCCCTCTGAAGGAGAAGTGTCCAGAATTTGCCAGCCCTCAAATTTGGGATGCTCAGAGGACCATCAACACCAGGAGACAACAGGGCTGACACCCCCCTCTGACACCTTGTGCAGGCTGCCCTGGAGCAGGGGCTGGACAGAGCTAAAGAATAAAGCAGGGATTGATTCCAAGCATCTCCTCCATGGATCCACCTTGGGCAGCACCAGAGCCCAGCCAGGGCTGCACCCAAGAGGAACCAAAATGGCCCCAAAATGCACGAGCGCTCCCGGGGTCTCTCCCTGGGATCAGTTCTGCTCCATTTGCACCTTGCACTTCATTGTCCCATTCCAGCTTTAGCCCAGGCAGTCCCACCCTGCTTGTTTTTCTCTCTGCAGCCCACGGGGTTTGTGCTCTGGGGCTGAGATTTGGATCATTTGTCCTTGGTGCCCAGCTGGAGCAGGAATTGTTTTGTCTCCCTGCTCTGTGCACAGAGCTCACCATCCCTGAATATGGAGCTCAGACCCACCCACTAAAGCAGCACAGAATGTGAAAAATAGAAAAGCTAAAAGTTAAGACATCACCTCCTGGAAGCTGAATCCTTTGCCCTGTGAGGCAAAAGCAACCAACCAACATACTTCATTGGGGAATTGAACACCTTTGCACAGTCCTTTGCATCTGCGTGTACGTAAGTGTAGAGTAAATGTTGCCTTCTCAGCTCCACAGTTAAAGTTACTCTTGAGCTCATATAAATCCTACTGGATTGTTTTGCAAATATTAAATTAGTCAATGATGAAGTGCTGCTAAATCCTTTAGAAATAAATTATTCTAAACTGATTCCAGGCAGATTTCCCTTTGTGAGCCTCACCTCTCTAGTATGTAATGGAGTGAGCCTTGCACTGAACTTTGTTAACAGTGTTGCTTCTGCACATTTATATTAAATCTGGTTTTGCTAACATCTTTGAGAGAGATTCTTTCAAGCGACCTACACCATTTATTTGCACCAAATTTCAAAACTCATTTATGGGTGGCTTTGCATCATCTTTTTAAGTATTAGTTCAACTCCAGTGAAATTTAAGAGCACCTCTGGGCTATGTCCCTTCCAGGAAATTGAGAAGAGATGAAATGGAGACAGCTACTCTTTAATTTGGGATGGCAAGGGTCTCTTTCATATGCTACAGATGTTCTCTTTGACTGTAAAATGTACCCTGGCAGTAAGGAGCTCATTTCCTTTTATTTCAGTAGATAGGAATCTTACCTTAGCAATCTACCACTGACCAAAGACACAGAAAGACTGAAATGTCATCTGATTTTGGAGTGGAGGGAGTTTTCCTTTTAATTCTCATAGACCTTATCTGGAAGCATTATTACTCTCTGGATCAGTACTTACAGATACAGCATTCAGAAAATAATCTTGTAGTGTTTGGAACAGCACATAAAGCCTAGGATATTAATAAATTAATATAACTTCTTTCTCAGCTCACAGAATTCTAGAAACTGATTTATCTGGTGATTTTACCTCCAGACTGCTTCGGAATATTTCCAAAGGAAGTGGTAAAAACTCAATATTTGGAATCCTATCAGTCTTAGCAGTCATGGTGAGTCACACAAACCAAGCAGCATCATCCTTTTTCAGCTGAAGAATGCCAGCTCTTACAAAGACTCCTTGGCATACCACCAAGCATGGGTATAGATATGAAGTTTCCCAGGCATGATAATCCCCACACGTAAACCTGAAAGTCAGTCTCCTTGAACAATTGGCAGTAATAATTCCTCACAGCTATTTTAAAAAGATGCTAAAACCAGCAGAGCATAGCTGAAGCACATGAAGTGTGGGGGGAAAAACCCAAAAAAAACAACTCAAAAAACCAAATCAAGTATACACAGAGAAGTTGATTCTCCTAGTTTGTAAGCATCAAATACTGGCCAAATAGCATGCATGACAAACACATGCCAGGCACCTGCCACTGTCATATTTTCTGAAAAATCCCTTCACCAGGATTTCTTCTCCTGGGAAGCTGAGAAGCCTCAGAGAAAAATGTAAATAATAATTGTCTGTTTGCTTCTCTTTTGTTTGGCTGCTTTGGAATATGGTCTGGAGATTGTTTATCCAACTGGTCATTGTTTGATCGGTTCCATGTGAATTGTTTTACCTTAATGACCAATCACCATCAGCTGTGGCAGACTCTGAGGAGTCAGTCATGAACTTTCATTCTCATTCTTGCCAAGCCTTCTGATGTATCCTTTCTCTTTCTTTGGTATAGTTTTAGTATAGCATTGTTTAATACAATAAAATATCATAAAATAATGAATCAGCCTTCTGAGAACGTGGAGTCTGATTCTCAATTCCTCCTTCATCCTGGGGGCCTCACAAATACCACAGCACCCACACGACCTCTAAGAGGGCATTTCAGACCCACAGAAACAATGTGGGTTCGCCTGCTTTCGCTCGAGTGAGCGATGCAGTTGTGGCTTGCCAGGAAAGCAGCAGAAAGCCAATGAAGAATTAAGAATTGCTGTTCCAGATATTCTACAGCTAACAGTACTTCAAGCTTCTGTGCCATACGAGTGTCTCACTAATTTAGCTGCAAAATGAAGAATGTGCCATGCCTCACGTGATGCTGGGCTCTAGTGACACATTTGACAGAAGGAAAAAACGAAGGTAAAGAACACTCCTTTGTCAGAGATTATGTTAACATCAAATAGTAAAAACCATAGAAAAGTAAAAATCTTTTGCACTTTTTATAGATGACAGGTTTAGAATGCTGCTGCACAAACCATCAGCCTGGCTTGCCCATCCAAATATATCTTTGCCACCTTCTGCTGACCAGCCCTTCTCCATGGCATTAACCATAAGGTATTTGCCATCACATTTCAAGCTCATTATGACTGATCCTTCCCAGCCATCACCTCTCATCAAGTATCCAGAGGCCTTCAATCAAGCTGTAGTGACAGCTCCCATCATCTCTGTGTTCATCTTTTAGACATGCACCTCTAGACTTTCTGTCAAGTCAAGAGCTGACGCATCCAGAAAAGCAATTTCTGGTTCTCTTTTGTATCTTGCTTAAAATTCTTCTTTCCTATGATGTCAATAAGAAGAATATTGTGCTGTATGAAAAGAGATAACACGTTGATCAAGAATATTAAATTGTCTCCCTCACAACCTATCTGTAAGTACCTTTGTGTTATTCTGAAGCCATGAATTATTTACTCTTCTTGATAAAGCCTGAGAGCTCTGTGGTTTATTAAAGATAAGTATGCAGGTCTCCCTCTGAGGTAAAAGAAAAGCACTCAGCAAACCCACAGAACTTGTTACTCATTTTCCTCTGGGTGTAACACAGCTCCACAAGATGGCATTGCACATGGCATTCCCAGGTGAGGAATACAGACACTGGCACACTCCCTGTCCTGCCTGCTTTGGTGTGGGAGGATGCAGCACTCAGAAAACTTATCCAGAAAGCTGACATCCTTATTGCTGTTCTTGGAAGCAACATGAGAAAACACACACAGGCAATAAAAATACATTAAAAACTACAAATTTTCCTTCTCGAAAACACAAGGTACTCCCTCCCAGACATATTTTATGAAAAATCTTTTTGCTAGGATCTTTTCTCCTGAGAAGCAGAGAGGCCTCAGAAACGAAATGTAAACAATAATTATCTGCTGCTGTGGAATGCAACAGGTGCATCTGTGATTGGTCTCATGTGATTGTTTCTAATTAATGGCCAATCACAGTCCAGCTGTCTCTGACTCTCTGGTCAGTCACAAGATTTTATTATCATTCCATTCCTTTCTATTCCTTTCAAGCCTTCTGATAAAATCCTTTCTTCTATTCTTTTAGTGTAGTACCAATATATCATTTTCTTTTAACATAATATATATCATAAAATAATAAATCAGCCTTCTGGAACATGGAATCAAGATTCTCATCTCTTCTCTCATCCTGTGAGCACCACCACAGTTCTCACTTCATAGGGGATATTTTACAGAGAAACAAACTTCAGGTGAGAATGAATAGGATACTCCAAGCTCTAGGCTCACTGTCACTGCAGAATTAATTCAATTCCATCCTGACCACTGCTGCTCATTCAATTCCTACCAAATACAATTCTCTAGCTGACGAAATGTTTTCCACACAAGCTGACTGGCCCAAAAAGGGTATCATTTAAATACCCTTAAAAGTGAAAATTAGCATGGGACCAAAAGGGAGACTCAGCCTCTCTGTGCAATTAAACAACTTATCTGGCTAGCTATTTTTCCTATTATGAGAAACAAGTGTACCCAGACTGCCAGAAGGATCAAAGCCAGATTTCTCATACATTATAATTTTATCAAGTGAAATTACCTGGAGGGGGGAAAATTGCAGTAACCTCAGAGCTTTGGACTCCTCCATTACTTCCATTTATTTTGCTTCTTTTCATCTTTCTCCTTCAATCCTTCCTTTCCCAGTCCTTGATTCCTGCTAACTTGCATTCCCAGTTCACCCCTAAGTTAGGTTCCCAGTCAGTCCTCAGTGGTCCTCTATTTTTTCTATTCCCAGTCCCCTAGTCTCTCATTTTGTTTTCCTCTGGTACTTTTCCCCCTTCTGTTCATCCTACTAAGTTCTGGCACAAATCCTTTCTGCACTAACATCTGCTTTGCCTTCTCAGAGCTAAACATTTTGCAAAGCTCAAGAACTTGTCCCACAGGGTTGCACTGTACAGGCATCAGCCTGCTTGTGCTACTGCTTGAAAAACGATAATTCAGACATCACTTGGTGCTTGGGGAGACAAGAGTCTGAAAAGGATTGGATGGTTGTACAGTTTTTCCATGCAAATGACTGTAACAGAGCACATTGCCTCTTTTCTGTTAGTCCTGGTGCTATCTGGAGACTAAAGACAAGTCAAAACAATTCATACCCATCCTGCTTGCTGCCATAAATTATCCATTCCCCAACACAAAATCTTTATTCTGTTTTTTTATATCTGAGCCATTATTTTCGGATGCTCTCCATCATTACAGAGCAAGTAGACAAACAAATAAAAACCTACCAGTGCACAACCCATTGAATACAAGTGTGACCTGACTGCAGAGCACTCCCCCGATCCAAGCACAGCACACAGGGACCATATTTCACT
>NW_005054429.1:814426-816274 GCF_000277835.1 Geospiza fortis | reverse complement strand
GTGCAGAGTACAAGTGAGCTCATGGGAACAAGCCCAGAACAAAGCAGATGCTTCTGTGCACTTCACTGTGCTGTGCCACCCCAGAGAGTGAAAGAAAAAGCACTTACAATCTGAGAAACCTGATGGATACACAAAACATCAAGTTATGAGAGCATTTCTCCTGAGACTGAAAGTTCTCTGGGGTGTCCCTCACTTGAAAAGCCACTGACCTTAGGATGAGCCTGCACATCAGGAACTTTCAGGTGTCTCTGTATTGTGAGAAGACCCAGGTAAAAATCCAGATTTAAGACATCTCTCCAACCAGATCAATACATTACAAAACTGTAATGATTCCAGCTGAGAATTTCTAAGAGGCTATAAAATATTAACAATAGGAAGCAGCCCTTTGGGAGAGAAATTTTCTCAGCCTACATCCTCAGAATTAATTTGCTGAACGGTTTTGTTGACAGATTTCTTAATAGAAGAATCCAACAATAGAAGAATTCAATTCTTTGGTTTGCTGTATTTTTTTTTTATGCAACACTTGACACATGCAATTGGCAGACCATAAATGTGGCTCTGGCTGTCAAAACAGGACAATCAGACACTTACACAAAGCTAATCAATTTCTAGACACTAAGAACTTCTCCAAGGACTTCCTAATATTCCAAAATCCATGGACAGTTAGTGAATGAATGTTTATCATCAACAGTAAGAGTCATGGAGACTCTAAAATTTTAGAATTCTTCCATTCATTATAGTATCATACTGCAAAGAGGTTGGACGAAAGCAATATGCATAGGCTTGAAAATAAAGGGGAAAAAAGCAATAAAAACCACCACAAACACTGAGATTACATTAAAAAAAAGGAAATTACACAAAAGGAAAACAACGTTTTGGTTGCAGTCTATTAAAGTGAATAATTAACAAACTTGTTGCAGTGGTATGTTTATGTTTTTAAAATAACATGAATTCAACATAAAAAGTGGCCCAAATGTGTCTCCTACAGCTGGAGGGCAATAAAACTGTAAAATAACCCAAAACATAAAACCATAAAAACAAAACATGTTCTGAAAGGACTTTCTGAATTTCAAATATCTGAAAGATAAGTGTCACAACACAGTTATGAATACTTTAAAACTAAAATTAAAATACCAAAAATGTAAGAAAAAAAGGCAGTTCCTCCTTTGAAAATAAAAACTGAAATGTACAAGGAGTTATGTTCAAAGCAGTTAGCAATTGTCTTACAACTGGAAACCTGAAATCATGTCCACATGTCTAGACATCAGCTGGACAAGCAGACAATGGGAATCTTTTTGTTCCTGCTAAGGAATGAGCATCTGGATAAAGTGATACCACCCCCAATAACAGAACTGTTGTTTGCACTTGAGGATTGCTTGAAGAAAATCTCAGAACCACAATTAACCGCACATGGTGAAAAAATGATTTCTCGGGGATTTCAGTCAGCACTGAGAACATTTTTATCAGCTGTGCAAAAGCCTGTGATGCCTCCTAACAGGAGCAGATTTGGAGGAGGCTGGATGGCTCAGCAACTACAAAAACATCTCAAGGAATTTTTAAAGAGTCTCAACCAGAAGAAAAGAAAAAGGTCAAAATCTTGCTACTAACTAAAAGAAATAAAAGCATATCCTGTTCTCAGTCACACAGCAACACTGATTGTCCTACATGAACAGAGAACCAACACAGTGCCCTGACAATGAAAAATTGATACTGACAAAGCAATTGAATTATCTGAGAATTACACTGAGCTGATCCAAAGCAAGAAAGAGAAGTAAAAACTCCCAACAATTTGCTAACTATAAAGCTCAGGAAAACTATGGACTTTCCAAAGAAAAATTTATTTAAACA
>NW_005054429.1:806974-814389 GCF_000277835.1 Geospiza fortis | reverse complement strand
GTAAATTCACATTACTGACATAAGAAACAAAACCTTTGACATATCATTCAACAAAGGCTTCTTAGAGGACAAGGAGTGCTTTTATCAGAAATATTATTGAGGAAATGTGGAATTATGTCTGAATCAAGCCAGCAGACTAACATGCTGTGACTGCCTCAGAGACAGACATGGGAAAACCATGACAGATAAAATGAGAGCATGTCATTATGGTGAAGCTGGTACTCAATTCAGCCAGAGAAAAACTTAAAAAGAACATTTGAGGCTGGCTGGAAAGAGAAGAATGTTATGACATGCATGAGTAAAGCCAGCTGATAGAATGAGCTGCCTCAAGAAGCTGTTTGAAGAAATCCTAGAGGGTGTTCAGCTATAGAATAAAAAGCACCCTGGGCTCTCAAAGCAGCTCACTGCAGAGCCTGGAGCAGGCTCCAGCTGCTCCTGGCACTGGACACACACGTGGAGCCTCCCCTCAACACTTTGGGGACACACAGGACATCCCCCTTGCCCTCAGCCACCATGTTGGCACTGGAATGGCACTAAAACCCGGAGAAACAGCAAGTCTCAATGTCACTGCCTCCACAAAGAAATTTTCATTTTGTGTTGCACGGTAACACCTTTCCTGTACCTCAGCTTTCAATAAAGGCATAAGATGAAAATTCTTAATTTGAAAAACCAAAGGTTATAATTACTGTCAAAACTAAAACTTTTTCTAGCGGCCTTTAGGATTAGTTACACTTTCTTTTGTCTGCACACCTGCTGATATTAACTTACATTCATTTCCTCTGCAAGCTGAGGGGTCCTCTTATGTTACTTGGATTCAATAAAATCTATAAAGGAAACTGTTGCTGTAACTCCTAATATACTCAACAACACTAGATAATTTGCAGCCTGACTCATACACTGCTTAGTCCATGCATGACCCTTGGTTTGGCTTTGATATCCAAAGTACACCCACAAAGTGGGTCAGGCTAAACAGGTTTTACTGTGCTTTTTATGGGGGTGGGAAACACTTGACTTTCCTTCCATCATTTGTCAGTCTCGCCCTGTTTATCTTTCAAAAAACAATGACAGAGGACAAAGCATCCAAAACCTCATTGTTTGAACACTTTTTAAAAGCACAGCCTAATGCAATATGTAATGGGTTTACATTCATTTCTGCAAGTCAAAAACTGCTAGGGTGAGACTGGGACTATTTACAGTAGCTGCTGGAAGCTGCTAACAGGCCTATCAGTTGCAGAGAAATGGAGCATTTTCACTCCAAATACCTAATGAGGCATGAAATCGGGGGGCAAACAGTGTGGTTTTAGGTCAGTGATTTGTCAGAAGGCCATAAAACTGATGGACAATGCAACTGCCTCCCATGCCTTGAGGAAAAAAAAAATCACTCTCAAAAGTAAAACCACAAAAGATATAAATAAACTTTATTTCAGTAAAGGTTTCACGGTCTAACTGTCTTATTTCTAAAAGGATTTCAAGGAACCATGGTAATTCCCATAGCTACAGCTGACAGAAAATTTTGATGTACAGTGAGTCACGGAGCAGAGCACTGCAGAACTGAAGAACAGTCACAGAATTTCTTGCAGAGCCCAATCCTTGCAGCAGAAGACGACTGAAAAAAAAAGAAAGCTAAGCTCCAAGAATCATTTCTTTGGTTTGTGCATACACTCAGCTGCAGTGACCATTTTAATATCAAGATAAAAATACGTGCAACTCACTTCATAGTCAAATGTCAGAGTCAGTTTCTGACGTTCCCTGCCACAAACATTTCAGGACTTGCTGCTCCATGAGTGGAACTGGGGAAGCGTGGCAGAACCCATGAGTCAGGAACAGAAAACTTCGCAAGCAAACATCCTCTTGCGGTAAAACACTCTAAAACATGTGTCACATGTGAATTTTGCAGCAACAAAACATTGCACAGGAGACCTCAAGTCCACACTGAGGCTCGTGAGGTGCTGTTACTTTGCTACTGCTCTGCTCCAGGATTTCAGCAAGCCATTCAACTTCTCTAAGTAATATTGCTGGGGACCTTCTCAATGAGATAACCAACTGGTGATTGTTAAGATAGGTGTGATTTGCCCTGGAAAATATCCTTTTATTAATACAGTGTGCATCAGCTACCCATAGTAGCAGTGCTATGCCAGTATAGCCATGTCACAGAGTAAACGTTTGCCTTGAATAAAAATATCACAGGAAAATTTCTCCCTCTACAGACAACATCACACACAAGAGTTTCCAAAAATTGGCTCATAATCAATCACTGCTAGTTATATATTTATTTTCCCACTAATATTATTATTAAATAGTTATTTTGCTGGATGGGTTTCCCAAAACTAGGGCTTAACTAGAGTGCTTTGCACTGGCTGCTGGCAGCCACAGAACTGACCATTCTCGACCTAAATGCTGATCTGTTCCTTTCTTCTCCTCAGCTTTGGTGCTCCATCAAGGCAGCATTAATTGAAGGCAAATAGCATCAAAGAAATGCTGAGTAACCATGAATCAAGCCCTACTATTTAACAGGAAAAAGCTGTGGAAGGCTTCCTGGAGTGCTGTGTGATCCACAAACCCACACTCACACTGACATAAAGCCCACTCACAGATCATTTATTCATGACACCTTTGCTCCCTGGGACATCAGGGTGCACTGGGGAGAAGTAACACCCAGACAAATGATTCAGCATGCACCAAGTCAAAAAAAAAGAAAAAATAGTCGTTTTCTCTATTTGATTCTTCACCAGCTGTCAGATTAACCACCTTCATTTGCCATCAAGCCAAGCATGGAGAGGACATTTTTCTTAGGAAAGGACAAACCCTAAATTCCTTGAGCACCCTAACCAGTTACCAGTGAGTAACCATTGACTGTCTTAGGGCTGTGCAAGGATTGGATGCTCTGGAAGTGACTAGAAAGAGGCTGAATGAGATTGCTTTTAGCAATGTCCCTGCTTTTTGAATCAGAAATAAATTCAATGCCTTTGGAGATGGGTAAAAGAAACTCCCAAACATTGGGTTTGTGTCCCAAACTGGCACAGAGTGGCTGCACCAAATCCAAGTTTCTGAGCACATTCCCTCCAGCCCCAAAGCAGGGAACACAGAAGAGCAGCAGGGTGATGCTGCATCATCTGTGAAGCTGCTCAGACAAGAGGAGCAGGCTGGAAGCAGCAGCCAAAATCCTCCTCGACACAACGATCTCACCGAGCAGGGAATGTTCCAGGCTATAAATTTATAAGGACTGTCACGAAATCGGCCTGGAAAGGGCAGAAGATTCCCAAAGAGGCATCCCAAGGTCCATGCCAGTAAAGCAGAGGATTGTCTTCGTGAGACAGCAACACTCAAAGTGTTGAGGGGGATTTTAAGGGATTTTTTCAGCCTGACAGAATTTCTGCTATTTCTAGATACCCCAAAACCTCCACATAATATGAAACCACATATTCAACAGTTGTGTGCCAAAATGTAAATGCGAATTTAAATAATCAGAAGTCTTTATAACATTGCCAAATGAAAATTAAAAAAAAAAACAACAAAAAACAGAACAACTAGGCCAGAGAGCGATTTGAGACACTGCATGCATGCTAGTATATCCATAGCTAACAAAATAAAACTTATTAGCATGCTACAAAATATGCCAAGGTAATTTTTAAGATTTTTTAAAATGAGTTTTATGGTGTTACCCAGACTTTCAATGACTTAAAGATTTGATGTGAAATAAACAGCTCTGTTTGTGACATTACTTGATGACTTTTGGATAAAATACAGCACTTGGCATCACATTATCTACAAGGAAAACTCAAGTAGGCTATTTATTTCCCTTTTTCCATTTATGTCTAAATGCTCTCTACCAAAACTATCAGCTTTTTTCTGCCTTTTTCCCTGCAACAATTGCTCTCTATATCTCTGACTTCGTGTTTCTGAAAGAGTAGATAACAATATTTCATAAGAAAATCACAGAGAAACTCAAAGCAAACAATATCTATGCCTACTTGGTGTTCCAGCACATTTTGTAGGAGCTAGCCAGAGATGTTTGCCTTGAAGAAAAGTAATAGGATCCCTGGTGGTAGCAAAAATATATAACCACAACTACATTCAGGTTGTTTTTTCCCCAAATATGCCAAATAAAATAAAGTGGGTGTTTTATTTCTATTTGACACTAAAGTTTAAAAAAAATCCACTCAATGAGATAGTGATCCTATACTAGTGGAATATCTTAGCCTGTTTCATTTTAATGAAAAACCAATTTAACAGCATCCTCAAACTTGCTTAGGCTGAAAGAGAAATTAAATCTGACACTTTCCACTATTCTAGACCAGGCTGATTTCTAGACCAGACTAACTGGATATCATACAGGTGAACAGAATCTCTAGGAGGTTTTTAAAATAAGGTGTAAGATCTTAAAATAACGCTGAACAGTGGTCAAATGATAGATATGAAAAATTTTTGCTTGATTACCTTTGAAATTTGACGTGAGCTGCCTGGAGTTTATACTATATTGAATACAGTTACACATGGCTTTTTTCCGAGTCTATCACAAAGCTTTTTGCAGACAGCAACAAGTCTGTCACTGCATTAAGCTCTGGAAATCAAGGCAATGGAAAACCAGCAATTTTTAAGTGATCATGTATGTCAACACTGCTTTATGCAGTTTTTACACGTGAGGGAACTGAGGGACACACAAATCACTGACTTAGTGAGCAGACACAAACTGGAGAGAGTAGGACTTGTGCTACTGCTCAACCAAAAAGCCATCAAAAATTACCTTGACATGCATATTGCTTTGCAGCATGAGCTTTCACATTTTTCAGATACCCTTATGAGTGAAAATGGTAAATGGAGCCAACCTACACTGGCAGAGAAACAAATTTAAATTCCCCCCTGCCACAGCTGAGACAGCCACAACTCACAGAGTGCCACCATCCAAGTGCAGAGAGTTTCAGCCCACAGAGAACAGCACTGCACCACTTCAGAAGGCTGCAAATGCCTCCTCTTGTTGTCCTTCAGCCTTTTATACCCCTCATGCACTGCCCCTGTGTGCCCTCTGCTCCCTGTGTGATTGCTCGGCACCCTGGGCACCCCATGGCTTTTTACCTTTAATATTCTTCACCTGCTTTTCACAGCTGGAGCCAACTAGGGATCAGGCTCAGCTGCAGCCCCACTCCCAGGCACCACAAACTCTGTGCCTATGCCCACCCAGAATCACCAGAATATGAGAATATTTCTACCACACCCAGTTCCACTTCTTCATCCTTATTGAGGATCCTTTAAATCCCAAAGCTCTCCCTCATTAAAGCACCATCCCATTTACACAGAGGACAGCTAATGTGATCAACCAAACCCAGCCTAAATCCATGGCTGGCAGATTTGTTAATTCCCAAATAACCTGGGAGCAGCCCCATCCAGTCAGCCTCACATATTGACACTAACAGTGAAAAAGTGAACACACCTCACTGCCCTTCCTAGATTTATGTAATACAAATTGATGTCACAACCTGTAGCTCAAATATCTCCCCTCATGAATTATTCCCCTCCATTAACTCCACATATTTCATCCTAAGCCACACAAGTCAGCAGAAGCAGCCTCATTGAGGCTTTCTTGAACGACAGCACTTCACAGTCTCTCTGCTGACCCACTGCATGATTTAATATCTGGAATTTACAATGGTTTTCTTTAGTGGTCAGATGGAGAAACAGCAAATGCCACAACCTACATGATGTTACACATATTAAAGCTTCACATTCCCATGCTTTAGAACCCTGGCTATCTCCTGAAGCAGGGATAAAATAATTTCTCCACAGGCTTTTAATTATTTTCAGACCACAATCCCACCAATTCTTCAACACTGTTCAAAAGCTTAGGTAAAAAGGTATCCTGATTTAGAGTCTTGCATTCTAAAGGCAATTTCAGTGTCATATTTCTATATGAAAATACCCTCTCCCTAATCTCTTTCCTAGTACTGACAAAAGCTACTGTAAATAACAAACTTTTTAAAAAAACAAACAAAAACCACTTTGCTGCTTTGGGTCTTTTGTGATGTTTCTACTCCATGTGCCCAGCTGGGTTCAGTACTCCATTTTCTAATATATAAAAACAGCAAAAATATACCAAAGTGATAAAAACCTACCACTAGGTCTCAAGAGAGCACCTAGCTCTATACCCAAATATTTATGGGTAAATAAAGCTGAGCTTCTATTACGCAAACTGCTGCCTCATCTCAGTCCCAAATGATTTCTTTAGCACTGTCAGCACAGCTGTGAAACCCCATGGAATTCACTGTTCTGGTGCTTACACCAGTTCCTATGGCTCACTACAATTCTTTATTTTAGGTTCTTGCCATGCCTTTCTGTATTTGCCCTAAGAATCAGCTTCCTTACTATTAACACCCACTGGAGATCTGTAGGAGAGCAGTTATTTAGTTAGACCAACAAAACCTTTGTATGGGCATTAAGAGGTAATATGAGGCTTTATTTTAGATATCACTAGTGCCATCATAATTTGAAACATTAGAAATTTAAGCCACTTATCAGGGCAACTGTGTTCTGTTTGCTCTTTGAACTCTAGAACGAACTTTGTTCTAAAAACTAAAAACTCCAAGAATAACCAGGGTGTGCTGTCATTATTTAGACGTGGACCAAGTGAAGGCAGGTGAAATTTTCCTATCTCCTCCCTGATAAGTCCATTATTGTCCTGAAGGATGGAAGAGACCTTCAGGATCATCCCAGCACAACCACCACACCACCGACACACCTCTTGAACACACAGCGGAATTTATTTTAAAAGGCCAACCAACCAAAAAACTCAAACCCAACCATTCAAAAAAAGTAACTTTTGAGGGATATTCTAGTGACCAAAAAAAGAGTGACAGACTTTTGAGAAACGTTCTGGTGGCCAAAAAAAGTGACAGACTTTTGAGAGACGTTCTGGCGACCAAAATAGAGTGACAGACTTTTGAAGGATGTTCTGGTGACCCAAAGGCCGTGTTGGGTTTTTCCCCTAAATGAAGAGACAGATTTGAGGGGGTTTGGCTTTGTTTATTTATTTATTTAAAACAAAGAACAGCTTTGGTAAGAACTAATTTTGGAGTTGGGGTGAGACGAGAAATAGAGGCTGAGGGTGGAAGCACATAGTATCCCGGGAGAGCACAGGTGACATCTGGGACAGCAGAGGGCATTTCCAGGACAGCACAGGGCATTGCCAGGATAGCACAGGGCATTCCCGGGACAGCACAGGGCATTCCCGGGATAGCACAGAGCACTCTAAGATAGCACAAGGAATCCCGACATAGCACAGGGCATTCACGGAATAGCACAGGACATTCCCAGGACAGCACGGGGCATTCCCAGGATAGCACAGGGAACCCCGGGACAGCACAGGCAACTCCCAAGCCCCGGCGAGGCCCCGGCCCCGGTCAGCGCCGGTCCCCCTCAGCCCC
>NW_005054429.1:806139-806628 GCF_000277835.1 Geospiza fortis | reverse complement strand
TGCTGCCCCTCAGGGAGCTCGGCTGTGCGGGGAGCGCTGGGTTACATCGCACACACAAACCTCGCGGGTTGGGGTTTCCAGCGCTTTCCTCTTTCCGCCAAGGAGAACTCCCAGCAGAAGCAGCCGTGTGCTCCTCCCAGGCGGAGGAGAAACGCGCTGCAGCTCGCACCAGGAATTGCTGTGGATTAATGGATGAGATCCCCGTGTTCCGTCAGCAGTGCTGTCGTTTGAACAAAGCGAGATGACAGACTTGTTGTGCTTTTGTGCAGTTTAATATCATAGAGGGAATATCACATAGCATAGGACAGATACCAGACATTGTAATAGTTATTTAGTTTGGGTTTTTTTCCCTTAGAAGACAAATTTGGTTTCTCAATAGGAACATCTGCCAAGAGTTCTGACTTAGAAATGTTGAAAATTCCGAGTATCACTTGTATATTGACATGGTGTATTTCAGCCACACACACGAACCCCACCTTCCGCAGCAGG
>NW_005054429.1:785710-806123 GCF_000277835.1 Geospiza fortis | reverse complement strand
ACTTGAAGCAGGCTGGATGCAACAAACTTCTTTGAATAAAGTTATTTGGTATTGCCTGAACTGCTGTTCAAATGTTAACTCAGCTGCAGTGAACTTTGGTCATTACTAGCTCCAGTTACCTTGGCTTGAAACACAAACTTAGTGCAGCTAATAATAAAAGATTGTCATTAGAGCTGGTTCACTAAGATGGTGAAGTTTGTTAGGTGGTCTTTTAAAAAAGATTAAAAAATCATTCACACACCACACCAGCTATTGTGAAGAATTTGATTCCTCCCAGACACAACCAGTACACTGCTTTTCCATTTTCCTGGGGTTTGCCTTTGCAGAACAGGGTGTAGGTGAACATAAGCATCCCAATTAAACTACACTCATTGTAATTAAGGTTCTCAGAGGATTTGAAAGCAAGTGATTCCTTTCTTTTGGTAAAAGTTTGTTTTTTACGTTGTGGTGGAAAATAGTGCAAGATGGGCTCCGGCTCTGGTGTGTTGGGGCCAGCACTGGGCTAGCAACAGGCAGGGTGTGAGACCTAAATTATTGTTTCTTTTAACCCAATAACCAACCACCCGTGCCCACAATGTGGACTTTTTATCCAGTTACACAAAAGCAGCCAAACCCATGGAGAAGAAGGTGAAGGAGAAGGACCAGCCTCCACCCTAAAACCTCCATCTTGCTTTATGTATATTACTGTATTCTGAAACCTTAAGCTCTAAGTTTCCCCCCCTGTGATATCACACACTTCTATTCAAACTCCACACCCACAATCCCAGTTCTGTCATTCCATTTTGGAAGCTTCTCCACGGCCTCAGGTGAAATGCAGTGTTCTCTTGGGGGTCAGTGCCTGTCAGCACAGAAAGTCTGAAATTCTCAGTAACCAGGGTTCCAACATCAGTCTGCAGTGGCTCACTTGGCATCTGGTAATTTAATTTGGTATTAGTGTATAGCTATGAAATAACTGCCCAACAGAGGGCTGCACACAAAAGCCACATGACCCCAAAAATGCGCACATCTGGAACTGCCAGTCTTGGTGCATAGCCCAGCCTGGCTCTTGGAAAGGCTCAGGTTGATCCGGGGTGTTTACCTGCACCTGATGCACGTGCGAAGAACATACAGGAAAGTGCTGCTGGATGGGAATTGCTAACTGACACCAGCCAGGCCACCTTCTGCAGCTTTTTTCCTCCTTAAAAACTCCTTAGGTGAATTGTGTAGCCATCAGCAGTCCCTCTCTGTGGGCAGCTGGCTCTTGGCTAGCAGGGATTGCCCCAGGAGTGGGGGTCCCCAGGAAAACCAGCGACCAGATCTCTGTGAACAGTTCATCCACTTTGCTCCCAGATTGCTTTTGAGACAGTCATGCCACTAAACATTTTGAATAGATACTTAGTTTAGCCAAAAAAAAAAGCCTCTGAAAGGGGTAGAAAATGCGTGGTTTAGCTCCAGAATAAATTTTAGTTTTATCTGGACTAGAGGGCTATAATTTCTTTACATGTTTTTTAATTACTTAAATCCAGTATGTCAGGCTTATGGAGAAAAGTTTGCGCTACAAATCTGATTGATTTTAATGCTTTCTCTAGGGTGATCTTCGCAGAAACTCCTAAAGGCTTCAAAGATTTCTTTTGGGCAAAATAAGTGAGCTGAGTTGTTCTGATAAAGGAAAATGGATCCTTGTTCAGTTGGAGTTCAGCTCCAGGCTACCAACGAGTGCCACAAGATCTATTACACCCGTCACACTGGCCTCAAAACCAAACAAGATATCTCTTCATCTGACCTCCTGCTGCTTCAGCTGAGGACTGGGATAACCCTGTCAGAGAACAACACAATCTGCTTCCACCATGCCAAAATTTACATTGAGAGGTTTGAAGACTTACAAAAATCCTGTTGTGATCCCTTTAACATCCACAGAAAGCTATCAAAGAAAAACTTGCGAGCCATTGACTTGGACGATGCGGCTTTTCTGAGTGCCAAGTTTGGAAGGCAGTTTGTTCCTGGTTGGAAGCTTTGTCCCAAGTGTATGCAGATCATCAATGGAAGTGTGGATGTGGAACCTGAGGAGCGCCAGAGGAGAAGGCTGGATCCAGATGTATGTATATGGATCAGTTTCCCAATCCCCTCTGAACTCTGCAAGCTATTACACTTCCTATAACTACTACATAAATTTAATTTTTCTCACCTAGAAATAAGAAAGGATGTAGTCTTTTAGACGTACAGGGGTTTACTGCATTTAAACCTTTGTTTGGAGAACCTTAAAATCTTCTTCTCTAATTAAATAATATGCCCTCTAAGTTTTGAAAAATTGTGTCTACTTATGAATTCATGTGAATACCAGACTGCTGCTGGTATTTTAAGCTGTTATTCAAGCCTTGCAAACAACAAACTCCTGAGCACTGCAAAAGTTGTTGCAAAAGTTGCTTCTAAAGATGTCTCTTCAGTTAAAAAAGAGAAGAAGGCATTTTGTGTTGCAGCTCATTATGAAATGAGCCTGCAGTGAGGTGCATTAAGTGTACTCCTGTTGTGGTGTCTGGGCTGTGAAGGCCGTGGCATTTGGTCAGGGACACTGATGAACGGGTGTGGGAGGACACTTCTCCGGGTGCTGAGCTTGGAATGTGGCTGGCACAGGGAATCTGCACCCTGAGCTAAGAGGAGTTGCATCCTAGGAGCTGCTCCCCTGCTGTATTTTTCATTTCTGTGTCAGTGTGATTAGGAGGAAGATTTGATAGCATTGATTAAAACTGCCACTACAAAGCTTGTGTTGCTGGGGTCAGAGACAGGTATAGTTGTCCAGCATAAAGATTTTAAGTTGTTCCTCCTGGGAAATCATAGAATCATAGGTCAAGAATTCATCTAGGTTATTACAATATCTTTGACTAGATATTTTCTCAAGATCTGTATTTCTGATGAAGTGACATTTTCTCTTCCTTTAGGGGCGTACAGCTAAGGCTTTAAAGTCTCTCCAGTTTGCTAACCCAGGACGACAGACTGAGTTCACTCCAGAGACCAGTAAAAGGGAAAAAAGAAGGCAAACCAAAATCTCAGTGTTTAATTCAGACAGGTAATTTGTTAGCTCTATTTACATTAACTTTCATTTGAAAATAAAGTAGCCTTGATGGTCAGGCTGTAACATTAGCTGTGTGGATGTTTATGTGTGTATGGATTGGGTTCTTGGTTTTAGGGATGTTGAAGATCCCTCTCATTCCTGAGATAAATAAAAGAGAAGATAAAACGTTAGCTTACAGTTCATATTTCAGGCAAACACAAAAAGGTGTTTGTGAGGCACAATACTACATAGACCATAGATGTAGCTATTAATACATGCATAAACTAAAATTCTGATAATAAGATAAATTTGAATACAGTAAGATCAAATAGGCTACACTTTAAATATTGGTCATCATCTGTCTGTAAACTCAGTAGTTACACTTGGTAAACAAAAGTGTGCAAGTTAGGACCTTACCTTCCTTTTGAAAAACAAAGTTAACATCCAGATTGGATAATACTGGATAACAAGTTACAACCTTCTAATGTGACTGATTACAAAAAAAAAAAAATAGAAAAAAAAATTCTATTTGTCAAAATATACAAGAAATAATCACATTAGTGTGTTGTATCATATCAAGTGTAACTGTACCAGACAGAAACAGACACTAAATGTGCTGCTCACCAACTACACATCCTTCCCTCTCCCTCTGTGTCTCCTGCTTAGTTTGGGCACAGAGTGGGGATACAATTTTTTGGAGATACAATTAGGACTGGCAGATGTTACCAAACACAGTAAGGTATCTTTGAAATTAACAGTGTTAAAGTGAGCGCCTGAAGAAAGCAAACTTCCCTCCTGTCCTGGTTTTGCATGGGAAGCATTCACAGAAGTGATGCTAAGCTTTTAGCCACTAGAAGGCTGTACACACCTCTGTGAAAAAACACACGTAAAAGACAAAAGAAAAACTTCTTTCCAAGAAGTTCCTTTTTTCCTTCTGGCCTAAAAAAATCTCAGCAACTTGGCATCAAAACAGTAAGGGGATTTTAACATGGAAAAAATAGCTGTTTGTTTTTCATTGCACAGGCAAGTAATTCCAGCCAAGAGCAAGGTGTATGACAGCCAGGGGCTGCTGCTGTACAGCGGGATGGACCTGTGTGACTGCCTGGACGAGGATTGCCTGGGCTGCTTCTACGCCTGCCCCAAGTGCGGCTCCAACAAGTGCGGCACCGAGTGCCGCTGCGACCGCAAGTGGCTCTACGAGCAGATCGAGATCGAGGGCGGGGAGATCATCAGGAACAAGCACGTGGGCTAGGGGCCATCATGGCCCTTGTTCCATGCCGAGTGGATGGGCCATGCTTTGGGTAAACACAGCACATGCAGGGTTTAGTTTACTGTAATCTCTTGGGACTTGTCAGGACCCGTGGGATGAATGCGCTCACTTTCACAGTTGTTTTCAGTGTGGTCATGGACATAACCATGCTGCTGTCTTTGCACTGTAGTCAGGCTTCTTACTCATGCAGGTGGGATCTCACTGAACAGCTGTATTCAGCTACAAGGTGCTGAATTCTAATGTGATCTATCCTGAGCCACTCGCTGTTCTTTCATACATTGGTTTGTAGAATGTACCATCTCTGTGCATCCCTCATGTCTCCTTCTCAAATTCAGGATCTCGTGGGTTTTAATCTGTTTTAGGTGAAAGTTCTCAATGAATTCACATGCAGTGTTAAAGGTGCTCTCTTTCTAGTATTAATAGTGAATACTGTGTCCTATATAGAGTATTAAAGCTACATCTGGTAAATCCAATCCTGTTCACTTAAAAAGGAGTCAAAAGCATTTAGGTGTTCAGATCTCATCCCAGTTACTGGGATTTGAGGTCAAGTTATCCTTATGAATTCATAAGGGTATGAATTCATATTAAAATATTGAAATTAACCTGTCAAGGCACTGTGTTAAAGTATTACTTACTACTTTGTTGGTTTCCGTAGAACAAAATTAAAACAGTTTTGCTCTGTTATCAGTCTGTAATTGGACTGAACCAGTACTTCAACAGCCCTCTCCCTGTTTTGTCTTTTTACTGATTTTTAAGGTTTATATGCAGTTGAAATGAATTTGAGTGTTTGTTTCCAAACAAAGATTTCCAAACAGTTTTTTTTTTGAGTGTTTGTTTCCAAACAAAGATTATCTAGACTGTTGCCAAAAAAACCCAGATGAATGGAAAGTATCTTTGGTTGATATATTATCTGTCTTCATAATATTAAACTTTTACACTATAAGAAAGCTTATTGAAAAGATTTTGTAAATTAACTCTTAGTGACATTTTTATTCTTGTATTTTGTTGTGTTTTGTATAAATTTCCTATCTTTTGGTGGTTTGGTTTGCTGGGTCACATTTTTTCAATAATACTGTTAAGTTCTTGCAGACTTACTTGGTAAAGTTGTATAACCTTGCAATGTGCTCAGCAGGTCTTTTTCTTTTCTGGTAAGTGTCATGAATGTTGCCTTGGCAAAATCCAAAGTTATGCTTTGAGTTATGCTGACATCTGCTGGTCCTGCTGGAGTATAAGCACTGAGATGCTACATTTTTATTAAATCTGTTCTAAAAATAAATCAGACTCTTTCTTTGGTCAGAGCATTGGCAGCTGTTGCAGTGGATGTCTCTCACTGTTTCATCTCTTAAGCAATCTTTTGAATCAGGTGAAAATATAAACAGGTAACTTCCAGGAGAGTGAGAGGGGAAAAGTGGTTGAGTCGTGTCATTTCCGTGTGTTTATTATTTTTTTTTTTAATGAGACCAGAGTTGGCAGTACCCACTGTTAATAAACTTAACAGGCTTCCATGTGTGTGCTGAGTGCAGCCCCTTCAGGTCCACAGCCAGATTTTGGATTCACTAACTATCAGTAACTTCAGGTGCCTAGAGCATCTCATTATTAAAACTGTATTTCTGCACCTCCATTAAGTCTGTGCAGTTAGTACATTCAGCCTCTCATTTTACAGCTGCATAGCAGGGGATTACTTTCCCAAATAAAACACTTGTTTCCTAACAATGCAAATAGTGAGTACTGTCCCCAAGGACACTTAGGGTTTAGGTTTTTTCTGGTAAAAAAAAATGACATTTTGGTGTTGGCTGTTCACATGTCCTCCTAACATATTTATGACATTTCCATTTAGCTGCATTTCCTAAGATGGCTAGGCTGGAGTGTGTCACTAAGTTCAGTAGCATGTTTTTATATGGTTCCACATGCCTCACAACCATTTTTGTCTTAAAAGACATTGTTACAAGTCAAACTTTGCTAGATTTAACCTGCTTACAGTATGAATTTCTCTTTTTGCTGTTTTTATAAACACCACACAAACTATTTTGTCATCATTTAAAGTGAGTGCATGTGACTCCCTGCAGCACATGGACTTCCCCATCTGCCAGTTACTCACAACTAAACCTGTTAAACAGGACATCATTTTAATAGAGCCAAAAGAAACAACTACTTTCCATAAAATCCAAAATTCAGGTGCACCTCAGTGGCTGTATTAAAGCTTTCCTTTTGCTATTAATTGCAAAAAGTTATGTCTTGGCAAAGTTTACATATTCAAGGGACAAAAATCAATGACAAGAAAAGACTGGTTAATGAAGAATGAATATCCCATTAATCAGTTTGGGATTATTGAGCAGAAGCTCCAGAATTGTGTAAGAAACCAAGCCAGTCCTTAACACTCTGCTTTCTCATACAGAGCAAACTTCATGTTTAGAAAATGGTCAAGTTTAACACCTTCAAAAGTCAGTGAGGGTTCTTCTGCTGACCCTGTGAGAATTGCTGCACAAACCTGTGGTCAGACCAGAGATAGGATGTGCCCCTTTGTGAAGCTGAACATTTAAAACCAATTAAGTATGCCTTGGGATTTTTTGTGTTAAATACTCAACAATACAGAGCAGTCAGGTAATTAACTCAGAGAAGCTTTACACTAACTTTTTCAGCTATTATGATACAAAAAGACATTTATCTTTGGGAGGATGTTATAGCCTTATCCTTAGACACAGCATGAATCTGGGTTTTGGTTTTTTTTTTAATCAGTTAAATTCATTTCTTCAGTAACTAACATTAGACAACCTCTAACTTTTGAATCTCTTACCATTCAATACATGAGAAAGATCTGGAAGTGGACAGACCTACACAAAAATTGTAATTTTATAAATCCAGAATTAAAGCTTCTATAGGAAAAGAAGAAAGTTAAGGTGACAAATTTATACCTATTTTAGATCTGTTTTAATGTTCCTTTTAGCCTTTTCTCATAGGCATTACTCATATTAGCCAGAATGGACAACTGCACAAACTCTCACTGAAATCCCATGGTGACAGAGCTCCCGAGAGGTTAAGTGGACATCTGTCCCTTGGTGCGTGACAGAAACACCTACAGCAGTCAGCATCGAGGCCTGAAGAGTCCTCAGTCTCATGGCAAAACACAAACACACCATTTCCAGCTTTGTTTTCCCCTAAAATTCCCAATTTTCTTTTGTCATATTTGTGTCTCAAGAAATGCAGTTCCAGCATTTCTCAGCTGATGTCTCAGTGGAATACAGGGTGTGCTGACATATGGTAGCTTGTCCCTCAAGATCCAGGTCTTTTTCCCCAATAACTCCTCAGCAAACATTCTGAAAGCTTTGTTCATCTTTCTACTGGCTTCTAACCAATACCACACTAATGCTACTTTATTTAAAAGCTCATTCAGACATTTCTCTCTAAATTATACATTCTTTTAAATCCAGCTGATGGCAGAGGAGCAGTTCATTGAAATTAATATATTCGAAGATCATTAATTATAAGTTGCATCTAATATTCACCAATGTGGCAGCCGTAACTAGAACTACTGTTATTAGATTTCAAATCAAATCGACACCAGTTAGATGTCAAATCATCAGCTGCCCTTTAACATGTATTAAAAAAATATTGTAGGGAGGTGTGAAGCCTTGCCATTAAACTGTCCAGTTCACTGCTGGAAGGAGTTTTGTGCCGGTTTCCCACTCTGAAATAGGGAATTTCCATGTTTCTAGTCTCTCAGACCCAGCAGAGGGCATCAGCCTACTGCAAACCTGTCCACGAGTTCTGTGCTGCGCCTGCAAGAGATGTGACCCCAGAGCTGGGGGACTCCTCAGAGAGGAATTCATGGGAGCATTCAAAACCCGAGCACAGGATGAGAAAAGTGTCACCCACAGCCGCGAGGTTGCAGCAGAGCTGACTCAGGCACAAGATTTGCACTTAAGAGAAATTGATTTTCTTTTTGGGCTTGCTAAGAGCTTTGCAGCCAATCCCCAAACACCTCGATGGCTGCTAGCTCTTCCAGAGGAGAACAGCACGTTTTAATAGATACATTTGAAATTTACTTTCCAGTGTGAAAGTTTGGTTTGGATCTCCTGCCTGAACATCGCCTCATAAATGCAGTATTGGGTAGCCAAGGAGGCACTTACAGCAGGGCCCTGCTCTCCTGATAAAATGGAAAACTTTCCACACAAACATGGAAAACTTTCCCACACAAACAGGGACAGCATTTTCCCAGGATAGCAAGAGCAGCAGCCATAAGCAGCCTAGCCTGAGGCTCAGGTAGGGAAAAGACACGAGAGGGACTTTCCCTGGTTCTCCCACCATGACCAAGTGATGAGAAAATTGCCCTAATTCTTCTCTCCTTCCCTTCAGCAGCCCTGTGCATGTCCTCAGCAGCAGATGAAATCGGGATCACACACTAAGTGACTTGCCCTTCTGAGCTCTAGTCAGGACAGCATTAACAACTTGGATCACAAGCTCAGCTCTCCATCTCACCCACAGATGTCAGCATCACCTAATGCAACCTCCTGAGAGTGGCTCCACGCAGAGCTCCAGCCTGCAGACTCAAGTAAAAGCAATTCTCTTCTATCATCTTCTGAATTTCTCCTTGTTATTCTTCCAGTTTTCCTTGCATTTTAACTGATAGCCCTACCTACTTTTAAATTGATTGTTTTAGCTGCTGAATTAGAACCATGAAGTAGAAAACAGGAACATATTAAAAAGAACATACATATATGTATGTGTACACCACCCAGCAGCAGCTGTGCAGTCTGGGTAAGCTGGTTAACAGCACCATCACAACTTAAATTCTCAAAGAGAAATCACTGGGAATTCCAAGATCCTACTTCGTTCACAGCTTTCAAGGCCTCACAAGTCATCTGAGAAACCTTTTAACATAACCACTTGGCTTAAAGGTAGAAAATAAGATTTTAGCAAATGTCAGTAACATAAGTTTTCTTAATTCACCATTTCTTTTTCTAGTCAATCCTGCATTAGAGTACCTTATAATCCAGGTGAGAATGAGTTTTCTTCTCACTTCATCCATTTTCTGTTGCGAGTTTTTAGCACACAATAAAACCACCCACAAACAACTGCAAACCCCACTCTCAAGCTTCCAAGCTGCTCCTCTCCTTCTGTTTTATAACATGGCAGTGCACTCTCAGCTGACTTGCTTGCCAGTTTTCAATCAGATGGGCTGGATCTTGACAGCTGGCTTCAATGCTGCTGCAAGTTCTCTCTTAACCATCTCTTTTTAGTAGTCATTATAATTAGAGTGATTATCTTTTGGCTTAGTTTTCATTTGTTATCTTTTTGCTGCTTCCTGGGAGTTTCAGTTCAATCTCTAAAAAAAAAAAAAGAAAAAATAATCAGAGCTAGTTCTCTGTTAAATACACCTGTGCAGGATGTCAAACCTCCAGCAGGCTCCTTAAATTGTGAGCGCTGAGGGAGCCCCAAACCTCAGCTGCACTGTTCCCTGTCTCACCAGTGAGCTCCAAATAACAGCCCTGGGGCTTTGAGTGGAATTGCTTAGAGCAGTGAAGAAAGCCAAGCAAAGAGCTGTGTTCTGCCCAGGTGAAATGTATCAGGATGAAATGCTGGGACTGACAGAGCTGTTTGGACAAAATCACCTCTCACCCTCACTGCTTATGTGTGAAACAGGAGGAGACATTGTGCCCAAGATCTTGTGATCCTAAGGAGCCACCATGGAAAGCAGCTACGGAGTGTACACCTAAAATAAAATTGCCTTCTGCTGTGGGATTCCCAAAATAACATGCTGGGTAACCTTTGCAGGATTGTTCCCTAAAGATCCACAGAAGCCTGAAGTGCCAAATGCCTGCATCTGAGCTTCAGTACTTATGTTTCCCTCAGGATGAGGCTTGGAGATGGGGACAGGGCAGCCAGACAGGCACAAGCAGAACAGATGACTCTGCTTCTGCTTTCTGTTGGATGTGGTCAGTATAAACAAACTGTACTAATGAAAGTTGGTTATATCTCCAGAAAAAAACAGAATTTTATTTTTCACAAGAGAAGATTTTATTTCTTCCTATTGGGTTTGAGGGTTGGGTTTTGCTTTTATCAAAAACCCCAGAAAGGCCAAATTTATCCAGCCTAACCTCTCTGCTTTATGACTCCCCTGGGTTAATTTTTTGTCTGTGAGCTGCTGACTTGAAGTACAGATTGGGCTGGCAGTGCTTTGGAGCAGATGAGGATGCAGGGCTGCTGTCACAGGACATCTGTCACAGGAGCTGCTGCAGAAAACGTCTGCAATTCCTTCTGTGCTGGGAGTGGCTGCAGCACCCAGCTCTGGGTGCACACTCCATCCCACCAGGCACCTCTGACCCAGCCATGGTTTTCCTTGTCCACCCTCTGAGCACATCCTGCCTCCTTGGCTGGAAGTTCTAGTTCTGCTGCAGAGTGGCAGAACCCACCTCACTAACATTGTAGGTGTAATTTATTTCATTTCCGTCTGCACAGTGCTCCAAATGATGCAGGGCTGGGTCACATCTCAGTGATGTGTGTGTGTGTGTGTGTGTGTGTGTGTGTGTGTTCACATGTGCTTGTAGGGCTGTAATGTGCAGTTAATGCAGCCAAACTGGGTGCATCTCCTCTCTCAGAAATACCAGGTACAAGTGGCATGGGTCCAAGTTGCCGCTGATCTGGATTAGTTTGATCTGCCCAAGAAGGAAGAAGTAAAAGCACTTTTCTGCCTGAGAGTGTGTTCTGTCCCACAGGCTATGAGGAAAGGGGACCTGCACTCCATTGTATTGACCTCAGTAATTATTTAATAGTCAGACACCACCATGTGCAACAGAGCTTCTGGAGGAGCAGAGCTGGAGCCCTTTCCCCTTCCACATCTCTTCTTTCCACTGACACCACTAATTATTATTATTATTATATTATCACAATATTATTTTTCCCACCCAGCACTGATTGCTGGTGCTTCTCACATGACCAAAATGGCTACATTTCAACTTTATTTTTCTCTTTTCTTTGATGGAACTGCAGACAACATTTAGATTTGAATAAAAAAAGCAAATAATGCATGTCAGAGTAGGCATCAGGGAACATCGAATTGGTTTTTCCCAGTTCCGAATCTATTTCAAATAGGGTAATGCAATTAAAGGATAATTACTAGAAGTGCAAAGCCCAGGTTATGATCAGAAATGGTCACCCTTTCACTTCAGAGGGCTGTCTGACTATATAAAACATTCCTGTGGGGCAAGTTACTCTGCATTTCTGCAGGTATCCAGAAGCAACATGTCTGGCACTACAAGTAGAGGGGCTTTTCCAGTATGAACTACCACTTTAGGAGAGGGGACAATATAAGTGGCTTTATCACTGATTGTTAGTGGTACAAGTTCACTTCAGGATAGGATATTAATTAATTATACATTGGTAGTTTTGAATAAGCAGCGTCTTAACACACTTTAAAATAGCAATGATGGTAAACTAGTCATATTTCCTCAGCAGTGAGCTTAGTTTGAGCTGCCATTGCTTTGATAAACAACCAGCAGCAAGATAACGAAGCAAAAAGGCAATTCCAGTGTTCTGAGCAGTTCATCCCAGGGGCTGCTGTTCCCCAGGGGGGAATCAGGTGGGTGGAGGAGCTGCAGAGCAAAACCCTCAGCCCACAGCAGCTGTGGTGCCCTCCTGTTGCTGCAGGCAGGTCCAGGGGCCCAAACAGGCTGGCACTGGTGATGTGGCTCTGGCTGTTCATCCTCTTTTGGTCCCAGACCAAAACTGAACCAAACCAACACACGTGTGCTGCACCCTGAGGGGCCTTCAGCTGCCTGCAGGAACACATCCCCTGTCCTTCCAAATGGCAAAGGACCTCAGCCTGCAACACTGCCAGAGGGACCTCCCACCTTCCTGCGTCCTCCTGCACCCAACTGATTCCTCAGGGTTTATCTTTTCTATTTTTCACATTCTGTGCTGCTTTAGTGAGTGGGTCTGAGCTCCACATTCAGGGATGCTGAGCTCTGTGCACAGAGCAGGGAGACAAAACAATTCCTGCTCCAGCTGGGCACCAAGGACAAATGATCCAAATCTCAGCCCCAGAGCACAAACCCCGTGGGCTGCAGAGAGAAAAACAAGCAGGGTGGGACTGCAGGGGCTAAAGCTGGAATGGGACAATGAAGTGCAAGGTGCAAATGGAGCAGAACTGATCCCAGGGAGAGACCCCGGGAGCGCTCGTGCATTTTGGGGCCATTTTGGTTCCTCTTGGGTGCAGCCCTGGCTGGGCTCTGGTGCTGCCCAAGGTGGATCCATGGAGGAGATGCTTGGAATCAATCCCTGCTTTATTCTGTAGCTCTGTCCAGCCTCTGCTCTAGCTCCAAGGTATCACCCCATGGCAGTGATGGAGCCATAGGGACAGCCCAGGGGGAACTGGGGGATCCCCTCTCCCATGGAGGGGCTCTCCCTCTGGGCTTTGGCTGTCTCCTGACAGGAGTGTTGAGGTGAGCCAGAAGTTCTCAGAAGTGAGAAGTTCCTCTTCCAGAGCTGATTCCCCCTCCTGGGGAGCAGCACAGCTGTGCTCTACCCCCAGCTTATCCAGCCATGGCAGAGGTCCAGCTGTGCCAGCTGTGCCAGCTGTGCCACCCACCCACAGCACGGAACTAAAAACGACCTTCCTGTGGCACAAGCATACTTTTATAACAAGCACAAAGTATTGTCAGCCCATGTGTCACTGCCAGGACCCTGGGCAATGGGGCTTTTTCCTTCAGCTGCCTCAGAGAAAGCTAAAGAGGATCTGAAATGGCTGAGAGCTGTGGGAGGTGTGGTTATAGAGGTCAGGGTGCTTCAAACTTCATTCAGACGAAGTCATGGAGTCCCACCCTTCAGAAGTCCAAACCTCCTGTCAAGTCCTGCCTTTCACCAGCAGCCTGTCTGCTGCTATAGCGCTTCAGCGTCAGAAATGATTAACAAGGTTTTGCCAATCTCTTCTCTTTAAGTGTAGGAAATAAAGCAGCAATCCTTTATTATTAGCTGCTTTATTGGACTGGTAATAGTGCCTAAAAAGGGTTGGGACTCCAATTTGCTCCACTTGGAACCACTGTTTGCTGTGAGAGCACGTGGCCTCATTTCCTGCAAGGGTTTCAGAGGGACAGGGACGGAGGCTTGATCCTGCTTCATTTGTCTTCATCTTTTTCCTGGAGGCGTCTGGCAGGCAATGCAAAGGACCTCTTAACTGCCCCATGGGAGCAAGCCTCACATCAGTGAATGTTCCCAACCGCTTGGGTGAAAATGCACTGGTTTTGGCTGTGCCCGCTGGCTTTGCCCTGCCAGGCCCCAGAAAAAGGGTTTCATGAGGTTGTCTTGGGTGGCAGCTGAGCCCCACAGAGATACACACCCCAGATAACCCTGGTGCTGTTAATCCCCTTGTGATCCCCTAATGAGAAGCCAGATGGTGAAACTAAACATACAGAGAATTTGGTTTATAACATTGACATTTTAAACAAATATAATAATATTAATAACGATATGAATTATAATAGTGGTGATAATAATTATAGTAATGATAACATATTTCTATTAAGTGATAAATTATTTTATTTCTCATGTCATACCTCCAAAACATTTATTTTGCCTGCCTCCCACAGTACCTGAGGCAGACAAAATAGCTCCTCTGTTTACAAACTGGGTAAATGGGGCAGAACAGCAGACCAGGAAATACTGAGCCCTATGGAGCAAACAGAGAGTGGAAAAGCAGCTGAGGTCAAGCATTTCCCTCATTCCCTGGAGGTATTTCCCTGTCTCAATGACTGGAGGAATAATAAGTGAATAAATACAATGTCTTATTTAGCTGTGCTGTTGTTGGAGCCCTTTGTCTGCAGCGTACTCAGGAAAAACTTTTGGATTGATCTGGAGTGCACAAGCCTATTTTCTATTAAAGTGTATTAATGCCAGGTTCTGTGCAATTAGTGAAAAGTCAATTCCCATTACTAGTTAACATTATTGAGCATCTGCTTTCTTTAATAAAAACCTATGTCCAGCATAAAGACAATAAATCGATAGGCAGCCACTTTATAAATCTATTCTGTCTCCTCCAAAAATGCAGAGTGCTGCTGCTTGAAGTCAGAATGGATTTACAAGAAGACATCCCCTGCAACTCCTTTTTTTTTTTTCTGAAAAGCTTTGCTTTTTTTCCAAGAGCTGTACACGTGCAAACTGGTGTTAAATTGTACGCTCATTCAGCTGCATCTCAGGAATCGGAGAAAATGAGAAAAATTAGAGTCTCACATGTTTGAATCAAATATAACTGCTACGATTTCTTTTTCTGTGAGGGTGGTAAGGCCCTAGCACAGAGAACTCGTGGCTGTCCCACCCCTGGAGGTGTCCAAGGCCGGGCTGTAGTGGGATGCTGCCTTTCATTGCATCCTACCATGGCAGCAGAGACTTCTGAGTGCCAGGAGCTCAGCTAAAAATCAGATCTGCAAAAGGACTGCTAGGTGTGTTTTTAAGCTTTTATATATGCAGGCTTCATGTCTGGTTAGCCCTGAAATAACTGAGGAATGTTATTTGAAATTAACAAAAAATAACTAAAACAGGAGGGAAAAAAAACCTCGTTTTTCTTTTGGGTGAGAAAAATGAAAGCTAAAGGAGAATTGAGAGGAGGTGTGAAAGATTTATTGTTCTTCTCCTGATGTTTCTTTAGTTTACTCTGGGCTTTCACTTCCCCCAAAAGGCTGCTGCTCAAAAGGGAATAAAAGGCAGCTGAAAGGCAGCTGCTGTCAGTGGCCTTTTTTGTTGCTGTTAATGTCACCTGCAGGACCAGGGGGAAAGCAGTGGCTGGGCGGCACAAGGAGCTAAAGATGGCTCAAGGAAAGCAAATGGATTTTTCCTTCATTCTTTATGAGAAGCAGGGAAATAAAGCTGCTCTGCCTGTTTTAATGACTATTTGCTAAACATCCGAGCAGCTGAGTTGTTAGTCAGAATGAATGTAGATGAAATTCAGACATAGACAAAGCTATTTGTAGGAGTTTGGTTTTTATAGACACATTGGCAGTACTTTTCCCCCAGAAGTATTACATTTTGATTTAGCTGAGGAAAAGGAATTGTATTATGTGATTTAATTACACGATTGTGACTCACACTTGGTTACAAATACTGAGCAGTGAAAATGGGAGCAAAATGCTAGCTATCTGTTAGGTAAACATGTTCTTTTAAACTGTTGGCTGAATTTGAATAATGAATAAATTGGAGGAAATGGCAATCTGCTTGTAGAGGTTTCAGAAAAATAAAGAAGGGCTAAGCTCAAAAGGTAAATTATTAATGTTGGTATATTCGCCTTGCTCCTGTTATTTGTAACATAGGAAATGTGATTTGTGTGCATGTGTCATTTTAATATTAACTCAGTTGCCAGCTCAGATCTGAAATAATGAGACAGATGCAAGTCTTTCATTTCCAGAGAAGCATTTTTAATGCAAATGAAATCAATATGGTCAAACATTCTGCCCAAAGAAGAGCTAAAGGCTGGGGTTTGGGAGGTTTTATACTCTTCATTTTCTCCACCTGTGGTGGGACAGAAGAGGATGGTGACACCATGGAAGAGGATGGTGGCAGCAGCTTGTGCTCCTGAGTTCAGCACATGCTGGGCTCTTGTCTGCAGTCAGCTGGATCAGGGGCAACTAGAGCACTCTAAAGAAAACAATTAAAAATCAGATACTTAGACACAGTTGTGTACAGCTGCAGGGCCTGAGAGCCAGGGAGCAAGAGCTGATGCTCTTGGGGAAGCCTGCCAATGCTCTGGTGAGGCTGAAAGGCCACAGCAGCACAGAAACACTCGCTCCTCTCCTCCTGTAAATGGCTCCATGTGAATTACCATGGAATTCTTCTTGGACACCAAAGGGAGATGGCAGACTGGGTCTCACCTGGCTTTGAAGCTGCTCAAAACAAGGAGGGAAACCCCCTGATCTTTGAAGGAGATCCCCTAGAAAGCTGGGGAGATCCGTCAAAGGAGCAGATCTGCTCTCAGGATGCTTGCAGGGCTGCAGCTCCTTCTCGGATTTTGTGTTGCTGAAATGGCTCCTGAGGTGTTAGAAAGTCTCTTTTTCCCAGCCCCACAATCGAGGAAGAAGTCGAGATTCCTCAGCTCTCGTTCTCAAGGTTATTTTCTCTTTTCTGTTACATTCTTTCTCTGACCTGCTGAGGTCTGTCTGGCAGGTCGGTTTGTGGCACACTGACTGCCCTTGGGGTGGTGTTGGCTTTTTATACTACAAACTACGTGTACTTTATTTACAATAATTTTCCAATACCTATCACCTATGTTAGACAGTCTATCTCTACTCTAAACCAATCCAGAAATCCATCACAGCAGAAGATGGAGGACAAGAAGGAGAGGGAGAAAGACAGGACACGCCCAGATTCCTCTATCTTGCCTCTTGAACCCCCATTCTAAATCCCCAAAATTCTACTTTTCCACCCTGTGACAAATTCACTATCATGCTACTCAAACCCTTGTGGCTTGTAACTCTTCATACAAAGTTGGTAATTGTTTCCATGGGATAAACCAAAGGCACAGGTGTTTGTGACTCTGTGCCAAGGTCTCTGAGCCCCCTGCCAGGGTCTGCAATCACCCAGGGCAGCCAGAGGAATGTGCTGGGTTCCAGCATCTCCTGTCCCTTCCCTGCTCGTGGTACCCACTGTGTTTGCAGCAGAAAGGGAGCTCTGGTGAGCAGGACCTGCCACCAAGCCCTGCGATATCCCTTGTCACTATGATATTTCATGAAAAATCCCTTCACCAGGATTTTTCTCCTGAGAAGCTGAGAAGCCTCAGAAAAGAAATGTACACAATAATGATCTGATTGCTTGGAAGGTGGTTTGGAGGTTTCTTACCAACAGGTGCATCTTTGGTTGGTTCCATGTGAATTGTTTTTAATTAATGACCAATCACAGTCCAGCTGTGTCAGGACTCTGAGGAGTCAGTCACGAGTTTTTAATGAGTATTCTTGTTAAGCCTTCTGTAAGTATCCTTTCTCTATTCTTTAGTACAGTTTTAGTATAGCATAATATAATGTAATATAATATAATATAATATACAAATTGTCCAAATTATTATTACTCTAACTGTATTACTATTTTTATAACAATTTTATTACTATTTAACTTTTAAAATTTTAAAAACTAGTGATTGGTGTTTTTCACAGTATCTTTTGTATAGTATAGTATCTCTTTAATATAATATAGTATAATGTAATATAATATAATGTAATGTAATGTAATATAATATAATATAATAATAAATCAACCTTCTGAGAACTTGGAGTCAATTCTCATCTCTCACCTTGTCCTGGGGACCCTCACAACACCACAACAATTGGTGACCACAATCCCTGGCATCAGGAGAGGCCACCCCTCTTCCAGCTGGGCTTGTTCAGCCCCACTGAGCTCCAGCTCACACCTGAGCAGCTCCTGGTGCACACCTGGCTTGGCCCCAGGTGCCCACGAGTGTCACACACAGGGGAGGAAATGTGATGGACAGAAAAGCTTGGAGCTGTCCCCATCCACTGCAGCTCTCAGCTGGGATTTTGGCTTTCCAGGCATGGGAAACACAGAGCATTGAGTATAAGCATTCACCTTGGCCTTGAGGGCTGTTTTAGACCAGAGCAGCCCTGTGGTGACAGGTAATGGCACGAGAATGAAATAACCCTCACCAGTTCCAAGATCAGCTCGCTCAGCAGCACACACAGAAGAAATAATAATGGGAGTTGGTTTTTTTGTTTTCAGCTTGGGCAAACCTTGTGCCAAGTTCAGTGGAAGTTCACACCTACAAGCTCCAATGTGTGAAAATAATATTGCCAGGCAAAATTCAGCTCTTATTTCCATACCACAGGAGGACAGCAGCTCAGGTGCAGTTACAGCTGGATAAAAATGCCTCTTTATTTGACTCAAAGGGTGGTGGAGCAGGGGTGAAGACACTGTGGAGTTTGGCCCAGCACCTCTCTCCTTTATTGATGTCTGCAGCCCGTGCTGTCCCGGGGTGGAGCCAGCTTTCACAGCCAGCTGAGCTGCCCTGCACAGAGGCCAGGACTATGCTGGCTTCCTAAAGGCTTAGAAATTTCCTCTCCTCTTATTTCCCATGCTGCTGACTCTGTGTTCCCCAGAGGCTGCTTGTTAACAGCACACATCACTGCCAAAAATTAAACACAAAAAAAAATAAAAAGAGGAATGGGGTGGGGAGAGGGGAGGAAGGATGAGGAAACAAGACAAACCTGCTGTGCATTCCCTCTGTGTCCCACCAACAGTGTCATGCAGGAGGAAAATTGTTCCATCAGTGAATGTGTTAGATTCATGACCCCACCACAACCTTGAATTGGCCTTTAGTTGTCGCTGATGGGAGCTGAAGAACAGCTCCTGTCGACATGATTGCTGCTCTCCAATGAATCAGAACACACAGGGCACAGAGCAGCACATTAAACCAGCAACAGAAATATATCACTGCACTTTTATATAGATGTATTGCTTTTGCCCAGGCACATAAATGATTGGGCTATCCACTTATTTTTTTTCCAAGGACTATAAATTAAAAATAAGCTAAGGGTTTGGAAATTATGTTCTCTCTCTTTCCCCCCTCCCCTTCTCTCTCCTTTATTTTTTCAATTTTTTTTTAACAAAGCTGGGAAGCTATTTAGGTCTACAGTAAAACATTTTAAAGGTAATCTTACTGCCTATGCCTACTTGACCATCCTTTTTTTTTTTTCTTTCTAAGAGAAATCTACCGGCGCAGTTCTTGCTTAGGTAATTTAACATTTCATTTTGATCACACTAACTGTAAGTATGGATCCCCATGCTACTCCTGCTGCTAATGAACACCTACAAGGCTGTATTTTTTCATTTGGCAAGACAAGTTTCTGAAATGGCAAAATCTATGTGTGCCAGGTGCTGGGGGGTTTTCCCCTAACCCATATTTTATAAAGTAAGATTATTTCAATATACTTTGACCAAAGGTCACTTTGACTTGAAAGTTAGTGTGATGCACTGCTGCATAATTCAAGCTAGTGCCTCAGAAATGGAAATACTTCACCATTAAACTGCACTTAATTTTGCAACTTTCTCTGCTTGCTGATTGAATCATCTGTTAAAAATATCCCTTTAAAATGGAGGTGATATCACCAGATACCTGCAAAAACTGGGGTACATTCTGTCCATTGCACATTTCCAGTTTTTTGCAGTTTATCCCTTACCAGCTTTGCAGCCAGAGGTAGCAGCAATAAGAAAGCTGCTCCCCTTGCATCCTTCCCCCAGCTTAGGGAATCTTATTTGGGATGAAAGGCAGAACAAGAGTGCGGGAATCCATTTTTTGTGGTCTGAGCAGGGCAGGCATCACCTTGTCCAGGTGAGCAGCCCCTGGCTGTGAAAGTAGAACAGCTGACTACCACAGGGCAATTTTTTCCTACAAGGATCCATGGGACTGAGCTAGCCAGATTGCTTTCTACTGTTTGTTTTTTTTGTGTTGTAAAACCTTCTTAATTTTACTTTTCTTGGACTACCTGCTAAAGGAGTTTGGTGGTAGCCACATGTCCATGTGCTGAATAAAATGGTTTTGCTGGCCACAAGCAAATGACCTGGTCAAAGAAAATAAATGAGCTGGTCCCAGCTATTTCCCCTCGAGAGTCATAAGCAGCATAATTGTGTTTTTTCTGTGTCTTTTCAGCAAGCCTTGGGTGATGGAATCTGTACTGTGCACCACTTGCCAGCAAAACCAGTAAGGTGCAAATGAAAACCTGGCTGCATCACTGTCTTTGAAAGAGCAGTAATCTCCACAAGTTATTCTAGCATGGTCTCAGGGCCCACAGTTAACCCAGGGCTGATGGGTGAAGGGCAGCAGCTCCTCTTTGCTGTGTTTTCTCAGGGAATGAAGGCACAGCTGTAGGATCAAGGGTTTGTGAGGATCACCTGCATGGAGAGCCATGCTTTACATGCCCAGAGAGGCCAGAGGTCAGGCCTGGACTCTGCCTTCACATGGCCACCAGCCAGCCAGCCCCAACTCCTGTGCATCCAGTCCCTTCCAGAGCCATCTGTGGGGTATTTTGGGGGTCCTCAGGATGAAGGAGGAATTGAGAATCTGACTCCATGTTCTTACAAGGCTAAAATATATTATATTATATTATATTATATTATATTATATTATATTA
>NW_005054429.1:779208-785659 GCF_000277835.1 Geospiza fortis | reverse complement strand
CCCCTCAGAGTCCTGACACAGCTGATGGTGATTGGCCATTAAGTCAAAACAATTCACATGAAACCAATGAAACCACCACCTGTTGGATAAACAATCTCCAACCGCATTCCAAAGCAGCAAAACACAGGAGAAGCAAATCAGGTAATTATTGTTTTCATCCTTCTCTGAGGCTTCTCTGCTTCCCAGGAGAAGAAATCCCAGCAAAGGGATTTTTCAGAAGATATGACAGTGACACACCTGGTGGTCTGTCCATGTCCATTCTTAGGGTAATGGATGCTGATAGCCAGCCCTTCGGATTAAAAAAAAAAGTCATTTTATTTAAAGGGAAAAGAGACTTGCTTTGTGGCCAAAGGGCTGCCCCAAGGCATATCCCTCCAGAATTTACCTTGTGGTCTTGGGAAAGCCAAATAGCTGGTACCTGTTTGCTGAGCTGGGGAATTTGGAAGTTTGGCATGTCTTCCTTTTTTCCTTTTTACAGAATTGTGGTAAGCCTTTACTTTCTAACAGCTCTAGCGTATCCTAATTGTTTACAAACTAACTTTTAAGCCTGACTGATGCTAAATTCTAGACCTAATGGAGTTCTGTGTCCCAGGATTTGCTTCTGAGCACTTTAGGCTGTGAGGATGAGTCTATTTCCACTGCCCTCCTGTCAGGCTTGGGGAGATCTCCTGACAAGGGCATTTCTCCCTCTCTGTGCCCAGCAGAGAGTGATGCCTGGGAGTGGCTGCCTAGAACAGAGGTCAGATGAGATTAAGAGAATAAAGTGGGCATTTATTAAAGGCTTTCAAACAGCATAGTCAAAAGCTTCTGAGGCTACACCCAAGATGGATAATGGTCACAAGGTTTTCAGACAATTATAAGTTTGGTCCAATAACATATCAGGGGTTAATCCTCCAATTAAACTTTCAGGTAATGAAGTCATATTGCCCCTGTTCGCCCCACCCCCCAATTCACTTCTGTTTATACTTCTCAGGGCCTGAGGCTGTAGGGTGTCTTTGGTTTACAGGCTCAGAGGGATTGTTCTGTCTGACCAAAATGTGAAGAGTTAACCACACTCTGTATGGAGTTTGGAGTTATGCACTAATGCAGTAGAGGATTTCAAAACTATAAAAGCTAAAATCCTAAGGCATCAAGAGGAGCAGAGGGGGCAGAGGCACAGCTTGGCTTTTGCTCTTCAGGGACAAAAGGAAGATCTCTCACTAAGCTGGGGACTGGCTCAGGCATCTCCCTCTTGTGATGCCTTGTGCAGGCTGCCCTGGAGCAGAGGCTGGACAGAGCTACAGAATAAAGCAGGGATTGATTCCAAGCATCTCCTCCATGGATCCACCTTGGGCAGCACCAGAGCCCAGCCAGGGCTGCACCCAAGAGGAACCAAAATGGCCCCAAAATGCACGAGCGCTCCCGGGGTCTCTCCCTGGGATCAGTTCTGCTCCATTTGCATCTTGCACTTCATTGTCCCATTCCAGCTTTAGCCCCTGCAGTCCCACCCTGCTTGTTTTTCTCTCTGCAGCCCACGGGGTTTGTGCTCTGGGGCTGAGATTTGGATCATTTGTCCTTGGTGCCCAGCTGGAGCAGGAATTGTTTTGTCTCCCTGCTCTGTGCACAGAGCTCACCATCCCTGAATGTGGAGCTCAGAACTACACACCAAAGTAGTACAGAATGTGAAAAATATAAAAGCTGAAACCTGAGGCATCACTAGAGGAAGAAGCCTGTAGGACTGTCAGGCCAGTGAACCTCTGCCAGCTCTGGGCAGGAGCATACTTGCATGCTGTTCTCTATAAAATGCCACATCCCTTTCTAATCTGGTCTTAAAAGGCCAGAAAAAGCTCTTGAGAGCAGCCATGGGAAATGAAGAACAAGGCTCTAGGAACTGTCTCAAAATGGGATAGTGGTGGCCAGGGAGCAGCACAGGCTCCCAGCACAGTGTTCCATGCCCAGAACTATTCACATCCTATTGTAACTCAAGCTTGGTCCTGATCTTAAGAGAGGTGAAGTTCGAGTGATCAACACTTGTGTAAACACCAGTCCCCAGACTCAGACAAACCTGAAATACTCCCCCCCAATAAGCATCACTTGAAGGACACATAGAAAGTCACTGCTGAAAGGTGCTAACTTTCCTGATAATGAATTCGTTTTCTGACTCCTTGAATGCTTTGTCAGCCCAGTCAGGAGATGGTTTACAGCACAGCTCTGGCGTTGCTGCTTGCTTATTGATGTCATGAAGTCCATAATTTTACTTAGGGTAATAATTTTACTTAGGGTTCAGGTTATCACCAGATGTTGAGATTGTATTGGGGGATGGGGAGAAATCTTGCAATGTCCTCACCTGATCTATTCAACTGTTCCTGCAGCAGCTGATGTGAAGGGATGTTGACAAATTCCTGATCTCAAGAGCAGCTGTCAGAAGAACATGGGGTAATAGCTGTCCTTGTCAAACGTGCCAATGAATTCAGCAGCGTGTCAATGCAGGGGGGATTGATGGACTCCCCATTCTGGCTGAGTAATGAAAGCCTAAAGCCTGGCTAAGCCCATTCCAGCTCCTAAGAGATCCTACCATCTCACCTGAGCTGTGGTGAGGGGCACTTAAAGACACCCAACACACAGAACAACAGCTTGCTGCAAGAGCAGGTAGAGGTTCCACGTGAATTTTCATTTTAAGGGTGGAAAAGGATGTCAAAAGAAAGGCTGTGAAACAATGCCATAATATTTTGGAGTGACAGTTTTGTTCAAATGCTGCTTGAAGTCAAATAGAAAATGCAATTAGAGGAATTATTTCTCTGTGAGAAGCAGAATGTGTTCTGGAGCTTTCCTGTTAATGAGAGAGCTGGTTTTAGAAGAAAATGTGGCCATTGTCTTAAAAAGTTGTGGAAAGGCAGTGTCAGCTCAGCAGGCTCATTAGCATGATCCTTTGTCTGGCTCAGAAATATCTGTTAAGAACTTCTAAAACAACAACAAGAATTGCTGTTGGGGTTCCCTGACTACTGTGCTGGCTCATCTACTTGCAATGGAGATTTTAGTTTAATAAATAAAGGCTTGAGGTCTTCTGGCTTTAGAGGGCAGGTTTTATATTAGGCACTCATTTTACCCAAGGGGAAAAAAAAAACCCAAAATCAAAACAAAACAACATTCTTCTTTATCACCACAGCACAGGGATAAGGCTGAGCAGAAAAAAAAATAATAATAGCATAAAAAATAATAAAATGTGTCTCACCCCCTGCCAGCACTGCACTGCCACAGCTGGGGGTGCTGCAAATGCACCAAGGCTCTTGGCTCTGAGAAATACCTGCTAGCTGGAAGGAGCAGGGCCAGGGCCAAGCCTGCTTCTCTGGGCCAGCACAAATCATCAGCAGGAGCCCCAGGGAGGGAACAAACCCCTCCTGGGATTTTCATGGATGCTCTGAGAGTCTGAAATTAAAAAAACAAAAACCCACAAAAAACAAACAGATTGTCTAGGATAATTTAGGAGAGCTTTTTATGGGGAGGGACTGTGGGTTCTTTATGCAGTTCAGGAGGTGATTGAGGGACATTACAAGCACTGGCAATGATGAGAAAAGCAGATGAAAAAGGACCAGCAATGCTGGTAGCTCTGCTTTCCTGCTTCCTAGGATTTATGTACTTAGAGATGAATTTAATACTTGGTGATCAAAAGAGTTCAAATAGTGGTTGTATTAATGATTTCAGCATAACCTCGAAATGCTAGGATGGCAGTAGGAATCTTCAGCTTGGTCTTAATCTCCTGACATTTTTTATTAAGAGCAAAATTAAGTGCTGTTGCCTGATGATAAAGCCTCTTACAGAAGCGTGAACTGTGGCACTGCCACCACACTGTGCCCTGGTCTCAAGCCCTGGGCGCACCAGCCAGTCCTTTCCCAAAAACATGAGTTACTGGAGGATAATATCCTCTTTGGTTTTGATTTTTGTTTGGTTTTTGTTGTTGTTGTTGCTGTTTTTTGGTTTGGTTTTGTTTGTTTGTTTGTTTGTTGTTGTTTTTGGGGGGGGGTTGGGGATTTTTTTGCTGGTATTTGGTTAATTCTTACCTGGCCTTTACAGTCTCTGGCTCTGACTCTGCAGAGCGATACACATTATTGCCTACATTTGTCACAGTGCATTGCTGTGTTATATACTGAGCCTCTACCAACTGCTTTGGTCCTAAATTACCACTTTTTCTTCCTGTTTTCTCACTAAATGTTTGGTACCCACTAAAGACACCTGCAGGGCTCCCAGCTCATACAAGTGTTATGCATCTCACAGCAAAGCCTACCTTGTTCTGGAGCTCAGCTCACCTGTGATCTGTGCTTTGTGGCCAAAGAAATATTAATGTGCCTCCAAGTAACATGGGAATCATCTCACCATCACTCTTCTTCCCTGCCTCCCACACTTTCCCTGAAGTCTATTGATCTTTGATGTGCTGCTTTTCTGGAGCCAATTTGAAGACAAATTGGGGTGGAAATAAGTGCTATTTGAAGCTGCTCTCAAACCTTAGGACAGTTTATTCTGCCTTTGCTAGGTGAGTCACAAAGACTCCTCAATTTCTCAGTTAGGGGTGGTGTTACCTGCTAATCGAAGGCAATGGTATCCCCAAAGATGAAAACTGCCAGCTCTAGTCTTGATTTTGAAGCTGTAAGATGTGGCAAGGTCTGATCCCAAGGGCCTTGAATGCAGGGCAGGGATTTTGGGGTTGATGTGCTATTATTGTACTGCCCCCATTGCAGGGAGGACAGTATTCTGTATAATTCTCCTGTGGCAGAATTGGATGGTGATAAAAGAGATAAAAGAGTTCCTGCAGAGTTTCTTCTCCTCCCTTGCATGAGGGAGCCCAGATGTCACAGTATCAGTTGTGATGTAGCCTGACAAATGCTGAGGACAGCGGTCTGATAAGCTCCTCTAGGAGCTGTGCTCACTCCAGCACAGTCCATCCACAGTGCAGGGCTTGTCTTTGTCCTGCTCCTCCAGTCCCTCAAAAAACCCTCCAAGATCTTTGGATCAAAAATGAAATGCTTATTTTAAGTATTAATTAATCAAGAATTAATTCTTAATAATTGCTTATTAATAATTAATTATATTAACTATACAATAATACAATTAATTAATAATTATTGTAACTAATATAACTAATATATAATCAATTATAACTTATTATTAATGTCATTTTAATGTTCCCACATAGGATGTGAGGAAGGCAAGGTGTTACACTGACAGCTCCTACTTATTAAAATGCATCTAGAATACTTCCAGAGGGGAAAAAAAAGGGAGGAGGGCACGGTGACAGCTTCTCCATGCTCCCCCACTCCCTGACCCCAGATTAGTTGAGTCCCTGTTTGTGTAAGATACATGGCAATAATATCTGAGTGTTGTGGCCTTCAGTGAATGCAAGGTTTAAGATGTGAAGGGGGAGACATCCATAAATTCTCTGTGATGAATAGCTGGCAGTTTCATTTGAGCACTTCCCACCACAGATATTTAACATTTTCCCCAAGGTGTCAAGGTTTAACCCCAGCTGGCAGCTAAGCCCCACACAGCCCCTCACTTATTCCCCCCCTGGAGGGATGGGGGAGAGAATGGCAAGGGTGGAAGCGAGGAGAACCCTGGTAAAGGGTTTTCCAGGTAAAGACAGAGGTAGAGACAGTTTAATAGAGGAAGCAAAAGCCACATGTGCAAGCAAAGCAGAGCAAAGCAAAGCAAAGCAGGAATTCCCTCCCCAGTTCCCTTGGGCAGGCAGGAGCTCAGCCATCCCCAGGGTCCTGCTCCCATAATGGCGCCTTGGGGAGACAAGTGCTGGCCCTGAACGTGTCCTCTCCTCCTCCTTGCCCAGCTGTACGTGCTGAGCATGAGGCCCTGTGGCCTGGGCTGTGCCCTGGTGCGCTGGGCTCGGTCGGCCTGGCTCTGTCCCCTGCCAGCACCTTGTGCCCCCTGAGGCCCTAGCTGGGCCGAGAGGAGGAAAGGCCTCGGTTCCATGTGAGCCCAGCTCAGCACCAGTTAGGCTTTTCTGTATTATTAGTTAAACTATTTTTGAAACTTTTCTATGTTATTGACACCACTTCCTAAGCAGTCTGTTGGGACCCAGGACATTCCTCTGGCTGCCCTGGGTGATTGCAGACCCTGGCAGGGGGCTCAGAGACCTTGGCACAGAGTCACAAACACCTGTGCCTTTGATTTATCCCATGGAAAAAATAACCAACTTTGTGTGAAGAGTTACAAGCCACAAGAGTTTGAGTAGAATGACAGTGGATTTGTCACAGCGTGAAAATGTAGAATTTTGGGGATTTAAAATGGGGGTTCAGGAGGCAAGATGGAGGAATCTGGGCATGTCCTGTCCTTCTCCTTCTTCTTCTTGTCCTCCATCTTCTGTTGTGATGGTGGCACTTTTGGATTGGTTTAGAGTAGAGACAGACTGTCTAACATAGGTGATAGGTATTGGAAAATTATTGTAAATAAAGTACACGTAGTTTGT
>NW_005054429.1:777631-779093 GCF_000277835.1 Geospiza fortis | reverse complement strand
AGGAGGAGGAGGAAGGGGCCAGCACCAGAGACCAGGAGGAGGAGGAGGAGGAGGAGGAGGAGGTGGTTTCAGCTGCAGATTCACACCATGGCAGCAAAGCCAGAGGATATCAAAGCCCAATCCAAGCCAGCAGGAAGGGGAGTGGGGCCACAAGTGGGCTCTGGATGTGGCAGGATCCTGGCACTGATGCCAGTGCTTTGCTGGGCAAGGTGCAGGGTGCAGTTGCCAGCTGGCAGCTGCTGGCAATTCCCTGCTCCCAGCTGGAGCCTGGGGCCAGTTGAAATTCCCAGCTGGTGGCCAGGGCCTGCCTTGGTGCCTTCCCAGCGGCCTCTGTGGCTTTCCGGGAAGGGAGCAAGGCAGCAGCTGCCATGCTGGGAGATCAGCTTTGCGGAGAGCAGCACAAACATGCAGAACCCCCTCATCTGCAGAACCCCTTCATCTCCAAGGTCATTGCCCTGGAGAATAGGCTTGGGGAGTGCCAACAATCAGTGGGCATGCAGGATTGTCACCAACCACCGCCAAAAGGTGGGAGCAGCAGGCTGGAAGCTGTGTTGGTTTGTTTTGAAAAGGCCAGGGGAAGCTGGGCACCCTTTCTCTGCAGGTTTAAGGCTGCACTCTGAACCTGCTGGGGGGAAAAGGCTAACAGGATCTGAAAGCCTGCTTTCTTTACCTCCAAGGACTGGAGCAAGGCTTCTTTGTGCCCTGAAGCCCACTTGAAAAGAGTAGGCCATGTTATCCCTGCTCTGAATCAGGTCGAGGTTCCCAATATTCAACCAGCAATCAGAAAGGGAAAAGCCACAAAATCTGTTTGTAAAGCCTTTATCTGTGTCCTCTGTAGCATTTCTGACCTAAAACACATCTGTTTGTAAAGCCTTTATCTGTGTCTTCTGCAGCAATTCTGACATAAAACACATTCAGTTATCTGAGGCAGAACTCAGAAGAAGCATCTCATATTCTCCTTTTAGTGAAACAATTGGATCCAAAAAGCTCAGTGTAAGGCTCACCCTTGTAAACGGGGAGGAACAGAGAGATTTCAAAAGAAAAGGCATTTTACTTTGTAAATGGCCTTGTCCTTATTTATTTTTCAGGGTGCTTTTCAAGTTAAGTTTTTTCCCACAGTTCTGTGATCAAAATATGAGGGGAAAAATAATCTGCTCATCACAAACTTTTTTTTTTTAAATTTAGAAATATTTCAATGTGAGCACATTGATTAACAGAATAACTACAAAGTGACAGGGTGATTTTTAAATCATGAGACATGAAAGCAATTCTGACAAAAATTTGTGCCAATTGTTTTAACTTTGCTGGGCTCTCTGTTATTACAGAAGTGGAAGAGAAGCTCAGGGTGAAAGGGGTTGATTTAGGGATGGGATGGTTTTTGGGATAATTTCCCCCATGGGAGCTGGTATGAGATTGTGTTTTGGAAACAAAGTTGGTCATACAGGGATGCTTTCCTTCCTGC
>NW_005054429.1:775295-777620 GCF_000277835.1 Geospiza fortis | reverse complement strand
AGTGTGAAGGCCCTTTTTGGGCAGCTGGGAGGGGACACACACAGGACAGCTGCCCCCAGGGGTGTTCCAGACCATCATCCTCCCATGGAGAGCTGGGGGAAGAAAGAGGGAAGGGGATGATGATGTTTTTCTTCCCAGGTCACCCTCCATGTGATGGAGCCCTGCTCTCCTGGGGATGCTGAGCACCTGCCTGCCCTGGCAGTGGGGAATGAACCCCTGGCTTGGCTTTGCTTTGCTTGCACCTATGGCTTCTGCTTTCACTGTTAAACTGTCTTTATCTCAGTCCAGGATTTTCTCACCTCCACCCTGCCCATTCTCTCCTCCATTCCCATCTGGAGGGAGGGAGTGTGTGTGTCCTGGTTTAGGGCAAATTTGGGAGAAAACCTCTAAAGGGGTTTAGAATTTGCTCTAGAAAGCAAAGATTTCCTTGGAAAAAAGGGGGAAAAACCTGTTTATTTAACAGGTAAAGCATTCACCAGCACAAAAAGTGAATAATATTAAAGAGCACTAAAAAGTCACCCCAGGACACAGCAGCTGCTGGGTTCAGCTGCTGGTTGGGGTTAAACCATGACAGGACAGGCCCAGGCAGTACAGTTACCCAAGTCTAAATGTTATGAATATCAAAGATCAATCTAGAGGGTTAGATTTCTGTTCTTACCTTTGCACACAAATCCAGGATCTTTCCCCTTTAATGCCCAACATTTCATTTCTCTCCTCTGAAGAAAATGTGAATGGAGACACAAAACCCAGCAAACTGAAACCAGCAGCGTACTTTGACTTGAGAAACTACAAAGAGAGAGGGAACACAAGGTGCTCTGAAGGCTGGATCACTCTCTGGGTGACTCTGAAGGCAGAAGGCAGCAGTGAGCAGCCCAGCTGCCCTGAGTGGGGGATGTGCTGCACCAGCATCCCCATGGCACAGCAGATGCCACCCTCAGCCTGCCTGGGGAGCAGTGAAACCCAAGGGAGGAGCTGAACACAGCTCTAGAAAAAAGAATTTGAGCCTGATTTCTCCCAGCTCAGCTGTCTTTGGAAGTCCTTGTCTGCTCCAAACCATCCCAGGGCTCCTGGGCTTTTGGTGTCCCAGCAGGGTGACACAAGCTCCCTCCTTGGGCAGCTCCACTCCCTCTGGCAGTCACCACCAAGACACCCGGGCTTCCTCAGCCATGCCCTATTGATTTCTGCAGCCTCTCCTTCCCTCAGGAATTGATCAAATGAAGAGCAATCTGGGCATTTAATGGGGCTCCTTCAATATGATGAAGTTTGATTGCCTGAAGTTGAAGTTCATGATAATTTTTTATGCTGACAGCAGCCTCACAGACAATAAAGCCTGGCCCTTTCCTGAAGGCCTCTCTTCATCAGGGAATTATTTTAATCCTGCTGTGCTTACCTGATGCACTTCTCATTATTAAATATATTTACTATATGTATTACTAAATATACTTATATTAATTATTAAGTATACTTACTTCTCATTATTAAATGTGATAATGATCAGAGAACAAAATGTATTCTATTTCCACCAAAAGTGGTATCAAAACTCTTGTTTTGGTTCTGTTCTCACCAAATAAAACCCAGTAGCAGCAGCAGCAGCTCACCTGCACTTTGGAGGTTAACAGCAGAACTTTTGGCTCTCCTGGGTGGAGGATCAGAGCTCTCCCTGCTCATTTGCACTTGCACAGGACTTATTAAATCCATTTGTGATGAAAAGTGCAGCATTTTTGTCATGTCTAAGAGGTCTGCCTGTAATCACCACTGTGATTTAATAAAACAGATTTATCTGTGAGCAGGTGTTCTCATGAGTGACAGAGAGGCTGAAAAATTAATCTCTTGCAGCTTCTGGAGTTCTGTCATGAAAACCCCTCGTGGCTGGGTACAATGAAAGCATCCTCAAAGTGTGTGTGTGTGTGTGTGTTTGTGGGTATCCCACAGAACCTGAGGATGTTTGTCAATGCACACAACACCAGCAGGTTTGCATTTGTGCTGCGTGTACACACACACACGCACAAAAGTGAAAATAAGATGTGGTGCATTTATACACACATATAGAAATACACAGGTGTAAAGGAACCCTCCACTCGCAGCTGCTGTAAATGGAGCAGTGCAGCTCCTCAGCCCACCAAAAAGTGAAAAGGCAAAAAAAGAGAAGGCAATTGTCTGATTAATTTTTTTTCCCCTTTACTTTCCTCCCCCCAACCTCAAACAACAGCTACATCCATCCTACTTTTCTCTGCAACACAGCTGTTAAAATAGAACACATTTTGGGACAGCCCCACATGAGTGCTGCTTTTCTGTGGCAGGGAGAAAAGCAATGCCTGTGGCTTT
>NW_005054429.1:752034-774944 GCF_000277835.1 Geospiza fortis | reverse complement strand
TAGATAAGATACAATAAACAACCTTGAGAATGAGAACTGAAGAGCTCTGACTCCTTCTTCAACTGCCTGCCTGGGAAAAGAGACTTTCTAAAGCATCTCAGGCTCACTCTGAGCAGCTACAGCCCTGAGAGGCAGTCCTCCTGGGGTGGAGAAGATGTGGACAGGCCTCTGACACAGCCTCCTGGAATGGTCCTTGAGGTTCCTGTGAGCAGCCAGCCCAGCATCCCTGCTGTGTCCAGCCCACCCCTCCCCAGAGCAGCTTTCCCTCTGCAGAAATCTCTTTCTCTCAAAGCTTTCAGGCGCAGGAACAGCTGCTGGTTAGGGTTAAACCATGACAGGACAGGCCCAGGCAGTACAGTTACCCAAGTCTAAATGTTATGAATATCAAAGATCAATCTAGAGGGTTAGATTTCTGTTCTTACCTTTGCACACAAATCCAGGATCTTTCCCTTTTAACGCCCAACATTTCATTTATGAATATCAAGATCAATCTAGAGGGTACGTGTCGCAGGCACATTTTATGAAAAATCCTTTCCTTAGGATTTTTTCTCCTGAGAAGCTGAGAGGCCTCAGAAACAAAGTGTAAACAATGATTATCTGCTGCTGTGGAATGCAACAGGTGCATCTGTGATTGGTCTCGTGTGGTTGTTTCTAATTAATGGCCAATCACAGTCCAGCTGGCTCAGACTCTCTGGTCAGTCACAAGATTTTGTTATCATTTCGTTCTTTTCCTTGCCACCCTTCTGATTAAATCCCTTCTTCTATTCTTTTAGTATAGTTCTAATATAATATATATATACAATAAAATAATAAATTAGCCTTCTGAAACATGGCGTCAGATCCTCTTCTCTTCCCTCTTCCTGGGACCCCTGTGAACACCACCAGAGGTTAGATTTCTGTTCTTACCTTTGCCCACAAATCCAGGATTTTTCCCCTTTAATGCCCAACATTTCATTTCTCTCCTCTGAAGAAAATGTGAGTGGAGACAAAACCCAGCCAACTGAAACCAGACTTGAGCAACTACAAACAGAGAGTGGACAGAAGGTGCTCTGAAGCCTGGATCACCCATGGAATGCCTTGCATTACACACTGCTTCTCCAGCCAAGGGACTGAGCAGAAAAATCAGCCTCTTAAACCGTCTAAATGTAAAAGTTGTGTTCCTGGAGGAAAGTTAGCAAACATGAAAATGGAACTGAAGCTGCAAGGAGGCAGCAGAGGTTTCCTCTTATTAGGAAATTTAATTTACCAACATCAGAGGTTTATGTCTAAAAAGGAGACAGAGGAGTCCTTTTACTTTATTTGAATAAAGGGAGAGGCCATGGGGCATTCCCCTGGGATCTCTCACATTTTTGGAGGACACAGCCTCCTTTTTATCCCAACTTCCTGACCACATTTCCCTTCTCTCTTTCCCCTTTAGCTGAGGTACTTGAAAGATACAAACTTCCTGATACATGTGATACCAAAAATTGCCTTCTAATTAATAACCCTCCCTTTTAATTTTTAATTCTTACAGAATTCAGAGGTTTTTCTTCCCCATTGTTTCTTTCATGTTTCAATGCCTAAAGTTTATTTGTAAAGCAAATACCTTTTTCCATTCATCAATCAGTGGAATTCTTCCCATTGTTTTTTTCCTCTCCCAGTGCCGGTTTTATCTACCAGCAGACCCACAGCTTGTCTGGAAAGACAAATCCACCATTCCTCTCACTCTCCTGCAGCAGTGACAGGGAAGGAGCAGCTGATCCAGGAGGGGAGGAAAGCAGATTGGAGGAGTTCCCTTGCATGGATGGCCATGTTTATTCCCTGCTTTGGCTCTCATTTGCTCTTTGTCACATCTCTGCCCATCCCTTTTGGACGGTGTGTCAAAGCACATCTCGTCTGGGTGGATTGCTCTGACACCCAGGGATGCCTTGGCTGCTTCCATCCCCCCGAGGGGCCAGGCACAAGAGGCTGGAGCTGCCCCCAGCACATGCCAGGGTTTGCATTTTGGGGGGCACTTGGCTGCTTGGAGCAGGGGAGGGGTTTTTTGGCAGCATGGCTTGATGCCATGAAAGAAAAGGGCTTCAACCTGCTTCTCATTTGGAAAAAAATAATAAAGCAGGGAGGCAGGGAGGGAGCTGCTCTGTTTCTTTAAGGGAGGGAGCCTGTGTCAGCCCCTCTGCTGAGCAGTTCATGCCATTCCCTGCCCTGCTCCAAGTTTCTCAGTGACACTGAACTCCAGGTGACCCTCACAGGCAGTAATTGCTTTAGCATGGGCCTGACAACAACAGCAAGAACTGCCCTAAAAATAAGCAAAGCTTAAAATAAGTTCCAGCTCTGGAGAGCTGCTCGTGTGAGGAATCCAGTACCTCACCTGTATTTTCCTTGAAGAGCACCACAGTTCTTGGCAGCTGGAAAAAATGAGAGTTTTCAAGGGATTTCCAGTGCCTAACCTGGCAGAGAGTCAGCCAGGAGAGACAGGAGGTGGCCTTGAAGGGAACCTCATGGGACAGCTCCAGGCCAGCATCCCTGCTCACTTACCCCAACAGCTACCTCACTGAAAGGTGGGATTTACAGAAAACCCAATTTCATTGCAGTGCTTGGGATAAATACCTTTCCTTGCTTTGTAGCTGTAACAAAATGAATTTAAAATGGGCTCATCATACCTGGACCTAAAAGCTGGTCATTAAAAATGCATTTAGTCATTGGGAGAATGAAACAATCCTCTGCCCCTCTGCCGTGAAAGAGAAAATTCCAGCTGCAAGTGCTGCAGGAATTGTGTGTTCTGGAAGAGGTGCCCACAGGACACACACAGAGTGAGGCAGGTCTGCAGGTCCAGAGCCCTTCTGGAGCATGTCCTGTTATAACAAACCACCTGCAAAGTAATCATCATGGCAAATTAGCCCTGGTCCTGCAGAAGTTTAAAGAGGTGGATGTACCTTGCTGCTACAATGAATCTGGGGTGCAAATTTTCAGTAAATTCAATAGAAAGCAACCCTTCCTTTTTCAAGAAGAAAGTGTTTGACTTGAAGAAAATGCAGTTTCTCTTTTCCAACCCACACAGCAGTGGCACACACACAGGAGGGATTTTGATCAGAAAAGAAGAAGAGAAGCAAATTAATTTTTTTCCCTGGCCCTGTTTTAAAGGCATTTTCCTCAGTTTTCCAGGCTGGCTTTCTGCGGGCAGCTGTCCCACAGTATGAACCAGTGAAAGTTAAAATGTGCCTGCCCACATGGCAGAGCCTCCCCTGGTTCATGTTTTGGAGGATGGGACGTTAGGAAAAGGCTGTCCAGACATTGCAGAAGAACCCCAAACATGGAATTGTACACAGAAATGAATTTGTAGAAAATTCTTAAAGCTTAATCTGGCAAATAACCCAGGCTCCTGTGTTTTATCCTCTTAGGAAGACTTCAAGTATTTCAAGAAAAGAATTCCCATCAAGCTTCAATCCCCTATAGCAAACATATAGAAAATAAATATTCCAAACTTTAAGTACCAGTGGGTTCCAGGATATGTTGTGTGAGGCAAGAGGAGACATAATTTCCCTGCATATAGCTGTCTGGAAACTGGCTTCTTTTTCTTTTCCCTCCCCCTCACCAATAAAAACCAGAGTCAGATCCCAAATGTAAACTGAAATACTCACCTGACAGCAAATATTCAGATATTGCAGGCAGTTTTAAAGCAGCATTTTCTCCTGTGACAAATGAAAGGTCTGAATTCTGAAAAACATATATATAGTCTACAACCTTTGCTTGTGTTCTGATTAAATACACTTCTGCTCTATCATCACTGCTGAGGTCAGTTTGGTCCAGCAATTTTTGATGAGACACTGCAGTGGACTTGCTGTTAGCTTTTTATTAAATGCCTGCATTTTAGGAAAAAAATGTCTATATCAGCTTGGTAAATAACACAACTCGTGAAATTACTTCTTTCAGCCAGCATTTGGATTTGTAGTAATTATGCCTGTAATAGTAAAATGAGATTTTAATGCTGATGAATGAAACTGCTAAATTGTCAAGACTGCTGGCCACAGTTATCAGTCTCTGGAGACTGTGCCCTAAACCAGTTGTCATCATGTGTGTAATATGGCTCCTTTTGTGGGGCCAGATGTGGAGCATATGGTGACCTATGACAGCAGGGATGAGCTGTAAGTCCACCAGGGCTGAATTGTATTGGACAAACTGTGAAAAAATAACATCCACTGATCATTGCAGGATCACTGCAACTTTCTAGAGAGTGAGGGGTGGGGAAGGACTTGGGAAACTGCCTAGCTGAGGTGATCATTGCTGTAATTCTGACTTTCTTCCACATTTATTTGTATCCTGGAGGAAGGCTGTGCATGCAAGCACCCTGTAGAACATATTGCTGTTGTTTGCACTCTTTATTTTCATACTGTTCTCTTTCCTGCCTGTCTCAGGGAGGGAAATCCTGTGGGGTTCTGGTGCTGGCAGGGGGAACCTGCGCAGAGGAGGAAAGGTGCTGGGTGATAGCAAGGATGCTGGGCTAGCCAGAGCACCAAGCAGAAGGCAGGGAAATGAAAACTAATGTCATGGAACTCTCTGCCCTCATATGCAGAGACAGTTCTGGTGTGTTGGGCACATTTCTGCTCCTTTTGGCCACTGCCACTGGGGCAGGAAAGCAGAGAGTGGCTGCACTGAGCTCAGCAGGGCCATCCTGAGAGCACTTGTGCCCCTGGGAGGAAGAAAGAGAGCCAAGCTCTCTGAACAACCATATTTCCCTGTGCTCATTAACTTGATTGCAATCAAAAACTGTGCTCATCCTCAGTACACTGGCAGGTACAGCCCAGAGCAAAACACAATGGGCTGCTTTTCAGTTTTGCTGCTGCCGCTCTGTGCCACTCCTCAAATGATTCTCTCATTTAAACAGTTTAACCTATTTACTCACGTGCACATGGACAGGGCTGAAGATCAGAGGGGCTTCATTTGCCATGAGGAGCTTCTGCCTTTTCTCAAAGGGAAAAGCAGCAGCTGAGCTGGATGGCAGGTCAGGAACTCTGTCCCAGCACCCTGCCAGCCCACGTGTGGAGTGACAAACACCCCACAGCACACACACAGACTGCTTTTTAGAGGCAAGGGAAGTGTACACAGCTATTTCAGTGACTAAACACACGAGTCAACGTTCAGATGGTTCATAGGCACGTGCATTGTGCTTCCCAGTCATTGCTAAAATCAGTGCTGTGATTGCTGAGGGTCGCACTTACCTCAGGCAAGATGCTCTTGCTTGAATGTATGCTTGGAGGAGGGAGTAAACCTTGTGGAAAACCCTTGAAATCTGTAATTTTTTTCCCAGCTGCCAAAACATCCATTAGACACACTTCCAGGATTTCTCCCATTGCCCTGTTCTTGGGCTTGAGGACTGCTCTGTCTGACAGAAGAGGACCACAACTTTATTATCTTCCTACAACAACTTTATTATCTTTCTACAACAACTTCTTCCAACAACTTTTATATCTTCCTACAACGTGCCAGGTCTCACTGCTTTTTGTGTGGTTTCACAGCAGCCAGCCCTGCACCCCTGACACACACGAGCAGCATCACCAACTTCACCAAATCAGATCCCCAGAAATGCTGAAACTTCACTCTACCATTCTGTAACCACGCAGGGATTATTATTATTGTTATTCTTGTTATTCTTGTTATTCTTGTTATCAAATATATAAATATATTAAATATTATTAATATGTATTAATATAAAACATATAATAGATAATAAGAATAACAGAAAATATGATATATATCATAATACAAAAATTATATAAGGTGCAATGATATATAATATAGAATATATTATATATTATACATAGTACATAAAAAGTTATACATTATCTATGTTATATATAAAATATATACTATATAATTATATATAATTATAATATATAATATAAATTAATATATAGTATATATAAATAATAATATAAAATATATTAATATATAAACACATATATAATATATATAGTATATATAACATATATTTTATATATATAATATATATGATTATATCAGGTAATCAGCATCTGATTTACTGCAGCAGAAGCTCTCTTCAAATTGTCTGGCAACAGAAACTGAAGTATTTTTATTATAAGGCCAAGCTTTCTGTGACAAGTAGTGCTACCACAGCTTTACTGGCATTTCTACAAATATCCAGGTCTGTAAATGATCCTGGTGGAAGCCAGAGCTACAGCTGGGGCTGTCTGCATATGGTTACTGCACTGGGGATGGATAATTTGTTCCTTGGAAAAGTCTGTTGTCACAAAGCAGCCTCTCAAGTGCCACAGTGTGGGGAAAGCACATCACAGGCAGAAGGTAATGACTGCTGACACCAGAGCAGCTTTCCTCTTGTTCCAAATAAAAGGCAGCAAACTCTAAATCATCAGTGCAGCCACGCCGTGTACCTGCCCCCATTGTTCAGCCTTGGCTTTAAGCTGGGAACAAAATCCATCAAAATGCAGCTTCAGGGGGGAAAAAATGCACTGTGTGACACGTACAAGTGCAACTGGCTGGTCTGAACAAAAGTAAACTGGGATTAAGGTTTCAACAAAGAGCACTTCCTACTAAGGAATAGTGCCTTGGGAACTACTCCACACACACACACACACACACATACACACACAAAACCCTCCAAATCTCCCCCTCCCCTCTCCAAACAAAAGCAAAATCTGGGGTGGCATGGCCCTGGATTTGTTCCTGCCCTGGGATTTTGGCACACACACCCCCTTAAGAAGGAGGATTCCAGTAAACAAGCCATAAAGTACTGTTTGTCCAACATTTGCCAAAACTACAACCTGTGTACTCTAGCCTGGAAATCCAGTTGGTCTCTCAAATGCCTTTTCTGTTATCTATTGGTTATCTTTGGCTCAAATGTTAGTTTTCATGTGAAATCTTTTGTGGGCTTTCAAATTATTTTGTTTCTCCAAATGAGGATAAGAAAGCTGATTCATTCTCATCGCGTGATCTTTCTAAATAAAAAGTTGTGAGGAACTAAACAGCAGCAAAAATCAGAAAATAAGGATTCCATCCTCAGTTTGGCTACAGGCCACTGGTGTAACTGTGGCTGATCAGTTTGATTTTCCTCCCACAGCTGCTCTAACAGTAAAAATAGCACAGTTATTGGCTTTTTGCTTTTCTCTGATTCTTGTTTGACTCAGGCTTCACAGTGAAGGGACTCTCTGACCATGTTTGACAAGGAACACCAAGTCAGGGAAGTCTTTGTGCTGCTGGAGTGCTGCTGAGAGCTCCAGCTTTTATTCACACAGCTCATAGTTTGCTGCAGGGCATTATACTAAGAAAAGTAAATTTTATTATCTGACTATCCACAGTGCTAAAGTCTGACTGGTACCTACAGCACCTGCAGAAAAATCTTAGAACAACAGGTAAGAATTTTTTTCTAGACGTGCCAAAAAACCAGGATTTTTTAAACATATTTCCAGATACAACAAGTGATGGGGTATTCAAGAGTAACATGTTCCTGGCAACCTAAACATATATAAAAATCTGGCCTCAATTTGGTTACAGAAATGCAAATCACTAATAACAACAAGCCACCTGAATTTCATTTTAAACTGATGCAGCTCTTGGGTTTCAAAGTTCTGTACTGAATGTAATTGATTATGAATAAGTCTATGTATTTTGGAGTTTCAAGTCTGCAGAAAATTCAATAGCACTTTGTGCAAGAAGTCATTCTGTTGATTAGGAGACCTTAATCAATACAATTTAGCTCCTCTTAGGAACTGCCCCTCTCCCAGCCAGAGCTGGGCTTCAGCCTTGTAGTGTCAATATGATGCTCAATCAGAGCCTTCAAAATTCTCCAGATACCTCCTAACACAAATCCAATAACAGCGTGGTGTTACTGATGGAGCTGCAGTTTGTGCCTCACAATAATGCAGATTTTCTACCTGCTTCAGACCTCTTAAACAATCTATGATAGTGCTCATAAAAAAGTTCATATTCTTCCTGCAATTGCAGCAAGTCACCAGAAAATAAAATATTTTGCTATGGTCCTTGCACAAGAGTGCATGTTGAAAATGCTGGAGCACAGCATGCAAAACCCCTCATGTTTGTGGTGCTGTTCCTTTAGTAACTGAGGGCCCAACAGACTGACACTTCTGAGCCACTTCAACAGTAATGGTAATAAAAAAATACATCTTAATGCAATTCCTTTTATACTTTTAAGCGTATGCTTTCTAGCCCATTTTTTTAATATGTTGCCATTTATCTGAACTCCTTGGACTTTGTGCAGTCCCAGCTCCTGAGTCCATAAATCTGACGAGCCCTATTGTACCACTGACACCTACCTAAAGAAGTACCCATTGTCTGGGGAAGAGATGAAGGTGGGTTGTTCACTCAGTCATCCTAACTCAGGTTTTTGTCACACCCCCTTTTGTGAATGCAAACCTTCACAAAATAAGTGACTGAGCTGTGTGGTAAGAATTACAGAGGAAATGAAGGGCTCCTCTGATTCTATTCTATAATCAATCAAGAAAGCAAATTGAGCCTGAGGAAAACAAGAGGGAAAACAAAATGAGATGTATCCACATAGCCACATGCTAATGGAATCACTGCAGCACTGCTGGCTCCTGCAGAGGTGCAGGCAGGAAAGGGATAACTGCACAGGGAAGAAACAAATCAATATGGATCACTGAAAACTGATTTAGAGCACTGAACTCACTCAGACTTCTCTTGCATTTTCCCTTGGTTAGGCTGGCAGGAAGTAGGGGTGAAAATGTTCCAACGTGACTTTAGTCTTCCATGCTGCACTTAGGCTGCACTCCTGTGCTGGACTCCCTTTTCCTGCTTTTCTGCAGAGCCCTGGCAGCTGGAACCTGCCCACAGGGCTGCAGAGAGTGTCCTCTGGCTGCTGACATCCCTGGCCAAGCCTGATCACAACACAGTTTCATTTGGGTAGCTCAGGTAAATTAGCTGGTGATGGTGCTCAACAGCCTGGTCACAGCAAATGAAGAACCTGCAAGAAGTTAGGATTTGGTATAAAGGAAAGGAAATACAGCTGCTTTTACCATGCATTTCTCTTTCCATTAAGAAGCTATGATGTTAGGCAGAGAAAAATCAGAATCCCTGCCTGCCTGTAACTGCTAGAGAGTATTAAGTTGAAAAAAAGACATGGGAGGGCGAGGGAGAGAAGGGGTGAAAAGAAAATTCCAGAAATGTAACTCAAATACCTGTAGTCAAAAAGCAACCTCTCAAGAAAGGCCCTGGGGTCAATATAACACGGAATGGAAGGACTGCAGAGTTTAGACTTTAAGTCACTCCCTCTGACTTAAATTCCAGATAGTTTCCAAGAGTTTCCTTAAGGAAATTGGTCTAAGGAGAAAATATCGGTGTCAGTGAGGGGAAAAACTGATCCACAGAAAATGGAAAAGAGAAAGGCAGCCTCAACCAGGAGCCAGTCATCAATCTATTGCTGAGACAGAGTCTTGGCAAAACCCATTCTCCTGGTAGATCTTGCCTGGAGTAGAGCAGATTGATTTGACAGTCTCTTAGCCTAATAAATGCTTGACCCCAAGGTCTGCTGAATTCACTAAATCCACTATGCAGGGAGAATTGGGAAGCAGTCACCTCTGGGGAGCATCCTGCTCCTCAGCCCTCCCCTGCTGAAGGCCTTGACTGCTCTCAGCCTCGTGGAGATGAGGAGATGGGAGCTGCTCTCACAGGAGGAAAGGTTAATCGACTGCACTGCTGTTAATCAATCACCTGGGAGGGTCAGCATTTACAATAGGTAGGGCTCTCCTCCCACCAAGAGATTCCTGCATCTTAACCAAGCACCATCTCCTCCAGCTGGAAGGATGAGTAATAGGCAGGAGCAGAGTCCAGAGAGATGGCAGGTGTCTGATCCAGAGCCAGCTGAAGTCAATAGAAAGACTCCTGGTGAGTTCACTGGGCTTGGACCAGACCCCAAAGAAAGACTTATTACCCAAGGTTTGTTCTGCATACATGCATCAAGCTACTTTCAGTAGATCCTTGAAAAGCAGCAGATTCATCACACACTTTTGCCTCCCTGTGAAATCCAACTCCTACAAGCCATGCTGTGTCCCAGTCACCCTGATTGTCAGATATGGCTGACATCCAGCAAAGGAGAATTACCTGCCTGTGACAGCACACACAGACACCTAGAGACATTTCAAAATCTCCAAGCAGCACAAGGAAAAAAAGCCAAAGTGGTAATATTTTCCTGGCGTTTTTTTGTAATTGCTGCTCGCCAAAATGAGAGCTTCCTCAGAAGAGGAAAACTAGATCAATTCCTGAAAGGACAGAAGAAAACTGAGGGAGTAAAATTTAAAATACCCTGGCATGGAGGAGAATGAGCTCAGTGCTGAACCACCAGCAAGGTGAAGCTGAGAGAGCCTGAGAGAAAAAATACCAGGAGAAACCAGAGGGTTAGGAAGTACCCCTGAAGACCTACCTCTGTAAATGAAAGCTGCATTTAGCACCAGCACCAAGTGATGACACAGCAGTGACTGTCCTTGATGAGTCTAAATGGCAGGAGGAAGCCTTAGCCTGCTGGGACAAATGCAGGCCCTTGTATCCCAGTGCAGAACCCTTTAGTAACACACCTGCTGCACCACACAGCCAAAAACCCATGTGGCAAAGAGCTGAAAGCAAGACTCACCCCTTTAGGACACCCATGGCTACAGGCACCAGCTTAGAGGTTATCCCAGAGGCTGCTAAAGATCTGCTCCCTCACAGCTTTGCTTTCTGGTCTGTCCTCACCACCAGTCTCACCCAAGCCACGCTCCTGGATGAGCTTCCCCTCCTTTTGCTGCCAGAAGTCTGCTCAAATGCTGGAACAAAGCTGCTGGCTTGGGATTTTTGCTTTTGCAATAACTCAGTTTCTGTGAAGAGGCAGAGTCATGACAGCCTGGTGCCATGGGCCTCCTGCTGTAGCTAATGAAGAGGTGCCAGGCTCTCCAGAAGGCTGGACAGCAGCAGTGGTTATTCTCTGCTCACCTGAAATTTCATGGCACTGCAGAGCACCTGGGACTTCCTCCTTATGCAGTGACAACGAGCAGGAGATCAGTGAGACAGAATAATCCAAGGTGTGCTACACACATAATTTCTATGTGCTCCAAAAATTGCTTTTCTTCCAAGGACAGCCATCTCAAAAGCTCTTTGCCAGCAGACAGCTGTGGTTGTCAAAACCAATTTCCTTGTGTTCTCACTGCTAGATGAAAAAAACAACCCACTAGACAGACCCTGCTTCTACACCCAAAAGTAAGGACTAATATTTGGTGACCTTTCTTCCTTTGGCTCAGTTGATAAAACAAGCGGCACTGCAAGCAAAGTGAGGCAGATATCATTAAGGAGTGAAGGTACCTGTCTGTTTCCTAAGGAAACCTGACAAGGAATTCCACATACAGAACAAGAACTAGATTTAAGAGATACAGCAGCTTCTTCCCCCAAAAAGACTTTGGTACAGCAGCCTTATAAATCTGAAGGTTTTGGCCAAGATCTGTGACATGCATGTTGCATCAAAATACAGACAGTGGCCCTCTAAGCTGTACTCTCTGCATTGGATTTGTTTTGCCTATTTTGTTTGTCTAATTTTTCTAACCTTTGTATCAAAATAATGTCCAAAGTTACCAACCTGTTAAGATAAATGGGGATGCTCTGTCTCTCTCCAGGTGTTGCTGTTACTGAGGATGAGGATGTTGCTACTGAGGAGATTCATGCAAACTGCACCTCATTTTCTCATGTCTAAAAGCAGATTTTTGCAGCCATAGCTCCTGGTTTGGAAGAAGACTCTGTTATTATCTATACACCTGTATGCAGCATCACCAGCAGCTCCTGCAGTGTTTGTCCTCCTCCTGGCATGCCCAGAACCCCCCTGCCCTGCCAGTGCTGGATCCTGCTGCAGCCACAAAACTGACAGGAGATGCACAGAAAAACTGATGTGTTTCACCTACTGACTATTAATTTTTTAACCCAGAGTGGGTGAGAGCATGAGACACCTGCAGCTTGGTGCCAATGACCAAGTGAGGCAGCAAAAAGGTTATGGCCTGATCAGTTCTTCCTGGTGTCACCTGGAGGAAGGTCCCACAAGGCTTCAACTTGGTCACACAACACCTAAAGACAAAATCCCTTCTGCCTGAAAGGAATGAGAGATGGATGGCACAGAAACAGAAGGGAAACTCTGAATGCTCCACTGACCCAGCTGGCATCGAATTAATATAAATATATTCAATATAAATTTGTTGAGAAATAGCAAACTTCTTATTTACCCTTATCATCACTCCCCAAAACTGTCCATGCCCCAAAAAAACCATGCCACAGAATTCCCCTGAACCACGTATTTAAAAATCTTGCAACTTTATTTGCATATAAAGGCTGCTAGATAGAATATCACAATAAATTTAAAGATACAACTGCAAATCTCAAAAGGAAGGAGAGATGGAGGGCACAGAAACAGAAGGGAAATTCTGAGTGCTCTACTGACCCAGCTGGCATCTGATGGATGGGCTGCAATAGAAATGTGTTGAGAAATAGAAAATTTCTTACTTACCCTTATCATCGCTCCCCAAAATTGTCCATGCCACAAAAAACCCACAGAACTCCCTTGAACCACGTATTTAAAAATCTTGCAATTTTATTTGCATATAAAGGCCGCTAGATATAATATCACAATAAATTTAAAGAAACAACTGCTTTTCTAAATTCCATTAACATGGTAACATAAAACAGAACGAAGCTCAATAGCATTTACAGTGGTGGAACAGAAATAACTATCTGCAACAATATTTTGTGCTAGTGAGATTGCATTTACACACAGTGCAAAATAAGAAAAAAGAAAATAAAAAAGACAAGAAGAATATTTAAATATAAAGGACAACTAAGCCTTATTTTATTTAGGCTTGATTGTATCCATTTGACTCTATACATGCCTGAACTACAACAAAGATTTAACTCGGGCTCTTGAAGGCCTTGAGCACTTGGAAAAACATGTCACATCCTTCATAATTTAGATGTGCTGTACAGCATAATTTTGCAGATGCTATACTGGCAATATTAAATCCTAGCTTAGTTATAATGCACAAAAAATACATATATATATAAATTCATATTTAAAAGGAGTCCGCATTTACAATTTTTTTCTTTTTTTTTTTTTTACTGCATGAAATACCTGCTCTTTGCAGCTTTCACCCCCAGTCTTTTAAAGCTAAAATAATTTAAAAAAAGAAACAACAGAAGGTAGATATCACATACAGGCTGTGGCTATCAAGATCAGTCTTTATAAAGCAGGTGGAGACAAACAACTGAGAAGTCTATTCTCCCCTTGCTGCATTCTACCATGAATAGAAACAAGTTAAAGTACATGCACACATGTCAAGAGGTAAATGGACCCCAAAACATTGTTTGTGCTACTTAAAAAATTGATATAAATTCAGATAAAAAGCTAACATTTAAACCTAGGGAAAAAGAAGACACTTAAAAAAACCCCGACAACAACAAAAGTTGTGCAAATTTGGGTGTATTTAAATGCTGCCTATTTTTTAGCTTATAATATAATATTAAAATAAGGTCTCTCACTTATTAAAAGAAAGCTTGGCTGTCCTTTTGAGAACACTATAACAATTTACAATGGCAAATTTATTGAAAAACAAAATTCATTTTACAAATTCACAATGCTTTATTAATTTAAAATGAATGCTGCATTTCCAAAAAGCACAACCTCTAACTTCTCTTCTTGTTTCTTTTGCACCAGCAATTTACAAATAAAATTAAAAAAAAACCCCAAAAACCAAAAAACCCCAAACCCCACCCCAAAACAAAAACCCCCCACGGCTCCCCCAAAATCCCCCCTAGCCCCTATTTTGAAATAAACATGAATGTAAGTTTTTAATTAGAAAATGGCAGTTTATAGACCTTCCCCAGTAGTGCTTCAGGATCCTTGAGGGGTGGGAAGGTCAAAGATGATGGGAGGGTTGGTGGGCTGGAAGCTGACTGTGCACGTGGAGGCGTTGATGTAGGTGGTGTAGCCATCTGTCATGATCCCATAACCTGTGGGGACAAGGGGAAAACTCACTGGGATGCCTCAGGGTTTATCTTTTCTATTTTTCACATTCTGTGCTGCTTTAGTGTGTGGGTCTGAGCTCCACATTCAGGGATGGTGAGCTCTGTGCACAGAGCAGGGAGACAAAACAATTCCTGCTCCAGCTGGGCACCAAGGACAAATGACCCAAATCTCAGCCCCAGAGCACAAACCCCGTGGGCTGCAGAGAGAAAAACAAGCAGGGTGGGACTGCAGGGGCTAAAGCTGGAATGGGACAATGAAGTGCAAGATGCAAATGGAGCAGAACTGATCCCAGGGAGAGACCCCGGGAGCGCTCGTGCATTTTGGGGCCATTTTGGTTCCTCTTGGGTGCAGCCCTGGCTGGGCTCTGGTGCTGCCCAAGGTGGATCCATGGAGGAGATCCATGGAGGAGATCCCTGGAATCTCTATGCACAGGGCTCACCCTCCCCTCATGTGAAGCTCAGACCCACACACTAAAGCAGCACAGAATGTGAAAAATAGAAAAGCTGAAACCTGAGGCATCAGCTTCTGAGGCCTCAGGAGCTCCTCAGCAGGTTAAAAACACACACATTCACATCCTCAGGCTGCCCAGAGAAGCTGTGTCTGCCCCAACCCCAAAGTGTTCAAAGCCAGGCTGGACAGGGCTCAGAGCATCCTGGGATAGTGGCAAGCATCCCTGTACATGGCAGAGGGCTTGGAATGAGATGATCCTTAAAGTCCCTTCCAATCCAAACCATTCTATGGCTCCATTATTTAATTTATATATGTATTTCAAAAGAATTTTATAAAAGTGTGCGTGTTTTCAGCTGACATCCACAAAAAGCTAACAAAGAAGCTTGAAAACACCCAGGATGTATTTGGCCCAAATGCACTTAAAAAAAAATAATTGAAAAAAACCCCCAGAGTATCATGGAGGAAGAAAGCTTCCCATTGCAAACCCACAGAGGAAAAAGGTTTTTTCTTTTAAACCATTATGATAGAGTACAGATCACTGCTGTCTGAAAGCTCAGATAAATACAGCTACCCACAGTGCCTATCAGAAAGAATAATCACTTCAGAATTGCTTCCCTGTCCACCTGTATCACTTTATTTATTTAGACTGGCAATTTTGATTTAGATCATCTCATGGTGGGAAAAACCTTGTTTGTGGCTGTTTTGCTTATCAAACGGGAAAAAACCTGCATCACCAAAATGTGTGGATGGCCTCTGTTGGTTCAAGGGAATGTGGTGCATATTCATCTCAGCTGAGGCTGGATAAAAGTTAATTGCACCCTGAGATAATGCTCTTAACACTTTGCTATTTCTTCCTGTACTCAAACAAGCCATTCTTATGTTCTTCTGTGTAAGGAATAGAAATGATTTTAATTTTTTGCTGGTATTTTTACAAGAATTTATTTGAATGCTCACTTTTAATATGTCCTGCCACCTTTCCCAGGAGATTTAAACATGCTGCTTTCTCATAATGATGGTCCTGTACATTCAGACACCCTCCTCTCCCACCCTTAGCACTATTACAACCACAAGTTTCACCACCCAAATTTACAATTTACACATTTCAGCTGGGAGGCTTGCCATGTTCATCTATTTTTAATATGTGAGGACTAATATTTGTACAAAATACCCAATCTTTTTAATGGGTGCATTGAGGGACTGTTATTTATGCCTCTGTGCAGAGGGTCATGTCAGTATTCCCAGTACAAACTCTTTATTTACAGATGCCAGGCATGGAAATCATGGTATGAAGTCACAAGGGCTTCAGAAAAACCAACACCACTGGCAGAGAGAGCTGTCCTCTTTTTATTTTGCTTTTATGAAGTCCTGAAATCTTTAGGCCTATGGAGAACCTAGTTAGAGACAATGGAGAAACCTCCAGGGGGGAGAATATAAAACATTTAATGTGTAATTTTGAGTTCTGGGGTCATGAAGTCTTCCACTCTCTCTCAGGCAGAACTCCTAGTGTTTGTCTCTCAGCCACATGAAAGCCACAAAATTGTATTAAATATTTAAGTATCTCCAGAATGTATTTAATCTCTCAGTGCCACAAACTGAGCTGGTTGTTTCGGAGGCTGACACAATGCTCACACTGCCTGTGCTGGCAATCACAGAGGGGGAATATCTCCCCTCAAACATGAGACTGATGCCTGACTCCACATGCCCTCCTTTCTGCTTCCCCTCATACCCTGAGGGAGGTGAGCAGAGGCAGCAATTTGTCTGCACATTTCCTTTTCTCCTCCAGCATCTTTCTTAGCTCCTGTGCTCGGAGTAATGGGGATCGTTTTCATTTTGGCTCGCGAGTGTGGGGAATCTCATCTGTTTCTCTAACTGAGTTTGTCAAAACTTGAATTGCTTTCAAATAACCTGCATGGAACAACCTTTGCAGCACAGTGAAAGATGTAGGTGGCTAAATGTAGCACACATTCCTGAAAGAGTCTGCTTTAATTCTGGAATAAATTTACAAAGTGCCACTCAGGCAATCACTTCCCTGAACTCCCTCCCTACTTTAATGCAATCTGCCATTACCCACTGCAATACACCATCAAAATGTGCCTCTGGAAATGCCAGATGAAGCAGGGAACAGCTCTGCTGCTTACCTTCATGAATCCCACCAAAGACATGCAGCTTGGGCCTGACCCTCCTCTGCACTGTGTTCAGCAGCTCCACACAGCCCACTCTCTGCAGCTCCTTGGGAACCCAGTCCCGAAAACCTGGAGGCAAAAAGCAATCAGTGCATCAATTTCCCCTATTCAGGTGAGGTTTCACCTAGTCTTTCAGGAAGTCATCATTCACACAGGGTTGATTCCATTATCTCCAGTCATAACCTCCCCATTAAAGCACACAATGGCTTTTAAGAAATGTTTTTCACTGTCACTTTGTCTTGCTTAAGATTTCCTCCCTCCATCTGCATTAATATTTTTCCTGGATGTGATTTGTTGTTTTGAACTATAGGTTTCTTCCACCTTGAAACCCCAGGCACTGCTGCAGATTTTTCCTGGCACTGCTGCAGATTTTTCTGCCCTTTCCCCTGGCTCTTACAGCAGTCAGCTCTGTGGTTACTCCAGAAATGAAGCAGCTCAGGAAGATGAGCTGAGCCACCTCTCAATCCCAAAGATTTAAAATACACAATCCCAAAGATTTAAAATACAGATTCCCACAGCTTCTGGAGGATGTGGTCAGCAGGCATCAGACCACTTCCGAGCCCTCATCACTGTGCAAAAATTGCAAAGCAGCTCCCAACAAGCCAGTGCTAATTGACCACACTGCCACTTGGTCTTCTGGACAGTACAGAAAAATGTAAAAAGCTGCCATCAGTCCCTGCAGGAGCCTGCTGCCTGGGCTGGCATGGAAAACATCAGCAGGACAAGGGAATGGGGAGCAATGAAAGAGAAATCAGGAGCCACGTCCAGCTGTAGCACCATTCTACTGACTTCAGTAAAAACATGAGCTTGGCTAAATTTTAGAGTGACCAAAGAGTCCAGTTACAGCTCTACCTCCCTTAATATTCACTTAACATTAAAAAGTAAACACTTATTTAAAAACCAGTATTTTATCAATGTTATCATGCAGGCTGAGACCAAGAGTCCCTCATTTTAGGGACAGTACTGACACCTAATCTGTGTCTGGAGTTAAGACACAGTGCCAACCTTTTGAAACTGAGCTTCATTATCTCCTTCAAGCACAAAATTTAAGCAGGTTTGTTCAATGACAGCACTCACTGGTGTCTGCAGCATCACAGTATTTCTCTGTGAACCCAGTTCAGAGCAGGGGGATGAGCAACCCATATAAACCAGCACCCATGAAACATTATAAGCACACCTGGGGTTTGGGTTTTTTTGCTTCTTTGGGAAAATGAAGTGATTAAGAGAGTGCTGTTCAAGGCCCTGGTGTGCAGCCACTGGCAGCTCCAGCAAGGTTAAAGGGAATTTGCTGATCTTCTTCCAACATTCTCTAAGTAGCAGTAAAAAACTAACCAGAATATAAAAGGAGCAGTAATTACATTGGTCAAAAACTTTTTCTGGACTTTTCTTTTTTCCCCTTAGCTTGGATTGCTGACTCTCAACTTAATTGTGGTAAAAAAACACAGCTAAGTGTTTTTTTAAGCATGCATTAATTCCTGGCTCCACAGTCACCAAGAAGCTCTAAAAGAACACTGAGCCAGCCTTGGAAGCACTTAAAATGCTGGTTTATTTTATTAAAATGCCCCATGCCAGTCTGAGAAGATTTTACATATTCACCCCCACAAATGTAGTAAGTGACCGTGATTTGGCCCCTTCCTGTGACTGTGCGACCCCCTTGGGTTGCAAGAACTTCCTAAAACCCTGACAAAAACCCTAAAACCCTGACAAAAACCCTAAAACCTCGACAAAAATCCTAAAACCTCGACAAAAATCACTCTTCTCACAGTAAGGGCAACGAAGCCACTGCCACATTTGCTCATGGTGATAAGTGACATTTGTAAGAGGCTCAGGTGCTGTAAACCCAGCAGAGACAGCGAAGCCGCAGTCCCAGGCTGCCTGCCACGTGTGTCTGGAGGAAAGGCAGCCAAAAATTCATTATTCTGCCTCGTGGGGTGGAGACAGGAGAGCAGGACTTCCCAAAAGGGTTTAGTGAGGGCTCCAAGGATTTGGATATGCCAAAGCTGAGCCCTGCTGCCTCTGCTGGGTCAGTGTCCTGGGGTCCTTCTGGGGCTAGCAGGGCTTAGCTTAAATCTTAAACCTGAGCCCAGCCAATGACTCATGCCGACAAGCAAAACTCAATTAAATGAGAAGCTTTAGTTGCCTAATGAAGAAACAAATTATGCATTCAGAGGCTGGTGCTCACCTGTCATTAGATCAAGTTAGGAACAATTATCTAAGAACGTAATTTTATTCCTTCACAAATTTTTATGAGCCAATTAATACCTTTAAAACTATTCTTACATATTCTAAGTTTACAAGGGCATTATCAAGGAGAATATGTGACTACATAGTTCCAAACTCTTGACTGCTACTCTCAAACCTTAAAATGACACGACACGGTAGTGAGAAAAGGTTTCAAAAGTTTTAATCAATCTCTAAAAAGTCATAAGGGATTGAAAACTGGTTGTCAGATGAATACTACTCTTAAATAAAATGTCATACTATAATGGTTATGGTGTCAGATATTTGATCTTCCCTAGCTTGAATTTAATAAAAAAATTCAAGTTATTTTTATGGAAACTCAACAGATCAGCTAAGCCTAATCATAATTTTCCACTTCTTTCAGAAACTTTTTCAATGCACAGTTTTTACACTGGGTGCAATTACAGTATATCTTACAGCACTATCAACTTTGCTCACTTTGAAAGTAAAATTCTCATGCAAAAAAAAAAAAAAATCACACAGAACTTTTGTTTCACTTACCAAGGGGAGGTCCATGTGTCATTAGTATATCAATTCCCTCAGGAATAAGGTTCCACTTGTCTAGCAAAGACTGACCTCTGGGTAGATTAAAGCCCCATCCATTAAACCATGGTGTCCTTTGGGGAAAATAAGACAAACTGCATCAGTGTAAAATAAAAAAAAATCTCTTCCCTTCTCTAATTTTTTTCTTCTGAATTAAAACAATTTCTGTGCTACAGAGATTACCTGCAGACAGCCTTTTTTGAAGGGGATGCCTCTAACACACACTGATTTAAAGACATGCATATGATAAAATGTACATTTGAATTTAGATTAATGTCTGATGTTGTTTTTGTACCTTGAGTGCATTCAGCCCTGTGGGGCATTTACTCACTAGAGAGAAAGGGAAAAACACTAAAATAACAAAGTCTAAATCTCAAGCTTTTTATCAGAGTTTGGGAATGTTCAAACATAACAACTCCTTCCCTATGCTAACCACCAGAATAACCCAAACATCTGTGCCACTGTGCCACCTCACTAAGCTCAACCTTGCTCCTTTCAGCACTTTTGTTACCAGAGCACTGTCACAAAACTGAGGTTTGAACCCCTGAGCCTCCTAGACATACAGGAAAAGCGTAATAGAAATAATGAAAGAAATAAACATTCACACAATGTTTAGCCTTACGGTGGCTTTTAAAAGGCATCTTATAATTTAAAATTCATTTAGTATTTCTCAAGGAAAACTGACACCCTCTGTGTTCTCCAGCAGAGCACAGAGTTGTTCTGAGACACTTTATCCACCAACCCAAGCATGTAGCAATGAAAAGCACATTTTCTAGTAGCTTTTTAACATAATTTTTTAACATACAACTTTTTCAACACATAATTTTGACACAGATCTATCATAATAAAGCCTTTCCCTATCAAACAAATACACAATTGCTCTGATGAAATACAGGACTATTTAGATTTGTTACCAATAACCTTTGTTAGTATTGTACTAATTTCAGGAGTTTCCATCTGTGTGTGTGTTTCCTAGAGTTCAGGCAACAGGTTTAGACTTTGATTTCTAGGTAGGATTCTCCTGTCCTAGCCCATATTTCAGAAAGTTCTAGGTAGGATTCTCCTGTCCTAGCCCATATTTCTGAAAGTTCAGGCCACTCCTGAAGTCTTCTGTGTGCTGCAGTTCTGAAAACAGAAAACAAAAACTGGGGGCAAAGAACAACCACAAACCAACCTTGAAAACAGCCATACCTGTTAAAACAGAGATCATTCGAGTCCTGTGTAATTTCATTATGTACTCTGCCTCCCCTGCCCTCTAAATTATTCATTTTTCCAGCCTCAAATGTGCATTTGAGTGGGAATGTCCTGCTGAGACGACATCTCTAATTTTTATTTTTTTTTTATAATGGAAGCATTTTGTTTTGCTGAGACATCAGTTTGAGCAATGAGGACTGTATCCAGCTCTGTGGATGATCTGCATTCCTGACAACTGGCAGGATGGAAAACCAGCAGGCACTGCTAATATAGGGGCAGGAAGGTCACTGGTGCCTTTGTGACAAATAATAGATATATCCCATGTAGTCCTGCTGCATTATGCTCATACTACACACACACAGGAACTCATTCAGGCCAGCAGACTTCCTGAATGAACACTGACAAAAGATAGGAAAATGAGATGTTAGCCAAACATTTCGTGTGAGCTGCGGGCTCCTCGTGTGCTCAGCCACAGGAGAGGCTTCACCTCTCACAGCTGCCTTGCTCTGCACCCACCAAAACACCCAAAAACCCCTCCTGTGTTTAAAGCAAGCTCCCACCAAGGTTTGTGTGCAGCTGGATTGAAAATGAAGGCTGTGTCTTGGCTTTAGCTAAAGCACAAGAATTTCTGCTTTCCTGAAACACCTATCTCAGTTCCCCTTCCTATAACATTCCTGCGTTTTAACCCATGGAGATTATTGTAACCTTCAGGGCTGCAGGCAGAAGTTAAAATATCCCTTCCTCTAACATTCCTTGATTTTAACCTATGGAGATTAAAATATCAGAAGTTAAAATATCGTTTGGCCGAACATTCAGCTGCTTAAAACAAACAAACACACAGAGCTGGGGTCAAACTTTTCACTGTCAATTAATGATTCTTTCCCCACTTGCATTTCTCCTGCAGATAAGACTGTAGTTATTACAACATAGTTAAAGCTGAAATGTGAAACCACGTCTGTGATTTCTCTGGAACTCTTTGGAGACCAGGACCACAGAAAAAGAACCTGGATTTGTCTGCAGGATTTTTATGTTATTTTCTTCTGAAGCACTGTGGAAGGAGGAGGAGGGGAACGTGAGCTCAGATATATTCCTCATTCACCAACCTCTGTAATTAGCTGTGACTAACAGGCACCACATGGGAAGAAAACTTTCGAGAAACCTTCCTCATTATGCACACAAAAAAAAGATGGTCAAGTACTTATTTAATATACTAAAGATTTTTATACAAAAGGGGTAAATCAAAGAGAAGAGCAGGCACGACTGAAGAACACCTGGATTACAGATTTAGGCTTCAGGCTTTTAAAACATGAAACAGGGCATAATTCCTGACAGCACTGCAGGCTGGCCAGGCAAACTGAGGGTCCCAGTTTTGCAGGGGGTTTCAGGACAGAAAGCCAAGGATGTGCTCAGAACAGCACCAAGAAGCCAAAGAGCTGCGTGGCACAAGCTCAGGGACACCAGGGAAGGTGACCTGATGTTGGCTGCGCTGCAGCGAGCATGGGATGGGGTCGGTGTGCTGTGAGCCCTGGGAGTGGCTGGTCACCCCAGCAAACTCCAAATACCTGCAGGAAACACAAAGCCTGCTCTGTGGATCACAGAGGGAGATTTTACTGCTGCTGGTGCCTTTTTTTGCATGCACAAGAGTCAAATAGAGTCACTCTCAATGTCTAAATAACTTGGAAAAAAAGAACTGTGCACAGAGTTAGGTGCCTTCTGCAATGTATTTTGAAGCTAATTGTTTACTGTGAGAAACCACTTCCTGACTAGGAAGAAATGTAGATGATGAATTTTGGCTGCACTGTCAGGGTTTAACCCCACAGCCCTTTTCCTTACCTCCCATGGGGTGGGAGAGAGAATCAGAGGGGTAAAAGCACATATACCCACTTGTGGCAATCAAGCACAAGTAAGTAATAAAGACTACTTAGTCATTAGCAGCAATATTTCAGATCTGACCTAATTCTTTTTTCCTATGGATCTCTGAGTTAAATAGTTCAGCTAATTCCTAAAACTTCATTTTTTAAGTATAGCTGGCAACAGCAGGAAATTATTGAATTTAATAAAAAAAAAAAAAATCAAGGTTTTTTTTTTATGGATAATATGATGCTGAATAATGCCACAAGGGAGGCGTGGATGGAAAACCCACAGGGACTGGTAATGAGAGATTACAAATGATTTTGTCATTTTAGGTTTGATGGACCAGAACACAGCCCATGTGCAGAGGAACCTAACTGAGGCTGTGCTGCTCAGAACCACAGCTCACAGCTTCCCCCACATGCCAG
>NW_005054429.1:739924-752024 GCF_000277835.1 Geospiza fortis | reverse complement strand
CTGCTGCCCAGGAGCTCACCTGGCAGCCCCTCCCTCCCTGAGTGCAGAGCTCCCTCATCACTTGGGAGAGAGGCTGTGCTGGCACCAGCTGTGGCACAGGGAATGTCCTCATGAGGGGCAGACACCTGGCCCATCCCTGCTCTCCTCAGCTCCCCATTCCTGCACAGGAGTCCCCACAGGTCCCCCTCCACCTGGCCTTTTGGAAGCTGCCTTTTCTGCAGTTCGAAGGAGGAGGCTGCAAATGATCTTCACACCTCGTGCTGCAAGAGATGCAGACACTGCTGGGCATCGTGGCAGGAGGGAGGGAATGCTGAACTTCCCAACAAGGCTCATCCTCCTTGTAATTTTTAATTTGTTTCTTAACAAATTAAGAAATTTTTCCAGGTGCACTGGGAGAAGCCCTGGGCAGGACACACAAATCCATCTGCTTCCAGCAGCAGGGAGCTGCAGCTTCAGCAGGTGACCAGATCTCCCTTCTCCCGGGTGAGCACTGTACAGCTTTATTATTTTACTAATACATTAAAAAACACCCCAAACAAACCTGCAACAAAAGCACAGCCACGGAGCATGATTTCATGGCACAGAAGATCACAGCTGCTCCTTGGTGCATTCCCCTCAGAACCAACACTCCCACATGAGGAAAGGGGACACAAAGCCACAGCCACGTTCACCCAGGTAGCACAGAAATGACAACTTTAAAGCTTTTGAAGGGTGGCAACTCCTACAACCTACTTTCATCTCTTCTCTGACTCATGAATTCAATTACCTGATCCTCAGAGCTCAACAACTCAAAAGGTAAATGTACAGTGAGACCTTCTAGATTCACATTTTCCTCTTAACTCCACCAGCAAATCCATTTATTTCAATAGTTACTTCTAAACAGGATTAGAAAACTGAATGATCTCATAGGTCTTTAATGCCAGGTATTCATTCATTTTTAAGGATGCACAGTCTTTTAGGAAAGCTTCAATTTTATCTTTAATCCAATGAGTAAAGTGCACAGGAGGCAAAAATCCCATTCTGTCTCCTTGCACAGGATAACAGCTGAGGGAGCATCTAAAAGGCATGCTAGTGGGAAGCACTTCCACACCACCAATAACAACAACAGAATGCTCTCTATTTTTATCAGCATTCAAAGGGAGCACACAGCCCTGGCTCACGATGGGGGAGGCAGCTCCAGCAGCAGAACAGAACTGGGGGGACAGGACAGGGATGTGCAGCCCTGGACCCCTGGGACCACCCTACAGACACATCCCCAAAGCACCCACTCCACTCCTGGGCCAAGGCTGCAGGGCAGCAAAGTTGTCAGAACCCAGCACATTCCTCTGGCTGCCCTGGGTGATTGCAGACCCTGGCAGGGGGCTCAGAGACCTTGGCACAGAGTCACAAACACCTGTGCCTTTGATTTCAGCCCATGGAAACAATTACCAACTTTGTATGAAGAGTTACAAGCCACAAGGGTTTGAATAGAATGACAGTGAATTTGTCACAGGGTGGAAAAGTAGAATTTTGGGGATTTAGAATGGGGGTTCAAGAGGCAAGATGGAGGAATCTGGGCATGTCCTGTCTTTCTTCTTGGCCTCCATCTTCTGCTGGGATGGTGGCACTTCTGGATTGGTTTAGAGTAGAGACAGACTGTCTAACATAGGGGATAGGTATTGGAAAATTATTGTACATAAAGTACATGTAGTTCTTAGTTAACACTGCCCCAAGGGCGGTCAGAGAAAGAATGTAACAGAAAAGAGAAAATAAACAACCCTGAAAAGCAGAGCTGAGGAATCTCGACTTCTTCTATGGTTGCGGGGCTGTGAAAAAAAGACTTTCTAATACCTCGGGGTCATCTCAACCACAGAAACCTGAGACAAAGTGACAAAACAGCCACCAGCAGTGACTTTGTGCAGGGAGAAGGAGAAGAAGAAGGAGGAGAAAGAAGGAGAAGGAGAAGGAGAAGGAGAAGGAGAAGGAGAAGGAGAAGGAGAAGGAGAAGGAGAAGGAGAAGGAGAAGGAGAAGGAGAAGGAGAAGGAGAAGGAGAAGGAGAAGGAGAAGGAGAAGGAGAAGGAGAAGGAGAAGGAGAAGGAGAAGGAGAAGGAGAAGGAGAAGGAGAAGGAGAAGGAGAAGGAGAAGGAGAAGGAGAAGGAGAAGGAGAAGGAGAAGGAGAAGGAGAAGGAGAAGGAGAAGGAGAAGGAGAAGGAGAAGGAGAAGGAAGGAGAAGGTTTCAGTGCCCTCTGGCCCCGAGGGCACACACACAGGGTTTGCCAGGGCCAGCAGCCCACACTGTCCCATGGGACACACAGGAACAGGGATAAGGGCAGGAGGGGAGAGCCTGGGGCATCATCCAGACAAAACACTGAGCAGGGCAAGTGCACAATGCATTTGAACCTCAGATTTTGGCTTTTCTATTTTTCACATTCTGTGCTGCTTTAGTGGGTGGGTCTGAGCTCCACATTCAGGGATGGTGAGCTCTGTGCACAGAGCAGGGAGACAAAACAATTCCTGCTCCAGCTGGGCACCAAGGACAAATGACCCAAATCTCAGCCCCAGAGCACAAACCCCGTGGGCTGCAGAGAGAAAAACAAGCAGGGTGGGACTGCAGGGGCTAAAGCTGGAATGGGACAATGAAGTGCAAGATGCAAATGGAGCAGAACTGATCCCAGGGAGAGACCCCGGGAGCGCTCGTGCATTTTGGGGCCATTTTGGTTCCTCTTGGGTGCAGCCCTGGCTGGGCTCTGGTGCTGCCCAAGGTGGATCCATGGAGGAGATGCTTGGAATCAATCCCTGCTTTATTCTTTAGCTCTGTCCAGCCTCTGCTCTAGGGCAGCCTCCCCAGGGCATCACACTGAGGAAGCACGTTTTACAGCAGCTTCTGTAAAGCCACTGAAACCTGCTTTCAGTGCCACTAATGTACTTTTTTGGGTGAAGCTCCTTTTTATAGTGAAGATTCTTTTGAAAATGCTTTTTCATAATGTAACAACCAGCAGGAAATGGTAAAGGCTAAATTGTTCCCTAAATGTGCTCATTATATGCAGTGCTGTGACACGGGTGAGAGGCACAGCCTGGGGGCTCCAGCTGGATGCCATTCCCACCAGCACTCACCTGCTGTGCCTCAGTGTCCCATTTAGAAAGTGAGAATAATCACCCAGAGCGGAAAGGAGCACTGGTTCCTTGGCATTTTGCTTACCCTGCATCTTTAAACAGCTGAAGCTCTCACAGAAGTGAATCATCAGTGCTGCAATTATGTTAGCTGTGTACCTTCTCATTACCAGCCTGCACTTCACTCAGGAAGTCTCTAAAACATAGTTCAGCTATTTTCACAAGGTCAGAAAAACCTGAAACCCCAACAACCTGCTGGTTGTTTTGATTGGTTCTGCCTTGCAGGTTTTTCTCTAACTTACAGCCTCTAACCTCTGGTTATCTAAATGACAAAGCATTTGAGGAGCAGGACCCCCGTCCTGCACTGACTTTGGAGGGAAGGAGCCCTGCAGTGCCTTTTCCCTGGGAGCAGGGAATGAGAAGCTGCAGGATCCCCTCAGCAGCCAGCATGACCTGGCATCCTCCTTGCACCAGGCAATTCTCAATTTCTGACTGTACCAACTGGCCAGTGGAGGTTTGAGTTTAAACTCCTGTCAGACACAGATTCAGGCCTGGATCTGTGAGAGCTGTGAAAAACCCAGGACTTTACTGCTGCCATACATCCTGTTCCATGCCTGTGCTGATCTGGACCAGATTATCACATCAAACAGTGACAGGACAGCAGCAAGTGCAGCTTTAGCCATCCATACAAATGGAACATGGAAAGAATTCCCTCCTGCATCTCCCTCCTCTCAGTGTCTGCACATCTCTGCCTCCAGGCTGCTCCAGCTGTTATTGACAGGGAACTGAGCTCTGGTGCCCAAATCTACAGCCAAATGCACTGCCTCTGTGGGTACCTTTCACTCATTTCTCCTCTCTGATGGTCCAGCCCAGCCACTGACACACTGACATCTCCCACCCTGTGTCTGCAATGGTTAGTGACCCTTTTGGCCAAGGACTGTCCATTCATGTTAACAATACCAGAACACCACAGTTTTTATGAAAACTCGTCTGTGGGGAAGATGTGTTTTACTCAAAAGAAAAACAAAGAAATTGAGTTAAGAAACAAATAAAAATACACCGGGGTTTAAGAGACTTGAGAGCAAAGGAGCAGGCAGGCAGGAGGTTGGAAGCCCAGAAATGTCACAGAGACACTGAGGACAGCAGGACACAGCAGTAATAAAGAACACAATGAGGCACAGCAGTGGACACCACCCCTGGAAAGGAGAGGAAGGGACTAGGTGAATTTCTCAAGTTTATGATCCAGGCAACCTTTGTTTAAGTATCCGAATTGCTCATCAAAGAGGAAATTTCCTCCAAACCTTCTGGGGCTTCCCAATCCCTAACTGCATTGCAATTATTTTATTTAGAGCTTTACTTAATGAGATCTGGGAGATACTTTAATATCCCCCCCAAAAATTGAAAATAATTCAAACTTGACTCAAGGGCTAATTTCATTCTACTTTTAAAAAGCACAGAATTACAAAGGCCCATGAACAGAATCAAGTACCAGACCTTACACATCTGCTCTGTATAGTTGGGGCTGGCTGGAAGGACAGACCTGGCTTAAGTTAGGAGCAGACTCAGATGGATCCAGACATTAAGCACAGTGGTGCTGCACTGTGGCAGAGCTCAGACCCACAGAGTACACTCTGGACTGACTTTTAGAACTGCTTCTCATTGTGGAGTGAGCCTTTTTACTCCTTCAATGCCACACTGCATCCCAGTGCAGGGCACACGTGCCCTTGAATCATCAGAGGATGCCGCAGCACGGAAAAGAACTGAAATAACTCAAGTTCTTATGGCAAAATGTTGTGGTCTTCGTAAAAACACAGAGAACCTTCAAATATCTGTCTAGAGGAAGGAGCTCTCTGCTCCTGAAGCTCACCACAACATAAATCAAATCTGCTCCCAGGGACATGCCAAGGGAAAGGGGAAACAAAAGAAAAAAAAGAACAAACCAGCTGTCTAAAATTTTGATTCAATTTTGCTCAACAACTGTTCATGTTTGAGAATGATGCTTGATTTCTCAGAGTAAGCGTGATCATAACATGCTGTTGTACCACATCTTAAATTAATTTCCTACATTCCTCTCATTATCTGTGCAGGAAATGTAAATTGACAAAGCTTCCACCCCAGGTCAGTCTGGGAGAGGCTTTTACTAGCAGTGCTGCTTCTGTGATGACAGCACACATTAAAGTAGAGCAAAAAAGAAAAAAAAAAAGTAAAGAGCTCTCCCCCAAGACACACTTAATAGTACAGATCTTCAACCCACTGGGGTAGTCTGTGTGCTTGACATGTAACACAGCAAAATCTGAACAGATTTTCTGAACAAAATCTGAAATACTGGTCTAATTACATCCAGTAGTTGAATATTTTATATACTTGTAAAAGCAGCATTTGGAAAATATTAACAGAAACACGTCAGCCTTTAAAACAAATAAGCTACATTTCAGTGAATTATGAAAGAAATGTTGCCAGATGTAAGTTAGTGTAACAAATAAAACACTCCAAAGTAGTTATGTCAACCTGCCCTATTAGTGAAATTGGTTCTTGCTCCTAAGAAACAACCTCTAGATATTTAATTATTTGCAATGCTCCTTGAAACAGAATTCTTTAGCATTGATAAAGTCTCTGTAGTTCCTCCAAAAGGCTCTGAGGGTCAGCAGATGTGATAGCTTGTTCATTAATTAATGCCCCAGACCAGACAAATTCCAGACATATTTTTATGCAGTGTTTCAGCACCTTTTTATATGTTTATATCTGCAGCCTGTGCTGCTCCTAATGTACACAACACTTCATGACACCTACAGGAAAGGTGTGTCTTTTTTATACCGAGGAGCCCTAGCACATAACATCACAAAGAGAAAGGTTTGGGTCCGCATGTCTTAGCTGCCTGTGCTTTTCCCATTCTAATTCCCAGAGTTATCAAACCACTCTGGTGTTTCTGAAAAAATACATGAACCAAAACCAGCCCAAAGGAACAACAGAAGCACAAACCTCCATCACAATCACAGGAACTGGAAGGCTTTCAAAAACTCTTTCAGGTGCTTCACAAGCAGTAAATAATTGAGGCTCAGAACAGTCTGGTCAGCCACTGGTTACAGAGGTGCAGAACTAGGCTGGCTAACCCAAGAATAAATTTGCCAGAGTACATGCCTAAGTAACTTGCATAAATTCAATCAGCCAGCAGACACAGAATTCTGCCCTCCATGGCTTTCACCATTAGTCTTTACCAATAATTTAATTATTCTTAACTACTCCAATGACCTAAAATAAGACACTGAGATTGCTTATTGCCAGATGGTGCTGTTTATCTATAAATACCACCACTATTTTCATTTATGTTTTGCTCCAAATGCTGGCCAGCATTCCTCAATAAGAAACTGAAACTTTCCAGAATTCCTGCTAGGAAAACCAAACAAGGCTCACGTGCATTAAGTCCTCCAAACACACACAGCCCACAATATTTAATTGTAGGAACTTGTAACGTAATCTTCTAAATATTTACAGGAAAGAATGGAAACACTTAGTTATAATTAGGTCACAGGATACTCCCAGCATTTCTTGTTTGTCTGAGGTCTGTGCTACCTTCCGTTCCAGCTTATTCTTGATGTAAAGTCTCTTATCCTCACTAACCAGATGAAAACTGAGTTCCCAGCGTCACAAAACACGCTTAGTTGGCATTTAGGTACAGTACAAAACGCCATGGCTTGGTTTTAAGCCATCATTTCCTGGTTTACTGTTCAGTTGTAAGTTTTAGGAAGTGTCACTCATGTGAAAGCTATGCAGGTTGGTTCATTTTCTTCAGTTATTACAGACCTTGCTTCATGCAGAAATGTAACACCTGGCATACTCAAAATCCCACCTTTGCTGAAAAATGTGATCCAGCCTTGGAGTCTGCAGGAAGGGAAAGTTAAAGCTCCTGTCCAGTCTCCATCAAAAACCACTGCTACCTCATCTGCCAAATTCTGCCTCCCAACAAACTTTCTCTGTAAAGCCATCTGGGGAAAGGGATGCTCATGGGTCTCAAAATGCACATCACACCTCCTTCCCAGCCCAGGAACCCTCAGGAGACTCAACTGCAAACAAAGTCCACCACAAACAGAAAATCCCACACCTGATGTACACCTGGTGCATACAACATGTGCACTTGGGCGTGGATATATTTCTATATACGTATAATATAAATAAACATTCATTCCCTGCTGCTCTGCTTGTATCAGGGGAACTGAAAAACAGCTTGCAGAAGAAATGGCTCAGTGCACTCCCAAAGCAACGAGAGCTCCAAGTGCTGCAGCACTCAAGCATGGCCACAGGAATGTGAGCAAACATTTCCAGGTTATTACCTGGAGGAGCTGTCTCATGTATGAGCCAATTCAGCAAATCAATTAAAGTAATGCAGCTACTTGATCAACAGATGAACACAAAGGGGAGATTGAGGGAAAAACGTAAGGGCCATTAAAAAAAAGCAGCTGGAAAGACTGGAGAGAGCATTCAGCAAAGAGAGAGGCACAGAGAGAATTATTTAAATTGAAAAGGATCTGTTTAAGCAATGGGTCACTCCTTTTTGTGGCCTTCAGGATTAAACAAGGAACTCTGATGACAGCTGGGTCATTTACACAACATTTCATTTTAAGGCCCCCCCACCTTGGTGTTGTCCTTCCAACAAGGTTTGTGGGAGATGGGAATTACCACAGGCTGAAGGAGAGTTAATTTGACTCTTCTGGTGAAAAAAAACCAAACAATAATAGAATAATATTTCTAATAACAGAATGATTAGAAACCAATGTAGCAGAACTTTTGCATCTGTGTCAGTTACTTGACCAACAAAATATTATTCATGTTTGACCCAGTTCTCACCTTGAGGGACAGAAGATGTGACCCCCACATCTCTCTGAGGCCACACCTAACTCCTCTCAAGAGTGTGTGTGTGGAAAATAATTAAGTAGAAGCAAACAGGAGAGCAAGGATGCAGGGAAGATGCCTTTCTCAGGGACCACCAGCCAAAATTCCAGATTTTGTTAGAAGCCTGAGGTGCCTCCTGTCACAGACATCTTTTATGAAAAATCCTTTCCTTAGGATTTTTCCTCCTGAGAAGCTGAGAGGCCTCAGGAACAAAATGCAAACATTGATTATCTGCTGCTGTGGAATGCAACATGTGCATCTATGATTGGCCCATGTTGGATGTTTGTAATTAATGGCCAATCACAGCCCAGCTGGCTCGGACAGAGAGCCGAGCCACAAACCTTTGTTATCATTCTTGGCTATTCTATTCTTAGCCAGCCTTCTGATGAAATCCTTTCTTCTATTCTTTTAGTGTAGTTTTAATGTAATATATATCATAAAATAATAAATCAGCCTTCTGAAACATGGAGTCAGATCCTCATCTCTTCCCTCATCCAAGAACCCCTGTGAACACGGTCACACCTCCTAGAGGATTGCACTGGTTTTCCTAAGGCTGAACAAACTGCTCCTCCTGGAGCCATGGAGCAGCAGCTCCAGCCAGAGGGCAAGGACTGCTGCTCCTGGTGCTACAACCCACAGAATGGTTTGGGCTGGAAGGGACCTTCCAACCTACCTAGTTCCACCTCTCTGCCATGGGCATTGTTACAAAGGTTATTCTATTATTACTAGTTTTTGCACCAGAAGAGTCAAATTAACTCTCCTTCAGTCTGTGGTAATTCCCATCTCCCACAAACCTCGTTGGAAGTGATGCCTCAGGGTTCAGCTTTTCTATTTTTCACATTCTGTGCTGCTTTAGTGTGTGGGTCTGAGCTCCACATTCAGGGATGGTGAGCTCTGTGCACAGAGCAGGGAGACAAAACAATTCCTGCTCCAGCTGGGCACCAAGGACAAATGATCCAAATCTCAGCCCCAGAGCACAAACCCCGTGGGCTGCAGAGAGAAAAACAAGCAGGGTGGGACTGCAGGGGCTAAAGCTGGAATGGGACAATGAAGTGCAAGATGCAAATGGAGCAGAACTGATCCCAGGGAGAGACCCCGGGAGCGCTCGTGCATTTTGGGGCCATTTTGGTTCCTCTTGGGTGCAGCCCTGGCTGGGCTCTGGTGCTGCCCAAGGTGGATCCATGGAGGAGATGCTTGGAATCAATCCCTGCTTTATTCTTTAGCTCTGTCCAGCCTCTGCTCTAGGGCAGCCTGCACAAGGTGTCAGGAGGACAACACCAAGGTGGGGGGGCCTTAAAATGAAATGTTGTGTAAATGACCCAGCTGTCATCAGAGTTCCTTGTTTAATCCTGAAGGCCACAAAAAGGAGTGACCCATTGCTTAAACAGATCCTTTTCAATGCTCTCTTTGCCTCTGTGAGGCCGAACGCTCTCTCCAGTCTTTTCAGCTTTTTTCTTTATGACCCTTATGGGCAGGGACACCTTCCACTGTCCCAGGCTGCTCCAAGCTCCATCCAGCCTGGCCTGGAACATTTCCAGGGATCCAGGGGCAGCCACAGCTTCTCTGAGCTCCCTGTGCCAGGGCATCCCCACCCTCACAGTAAAGAATTTCTTCCCAGTATCTCATTTAACCCTACCTTCTGTGGTTTGGAGCCACTGCCCCTTGTCCTGTCACTCCATGCCCTTGTCCAAGTCCCTCTCCAGTTCTCCTGTAACCCCTTTAGGCACTGAAAGCTGGAAGATCACCCTGGAGCCTTGTCTTCTCCAGGCTGAACAAGCCCAAGCCTCTCAGCCTCTCTCTGCAGGAGAGGTGCTCCAGCCAAGCTGTAGTGTCACAATTACATATTCACCCTTTGGGATATTATATGCTCATATTTTTTTTTAAAGCTGCATTCAAAGAAAAGTTGTGAGCTCGTATTACAAGTTCCCAGCTGAAGTAAATTTTTTACTGATGAGTTCCCAGCCTATGAACTGGTGGTTTATAACAGAAAGGCAGACTGACATTTAAATAGAGTGGCACTAGAATAATGGCTTTACATTAGTATTTTATGGGAGGCTGAATAACCACAGAGTTAACATACTGTATTTTCTGGCAATAAAAAACCCTTTGAAAACAAAAGGTCATTTTATTTGATAATGTAAATGAATTAGATCTGTACTGTACGGCCAAGAGAGTAAAGGAAAGATTAATTCTTAGAGAAGAAGTCAATATATCAGGATGGCTAGGATTGGTTTGGTTTTAATTCCTTAAGCATGCTGTAAAGCCTGCAGTTCATAACCCACAGCCATATATTGCTGCTCACTGGGGGTTTTAGCACAGGCCCTGGACTTGGGGCTGATCTGATAAAAATCTGAAAGTTGCAGCAGGCCATTATGTGGGCAAACGATTCATTTTCTATTCACCTCCTTGTCGTGTCAGTGCAGGGGTCATCTAAAGAGGGGGCCCAATTAATCAAACTGTCAGAGCCCGTGAGGAGGAGCATGTTAATGGGACTTTTATTTCACCCAGGAAAGCAGGGCTCTGACAGGAACCAGAAAATATGGCCTTGATGTTGCTGTTTATTAGCAACGCTGGGATCAGGCCCAAGAGGTGCCAAGGAGGCAGGGTTTGATAAAGCCCTGGGTGCCAGAGGCTGCAGCAGGCACAAATCGGGCACACGAGGGGCAGGAGGCAGCACAGGGAGCCAGAGAGGGGCAGCCACCGAGCACAGGGGGGGCTGGCTGTGAGCACGGAGCCTGAGCCTGCACGGGACACGCGCTCGGGCTTCAAAAGCACGTTAAAAACAAATAAACCAACAAGAACGACAAAAGGGAGAAAAACATAAAACAAACAAAAAACCAACCAAAAAAAACAAAACCAAAAAAAAAACCCCAACAAAACCCCAAAAAACCCAACAAAAAACACCCCAAAAAACCCAAAAAACACCAAAAAACAATCAAAAACGAGACAATAAAAAAAGAGAAAAAAAAGAAAAAAAAAACCCAAAACCAACAAAAACCCAACAGAAAAACAAAAAACAAAACCCAAAACCCAACAAAAAACAAAACAAACAAACAAAAAAAATCCCCCAAAAATACCAAAACAAAAACAACAAAAAACCCCAAACAAAAAGCGAAAAAGAACCCCCAAAATCCTCAAAACCAAACCAAATCAAAATAAAACAAAAAAATCAAAGAATAAAAAAAGTAAAAAAAACCCCAAAACCCAACAAAGACCCAACAGAAAAACAAGAAAACAAAACCCAAAAACCAACAAAAAACAAAACAAAAACATCAAACAAAACAAAAATGAAAAAAACAACCAAAAACCAACAAAAAACCTCAAAACCAACAAAAAAACAAACCAAAACAAAAAAAAAGCAAAAAAGAAAAAAAAAAAGCAAAAAAAAACCCAAAACCCAACAAAAACCCAACAGAAAAACAAAAACCAAAGCTCAAAAACCAACAAAAAACAAAACAAAACAAAAATCCCCCAAAAAACCAAAACCAAAACAACAACAAAAAACTCCAAACAAAAAGTGAAAAAGAACCCCCAAAATCCTCAAAACCAAACCAAACCAAAACAAAAACATCAAAAAAGAAAAAAAAAGTAAAAAAAAACCCCAAACCCAACAAAAACCTAACAGAAAAACAAAAAACAAAACCCAAAAACCAACAAAAAACAAAACAAAAACATCAAACAAAACAAAAACCAAAAAAAACAACCAAAAAACCAACAAAAAACCCCAAAACCAACAAAAAACCAAACCAAAAAGCAAAAAAGAAAAAAAACAAAAGCAAAAAAAACCCGAAACCCAACAAAAACCCAACAGAAAAACAAAAACCAAAGCTCAAAAACCAACAAAAAACAAAACAAAACAAAAATCCCCCAAAAAACCAAAACCAAAACAACAACAAAAAACTCCAAACAAAAAGTGAAAAAGAACCCCCAAAATCCTCAAAACCAAACCAAATCAAAATAAAACAAAAAAATCAAAGAATAAAAAAAGTAAAAAAAACCCCAAAACCCAACAAAGACCCAACAGAAAAACAAAAAAACAAAACCCAAAAACCAACAAAAAACAAAACAAAAACATCAAACAAAACAAAAATGAAAAAAACAACCAAAAACCAACAAAAAACC
>NW_005054429.1:737835-739876 GCF_000277835.1 Geospiza fortis | reverse complement strand
CCTACAAAACAGCCCCCAAAACCAACCAAAAAAAAAAACCAACCACATGAAAAACCCCAAAGAACAAACACAAAAAAACCCCAAAAAGCCAAACAAAAAACCAAATTAAAAAAGCCCCAAACAAACAAAACTAAAGCCAAAAAAGCCACCCCTCACCCCTAAAATACCAAAAGCCAGCAGCTTTTCTCCTGCACTTGGAGGTGAGCCTTTGCAATATTCAATGCCTGCCTGGCTCCCCTGCTAGGCACACACAGAGGCTCAGAAAAACCCCTCAATTTGGTGCTGGATTTAAAGGATTACCTTGGTACCCCTAAATTTGATGCTGGATTTAAAGGATGGCCTTGGCACCCCTAAATTTGGTGCTGGATTTAAAGGATTGCCTTGGTACCCCTCAATTTGGTGCTGGATTTAAAGGATGGCCTTGGTACCCCAAATTTGATGCTGGATTTAAAGGATTGCCTTGGTACCCCTCAATTTGGTGCTGGATTTAAAGGATGGCCTTGGTACCCCAAATTTGATGCTGGATTTAAAGGATTGCCTTGGTACCCCTCAATTTGGTGCTGGATTTAAAGGATGGCCTTGGTACCCCAAATTTGATGCTGGATTTAAAGGATTGCCTTGGTACCCCTCAATTTGGTGCTGGATTTAAAGGATGGCCTTGGTGGGAGGCCAGCCCAGCTCTGATGCCCTCCGAGAGCTGCCAGGACTGGAAATGTTCCCAGGCCAGCACCAGAGCTGGGCTCAGCTGAGCCAGAGCCAGGCAGGAGCAGTCAGGGCTCTGTCCATCAGGCACCCCAAGAGTTCAGCCCTGGCCCCACAAAACACAGTGCTAAAATAATGCTAAAATCAACACAGAGAGCATTTCATTTCTTGCCCAAAGCCTTTCTCCAAAACTGATGTTCTTAACACAAATTGCTTCCCCAGAGCAAAGAAGCAAACCAGGATATCTAAAAGGGAGTGAGTGGGAGATAGAAGAGATGCTCAGTTTTTGAAGGGCACTGGACTCATTTTAGCAGCAGCCAAGGCATTTGCTGTGTGGGTGACAGATGTAAAATTTAAAATTAATTATTTTAGTAATGCTCCCCTACGTGATTTCTCAGACTGCAATGTATTTTATACTGCAGGCTTTATAATTAACTACTTTTTGAAGCCATTTTAATTATTTCCCCCCACCCAACACCGTTATTTCCAAATGAATAGAGAGCTAACATAAACAGCCTTCTAAATAGAGAGCTGCAGGAATCTGCTCTTGTAGGATGAAGCACTTGCAATCACTACCCCAGCAATGCAGCTGAAAGGAAATATGTTGTCAAAGGGAAACCTCGGGCACTAACAGGGCATGCAAGTCCCCAGCTGAGTCAAAATTTTTCTTGGTGGAAAAGGAAAGCTAATGTGGTCTTGGCTGCTCAAAATATCCTCATCCTGAATTATCTTTTCCTTTTCTCCATTGTCTGGGTTTTCCTTTTGAAGGCAGCAGCACCAGAGTTGGAATGAGGTGATTCAGAACCAAGTTCTCCCTGACTGGGGTGACTCAGGAGCCTGGGGTGGCCCTGCCTTCCCTCTGGGAACAGCTGCCCCTGCAGGAAATGGAAAGACAGAAACTTCCACAGACACTGCAGGGTTTGATTTGCAGCCCTGGGTTGATGTAAAAATAAAAGTACACAGACATAAAGCAGAAAATTCATAAACTTATGTTTCTATAGTTGTAAGTAAGAATATGCCTTCAGTAAGTGAGAAACTGTATTGGGTAAGGTTGTGAAGGGTTTTAGTGCAGTAATGTAATTGTGTAAGAGCTCAGGTGTTATAATAGAAGCACATGTGTCTGTACATGTGATAGCAGCCCATGGGATAAAAGTATCCACAGTGCAGCAGAATGAAGTAAAGGTGATAGGTCAGAAAAACAAAATAAACTTTGTGGCAGCTTTCCATTGGATTAGAAAGTTCTATATTGTCTTGTAATGGAAAAACTTGTGACTGCTCTGAGCTATGGCTGAGTTCTTGCTCCTCTAAAATCTCACAGCCTCTGAGGCTGATGTTTATC
>NW_005054429.1:714327-737786 GCF_000277835.1 Geospiza fortis | reverse complement strand
CCTGATGAGCTCGAGGTGAGGCCACTGAGAGCACCCTTGTCGACAAAAATGGGAAGAACTTTTTGGCTGTTTGGTTTTACAGCGTTCAAAACTTCAACCAGCCCAAATGTGGGACTGGACAATGAGGGCACTGGGCTCAGGACTGGCTGTTCAGGGCAGGGGCTGCAACTCACAGCCTTAGCACCAAACTACAGCCTGGAATAGAACAATGCACTCCTGCTGCAAAAGAAATAGAAGAAGAACAATAAAGACACTCTTCCTGTCCTAATCTTCTGTTGGCAATGCCCTTTTGAATGGCAAAAATCATATTTTCCCTTACACTTTCATACTTTTTTAATTTAAACATAAGGCACAGCACCTGTACTGCACAGAAAATACATTAGATTGAAAACAAATGCAGAAAGTGAAAAGACTGTTAAAATAACTCTCTTTGAAATCTTTAGATGGCTGCTTTCACAGCTACAAGAAATAGAAATGTTGATGTGTAAAATCTTAATGGTTCTGAGCTGCATCTTTATATTTCTCAGCGACAGTGGTGTTAAAAACATTAAAGTCAGTTCACTGTTAGCAAATGCAACAGTACAGAAATTTGGAACCATGCTGAGCATCTTTTAAAAAAGTACTGAAGAGGGTTTTCTGTCATTAATTAGCCATGACCACAATATTCTGTTAGTGTTAGTACAATTACTTATACTGTACTAATAACTTATAAATAGTATAATAAACTATATAAATAGTACTTATAAACTAAATAAACTTATAAAGAGTATTATTAAAAAGTATTATAAGTATAGTATATAAACTTATAATAGTATTAGTATATAAACTTATAATAGTATTATAAACTTACAATACTTACAATTAACTTATAAAACTTACAGGAGGGGAGGTCTGAATTTTTTGTAATGTCACACCTTCATCTAGAAACATTGTGTAGTCCAAGTATGAGCACAAACCTCCTGCTGCAAAAGCTTTGCAAGAGTGTATTCCTAAAATGCCTGCCTAACCTCCTGGAGATCTTGCTCTCATTTTGAAACAAGAGAAAACCTGCACGTTAATCCCAACGACATTGCTACAGGAACCTTATTTACAGTATGATTAAAAAATGGCCCTTTCTTCCAGCCTCATTAAATCTAAGCCTCATTAAACTACCAGGACATTTTTACATTGGGTTTGCTGACATACCATGACAAATGTCTGTATAACATCCTTCAACAATAGCCCTGACTGCCGCCATAACCACAAAGTGTATAAACACTGCACCAGCTCTAACAATGTGCTGTCCTCAATAGTAGGAAGTGAAGTACCACTAAACACATTTTTACTAAGCCCCACGTCTCTAAACCTGTGTTTTGCTTTAGGTTTTTTTCATTGGTTTCTCGTTTGTTTTGGGGGGGCTTCTTTGTTTTGCCTTCTCAGTGGGAAAAGAAATTCAAATTACGAGAATTAAGATGTTAAACTTTGAAAATATCACAGGCCCCTTTGAAATTGTGACCTAGGCAGAAAGGTTTCCTGAAATTTGATTCTTTGGAGATAAAAGGGCTGGCAGGAGGATGAAAGCAGCCCTACCCTTTTTTCCATGTCGGAGAAATGAATGGCACAGCTCATGAATACGTGTGAGCCACCCATTCAGGAGCCAGGCTGGTGCCTGTTTGTCCTGAATATCAGTGTCAGGTTACTGTGCAAAGCCACGTCACTGTGAGCCAGCACCAGCTCCATCCAGCGCAACCATGAGGGCCACAATCAGCACTCTGGAGATTTAACAAACTTTTCAAACTGCCAGGTGAGGAATTTAAAAGATATTTCTGTGGGAATCGTGCTTTCAAAACACCTCAGTAAATGGTTATCCACTGTAACTTACTCCTGCAAGGCATCAGGAGCACCAGAACTGTACAATAAACCAAAAGTGAGCAGGCTCAAAAGCTTTCCTGTTCCTGGCTGGCCTCTGATTTAATTTCACATCAAATGATATCTCAAAGCTGGACATGGTAAACCTACAGTATTTTCACTGGAGACCAGGGTCTGACATTCTGTCTAAATGAAATTTCCCAGTTGTCCCAAACACTTTTTATCTTATTTCCATGCTAGCAGTTTGAAATGTCACTATGCATTGCCACAATGACAGATGAGCAAAGGCACAGGAAAACAACAGAGCTGCTTTCTCCAATGAACCATGCCTGGCAAAGGTGAAAATTCACTTCTGCCCCTGGCTCCTGGCGCACTCCCAGGTATTGATGGCAACAGGGGGAAGCTCAGTAATGTGACTTCACACAGGTTGAAATATAGAGCATGAGGTAAGAAAACTTTGTATGTATGTATATAAATATACTCATTTAAATACTCATATAAATAGTTATTTAAAAACACCACTAAGGGTGAAATCTTGCAAATATTTTTTTTGCTTTCTTACCACAGGTTATCAGATCCCGAGAGCAACAAACACCCTGGGATACAGGAGATTAAGTCATGTGGCCATAATCCACATTTTATGTGGATTAACAGACTGAGACCTAGATGGTAGTGGTGAAGAACTAAACCCCCTCCAGCAAACATTTCTGTAGGAGATGATGCCTCCTGCTCACAGGGATTTCAGAACCTACAGGCATCCCTTCAGGGGCAGCAGGGAGGAGAGCACAGGAACATTTCTTACTGCCTTAACTTACAAATTCCTGTCAACTACAGTGGGCAACTTCAGGACCAAACTGTGAGCTGGGGTTTCTCTTTGCTAAATCCTGCTCTAGTGAAACAACAATCTTCTGCCTCTAAAAGGCAGCTCCTTTCTAGAGGTAACTCCTTTCTATAGGCTTGCTCATGCCATAGAGCTGATAAGCAGTGGGAGGAAAACAGATGGGGTTCTATTAGCAATTCTCACCTGGATATTTCTTCCCTGTCCCACCTGAGGCACTGCTCACTCTGCCCCTCCTGTCTGCCTGCCCTCTGCAGTGGCTCCTCCTGCCTGGTGCTGACAGGAGCAGGGAGCATGGGCATGGAATGCAGCACCCTCCCCCAGTGTGTGAAATGCTGCTCTCACCCAAGCCAGGGCTGGAAATTTCACCCATGATTTATTTTTCAATAAGTTCATCTCTTGCTGTCCTGCTCTTTGGTATTGCTTTGCTTCTGAGAGCACAGAAGACATGAGAAGGTGCATTTCTGTTAGCAGCATCCCCTTAAAAACTGCATCCTACCCTCCGTGTAAGGCCCTGCTGCCTTCCATTCCCCAACACAAGCTGGTGCTCAGCCTTCCCCTGCCTTTATCATCATAAGAAATCATTTTGACTGGCACAACAAAGCCCAGAGGCCACCATGATGTCTTTTATAAGCATTAGGAAACAAGCTTTTTAGTGGAAGGCAGAGTAAAATTCAAGCCCTGCACCGTGTTTTTTGCTACATTCCCCTGAAGAGGTTCATCTGCACAACTCTTTGCTTTCAAAGTACAAAACCCAGGCCCCAGCTGGCCAGAATTCCCCATGGCTGAGATGCCACAAATGAGGCACACCATATTTTGGGGGTATATTTTCAGGGCACGGTGGGATCCACCTGAAAGCTTCCTCTCCCAGGGATGCAGGAGATCACACGTGGCCCCCTCACACCCACAGCCATTTCCTCAGCGTACAGCAATTTAAACTTGGCTTTCTCCTTAGCTTAGCTTCCCTTGCCACACCCGAGAGGAAAAGGGAAAGGGAAGACTGCTGGGATGGTGAATTCAGTCCATACAGTACTCCAGTAATATTTTCACCTGTATATTTAACATGTATATAACATTTTACTCCAACCTGTGCTTTAACCAATACAAGCAGTGAAAAAAAAGCTTCCTCAGAAGGCTCAATTCAGGAGGTATGAAGAAAAAAACTCCTTAAAAACCAAAGAGAAAACTAGAGAAACAGCCTCAACATGTCCTGCACACAAGGCCAGTACCCCTGTGCACACATGCAGAAACACAGTGCCTCTATCACACTTACATGCAACATTATTATCCTTACATGCAGCACGCTCCATCTATTTGCTCATATCTACCTCTATACACAAAAGGGCAAGAGGCTGCAACCAAGCCAGGAAACATCCCAGCACGAGGATTTGGCATGTTGAAGGAGTTTGGCACACTTTGCACATCAAAACCTACAAGCCCTACCAAACTTTGTTCAACAGATTGTTAGAGCAGCTCGATTTCTGCCTGAAATTTATACTATCAATGATAAATTTATAATTCTATTTAATTTCTATTATGAAAGTTTCTATTATCAATTATAATTCATAAAATTATTTTTATATTTGTAAATAATATAGTTATATTTATAATATAATAATACATTACATATTGTATATCATTATATAGAATAAATATTTCTATTTATAAATTGTATATATTTCTCTATAATTTAGACATTCTATTATCAATTATTATTTATAAATTTATTTTTATATCTATAAAGAATATAAATATTTATATTTATAATATATTATTATAACATATTATATATCATTATATATCATCGATGTTTATATTTATAAATAATGTAAATATTTCTCTATAGTTTTAGAAATTATAGATTCATGTTATTATTAGAAATTAAAGATTCATATCTATTATAGATTTATATTAATTTATAAATTATAAATTCATTTACAACATTTATAGAACTGATAAAGGGGAGAACAATTGTTCACTGTTGTGCCTCTGCCCAGTTGCTTCATTGCAAGGTGTATTTGGCCAGATGAATTAGCCAAGTGTTTAAAACACAAGCAATGGCTCTCAGTCATTTTTCCACTGCATTTAACGTTTTGCAGTGCTTCAATGACTTTCATGACACCCTTACAGAGGTAACTTTATTTCTGACAAGGCATCAGGACCAAACATGACCTGTTTTCATTAGCTACAGTGCATGCAAGCCTATTAACACTGCAGCTAAATTCAGCTGCTCAGAAGGCAAATATTTGGTGCAAGGCAGTTTCCTTGGCTCCCTTATGGGCAACAGAGAGAGAAAAAAGCCCTTTTGGCAAAGGGTACAATGTGCAAATCAGCTGGGATGGATTGCAAGTGCTGCTTTCAGTCTCCTTCCATGAAAATAGGGAGCTGAGGAACTCTTGCTTAGTTTCACACTGCAACTTTTAAATAAAATAAAATAAAAAAAACAATATCAAGGCTCCAACCCCAGATTTACTGTACCTTAGGGGACATGATGCGTTATATAAAATAAAGTTCCTGCAGAAATGTGGTGAGATAGGTGTTTGTTCACACGAGCATGCACGTATATATACAGCACATAAAATCTGACACCTAAAAAAATATATATATCAACTTCTGGCAATATTGAAAACCCTTCAACATGCCTCTTGTGTGCAATGCTTCTAAGAAGGCAACTGTGATACTGCTTTTAAGCTATTTTAGTAAGGGCCCTTGACAAGCTTCACATAAAATATTCAGCATTGATGCTTTCAAGTCCACACAATTTAACTTAAAAAGCTCTCTTCTTCAACCCACATTACAAATATGTTTATTCTGAAGGTGGTGTGTGGATCAGGTGTTTCCCTTATCTTTCCCAAAGCATGATTGTACTGGGCTGCAGCACAAGCACAAGCAGAAACTGAAAAACAATTTCTTTTTGAGTTAAAATAATTTCTTGAATGCTTTGATAGTTTTTAAGAAACTCAGAGGCATTTCACATACTGTTTCAAATAGTTGTGTTTACATCTCCAACAAGTAACTGTAGGGCTGAAAAGCAGTCAGAATTAGAAGGGTACTCTATTAATTTTAGTCCTCCAGTATGAAACTTTTCTGCCCATGCCTTTATTGGGAAGAATTTGTCTTCCAAAGTAACTTTTGAAATTCCATCCTTTCTTTACAGAACTGAGGAGCAAATGCTACTGATTTCAGAGAGAGCTGACATTCATCCCTAATCTTTTATTTTTCATCTGCATAATGAATCTGATAACCTGCTCAGTGTAAGGAAGTTCTTTAAATAATACACTGAAATAGTGAAAAACCACAGAAAACACAGCAGTCACATGACTTTTCGAACTCCAGCTGCAATGAAGGCATAAAAGAAAAAGCCTTTTCCAAATTCTTACAGGCCTGGAGACTCCACGATGTTTTTCTGAGCTGTTTAGATGCCCAAGCTGGCAGCAAGATGCAGACATGGCTGAGCCTGCATGCTGTGTTTCACAGTGCAAATCTGCAGTCCTGAGTCAGCCACAATTCCAAGTACAGGATTTTAAATGTTTTCCTCATCTGTTGTCTAAGAACCCCAGGATCAAACACATGATTTAAAGCCTACTGAGAGATCAGTGGGAAAATCCTATTGGCTTCAAGGAGCTTTGGATGAGACTCAGAGGAGCAGAGTCAGAAAGTTTCCTAGGGCTGGAAAATGCATCTAGCGCGTTCTAGGCCAATTTTGTAGCCCAGCACCAAAATTTCTGGTCATCTTCATTTTTTATCTCGACTTTTCAATCCCAAACTTTACTAATCAGACATTTTCTTTATTCAAAAATCTCACATTCAATAATCAATAATCAAATGTCTCTTTTCTGCTCTGCTTCTCTTCTCTAGTTGGTACATTCGGGAATTTTATCACTGACAACAGAATTAATGATAAAATAGAGACCAATAACACTTTTAACTTCTTCTGGTGTTACACAAAGATATTTTAACTGCTGTTCAACTCAAGCTATAGGAAATGGTGGTTTCAAAGTGAACTTGGTACAGTCACTGAAATATTTCCTATAAATATTTTAGATGGTAATTCTATTCTTCCCAAAGAGAAAATGACTTAATTATCAGGGCCTTCTGCTCCCAGTATTCATGGGAGCAGATATACTTTTTAGCATATTTAAAGAAACTAAATTATGAAAAGCAGTTCACACAGGGTAATTATTTGGTAGTTCATTATGATGAACAGTACATTTATTTATAATAAGTGCCATGTTTTATAGCATGATACCAAAATCAGATACTACTTCATAGCTGTTAGAATACTGGTTATTGAGAATTTTAGACTCTTTGTGCTGACAGGCACTGACTTCTAAGAGAATATTACATTTGACTTGAGGCTGTAGGAAAGGTTTCTAAAATTGAATGATAAAATTGGGATTATGGGTGTGAAGTTTAAATAAAAGTGTGTAATATCACATAGTAAAAAACTTAAGAGTTTAAGGTTTTAGACTACAGTAATATATATAAAGCAAGATAGAGGTTTTAGAGTAGAGGCTGGTCCTTCTTCACTTTCTGCTTCATGGGTTTGGGTGGTTTTGTGAAATTATATAAAAAAATTCTGCATTGTGGGCCACAAGTGGTTAATTATTAAGTTAAAAGTAAAAACAATTTAGGTGCCATTTCTTAATTAAACAAATTTATCCTTAAAAAAACTTTGCCATTCCCCGTGTTTTATAATCCCTCCTTTAACCTTGAAGCATGTGCTCACCAAAACCTCCACAGGCACAATGGCTTTCTTTAGCTGGAGAGCTCCAGGCACACAAGGCAAGGTTTGTGCAAGGTTTGAACTTCTGCTTGACTGCAAGATATGTCAAAACAGTCTCCCTGTTTATCTTGGGATGGAGGGGGCGAACAATGTTCCTCTGTCTTCTCATCCCAGGTCTGACAGTCCCTGACAGACACTGAGGCTTCACCTCCCACTGAAATGGGCAATGAGAGATCTGCCCAAGGATTTGAAGTGGATCAAGATTTAATTGAGGTGAGTATTGGCAAGGCATTTACTGCAGAGTTATTGCAAAACACATTTCATTAATGACAATGATACTAAAGCATTGGAAATCCATGAAGGTGGAATCCGAAGGACAAAACGCTCGTGGAAGTCAATGGAAATAAGCTCAGGACCTCACTTTGCTTACAAAGCAACACCTTCTTTAGAGTTGGTAAAATTTTACACAAAGGGTTAGTGGCATGCTACCTATTATTTACATAAAATCCCCATAAAAAATGTAAGAGAGTACATAAGAGTAGTGAAAATACAGCAAGGGAGAGGAAGGAGACCACGTTGCCACAAACACACAATTGCTGGCACTCACTCAGGGGAGCTGCTTTAACAAGTGACATTTTTCACACCACAATTTGCAGGATGGGCTCATTCCCCTACTTTCAGCCACCCCATCCCATATTTGAGAAATCAAGCACAGAGACCACCACAGTGTGCAGACTTCACTTGGGGTTTTACCAGCAGCCTTTCCCCCCCTTGCACAGCTCCCCATGGTCAGTGTGTGTGTCCAGGAGCAGCAGCATCTGTGCTCAGGGCCCTGTGCCTTGAAGGAATCACCACCCTGATGAAAAAAACCAACCCAGCTGCTGGGACAGAATATCAAGATGAGCAGTTCCTGCTCCCTGGCAAAGTTTGCCCTTTCTTGTCAGCTTCTGCTGAAGTAAAAATGACTTCACCTGAAATATAACCACCAGAGTGAGGTGAGAAGAAAGTGCAATATTATTAGGACCAAAGTGAAAGCTGTGATGTGAAAGTCACAACCCCCTCCACCCCCTCTATTTATTCCAACTAGAATAACAGCTTTGCTCATATTCACCTTCTTGTCACTTGAAGAGAAAGAAAAGTCAGACCAACTTTTAAATTAACTTACATGCCACACCTCCAGAAGTGATTAATTCTTCTTGAAAGGAGAGTTAAGAACAGCAACAAAAGGAAAACCTAGATTATTGTAAATGGGCACAATTTCTTCTTGACCTAACCTCACATGGAAAGATTTAATTGACCATGTTGTAAGGTCAGCTGCTACAAAATTCTGATTATCTAAGCTTTTCAGTGCACAATTCAGCATGATGCTTCTGTGACAGAACCACAGAATTAACTAGATTGGAAGAGACCTTTGAGCTCACTGAGCCCAAGCTCTGCCCTAACACCACCTTGTCACCCAGACCACGGCACTGTCAAGAATTTCTCCCTAATACCCAGCCTAACATTCCCCTGGGGGAGCTCAAGTTAGGCTGAAAAACACAGGCACCTTCCATGACAGAAACAAAAGAGGCAAAGGAGAGAATCGGTGGGAAATCAATGCCTGGGGAAGGAAGGCTGACCTGCAGTGCCTGCCCCATGGACAGAACCCATCAGCTCCAGCACCACCAGGAGCACTGCAGCTTCCCACAGGCTGCCCCTGGTGTCAATCTCTGCTGGCTTTAGCCAAAACAGAGCTCCAGGAGCAGAGCAACACTGAATTCCAGCTTGCTGTGCGTGCTGAATTTCTGTTTGCAGCGAGTGGGATGCCTCGTTATTATTTGTTGCCTGTTTTCATGGTGGAAGAACACTGATGCCTCTTTTATCTCTAGCAAAAGGTCTCCAAAAATATTTCAGACTCTACTGACTGGTTGATTTCCTGCACAAATTATTTTAAATAAGTTTCCATGGAAAAGGGTATTTTGGAATGCACAATTGGAATGATTAACAGCTAAAATTAAAAAAAAATAAAAATAAGGTGGGGCCACATTTGAAATCTTCAGCACGTTTTTGGTGCAACCTCCTCACATTGTGTAGCTAAACATAAACCCAAGTGTCACCAGCAGCTGCCACCCCTGGAACAAAAGGGGGACAAAAGACCCTCCAGGAAGGAGAAAATAGCCTGGCATGTGGCTTCTCTTGCAGCAGAAACTGAGATTCAAAAAACAAAGGGTGGTAGCGAGACAAACTCATATTTCTGATTGAATTCACGTGGATTTTTGAGTTTTTACGTAGCAAATTCTGGTTTGTATGAAGTACATTATTACTGCTTTGGACAGCTAATTGTTTTTAACATTTACCCTAAAGATGCAACCACCCGCACAAAGTCTACACTTAGAATAATATCATAAAATTATTAATACCCCAAAAAGTAAGCAATATTTACTTGTTCCTAAAATTAAAGGTTAACCATTTAACTGAAAGAAGTCTCTGAATAAACTCTTAGAATTACAGTTTGCTGGAAAAATTGTTACAGGATTCATTTCTGCTTTTCTAGAAAATAATAATTTGTTTGTTTTAGTTCATATAAGTAGTACATGCTAATGCTTGGTTAAAATGAAAAGGAAAAATCCCCAAAAACCTGGGAAAAGTACCACCTACGATTTATGAATAAAAACTAAGTCTAAAACACGATGTCCCTTATCTCTGAAATCTTGAAAGACTGGCTTGACCAGGAACAATAGATTAGTTGAAAAAGCTGAGACAAAGGCAATATTTTGTCTTATAAGATAAAATTTGCTGCAATGAACTTTTCCCTTATGCATTCACAGTCCTAAGCTAGTTTCATTCTGGTAAGAGAATGCATTTTAAAACATTCTCTGTGTTAATTTATAAATTATTTCTAAAAATTTGCATCAAAAGACAGCTGGAATTCATGAAAGAAGATATTAGAAAGCATAATTCATCACTTTATAATAAGCAAATATTTAAGTATATGTAGAAAAAGAAGAGCAAAGATATTAATGTATTACATTTTTATGCTGCTACTTAAAGAGTCAGCAGCATACTGTCCCAAGTTTAAAAAAATGACATGCTGCCAATTATTGACACTCAATTTACTTCACTTAAATAATTGCTTGCAGATTCTTAAGAAGTGAAATAGCAAAAACAGACAGGAAAAATGACCAAAAAAATTTAAAAATTACAATAAATTACCAAACAGATAAAAAATAATCAAAATCAAAATCAAAATAATGAATTAAATAAATAATCAATTTAAATTAAATAATAAATTTAAATTAGATAAAATTAAATAATAAATTAAATAATAAATAAATAATCAAAGTAAAAAGAAATAAATGAAATAAAATAATGAATTGAATGTATAATGATCGATCAGACAAATTGAATAAATAATTAATTGGAATTGAGTGAGATTAGATAATGAATTAAATAATAAGGAAATAAAATTAATTAATTAATCAAAAATAAATAAAGTATATAATGATCTAATAAATAAATAAATGAATAAATTTATGTGAAATTAAGAAATAAATAAGAAATAAATGAGAATTTTAAAAATGGAATAAATTACAAAATACATTTAAAATAATAAATAAATAATAAATAAATGAGAATTTTGAGAATAAAAAAATAAATTACAAAATAAATTTTAACAAATAATTAAAATAAATTACAAAAATCACTTGACCCAGCCCACCCTACAGAACAGAAAGAACCCTTCACCCAAACAGGAGCCCTTCCTTCCATCTGCCCCCGAGGTTTTTCCCTAAGCAGCGCTGCCTGCTCTTTGTGCACCTCCATCCCAGGCTGCACTTCCCACTGCCCTCGCCCTGCACCTCAGCCCTGCTTATCCCCCTTATCAGCTCAGGAAGAAATTTGGGCAAAACTCTTCCTCTGCTCACTGATATCTCTGGGAACCGAAGCCATTAAGATATTTGTGAGCCCCACTCGTGCTATTTTAACTGTCTCTTGTACAGGAAGGAACTGATAAAAATAGGATTACAATGCCCTTACAGATGAACTAGCAGGAGGCTTGATTGTGATTGATGCCTGAATAAATATACAATAACAGGCCCCACATTTCAACAGGGCTTTTGATGGAAGGTAAGAAGCAGTGTCAGTTTTCACTGCCTGGACTGCAGGACTCTTTGCTCAAATACCTGCTAAGTGCCTTTCCTTGGAGATTGAATCTTCTACCCTTAGTCTGCCTTTAAATAAAGAGCAGGAGGTGGTTATTAGGAGGTGGGAATGAATATTTGTATTATTTTGTGAGGCACAAAGGTGCATTTCTTCCCACAGGTGCTCACGTGTGGCCCACCCTTCATTCCTTTGAAGTCTCCATATCTTCCCCACGGATAAGCAGTGCCAAGGTGGGTGTATTTTAAAAATACACAGCACCAAAACAGCAGTGTGGGGGGAAGAAATGGGCTGGAATTGGGGTTTGGGAAGGCTGGGATTGTCCAACTCATCTGCGCCTCGGGAGGAGAAGTTCTCAGCAGTGAGCCAGGCCCAGGCTGAGCCCAGGAACAGTTTCTGCAGGAGCCCAGCTTTGCTGGGCTGGACAGCAGAGGAGAGAGCAGATTTCTGTGCCAGATGGCTCTCCCTGACCCCATCCCCTCTGCAGCCTCTCTGCATTCTTCCAATCCTTCCTAATAACCCAGTTCTTAATGAACAATGCATTTACCACCCGAAGCAGAAATTCCAGGAAGTAAACTCAGAGCACTGCGGTTTTTATTTATTAACCTTCTTCTTTTGGAGAAGAGGGCTTCAAGTGTCCTGAAATCACACGTTATCAGCTCCCACTTCAAGTAACACAGCTATCTATTCCACTTCAACAGGATCTCAAGAACGCCCCTTCTTATCCTGCAAAATCCAGACACCTCCTTAGCTCTGCAGTGCAATGATCCAGCCAAGAGCCCCTGCGAGCACACAGACTCCCAGGGGCAAAAAGAACCTCCCTCTGGCTCCTCTGAAACCATTCCAGGAGGAAAGGCTTGAATATGCTCAGGATCTTGCTTGATCACCTGGCTAAAAATAAGTTAACAACAATACTTGGCACTTTCCAGGTGTTTTCGTGTGCTTGAAATTCCTGTGAATTTAAGAGGTGGTTCCCTGCTGGATCACCTCTGAAAACAAGGAGGTTGAATTTCAGTGGTGATTCCTTGCTGGATCACCTCTGAAACCAAGGAGGTTGAATTTCAGAGGTGATTCCCTGCTGGATCACCTCTAAAAACAAGGAGGTTGAATTTCAGAGGTGATTCCCTGCTGGATCACCTCTGAAACCAAGGAGGTTGAATTTCAGAGGTGATTCCTTGCTGGATCACCTCTGAAACCAAGGAGGTTGAATTTCAGAGGTGATTCCTTGCTGGATCACCTCTGAAACCAAGGAGGTTGAATTTCAGAGGTGATTCCTTGCTGGATCACCTCTGAAACCAAGGAGGTTGAATTTCAGAGGTGATTCCTTGCTGGATCACCTCTGAAACCAAGGAGGTTGAATTTCAGAGGTGATTCCCTGCTGGATCACCTCTGAAAACAAGGAAGAAAGGCTTGAATTTGCTCAGGACCTTGCTGGATCACCTGGCTAAAAATAAGTTAACAGCAATACTTGGCACTTTCCAGGTGTTTTTGTGCACTGAAATTTGTATTTAAATGGCAGCCATATAACGGTTACTTGTTTAGTAGATAGAGAAATTAGACAAAAAGTTGGGATTCCCCTTCCCTGCTCCCTCATCCACATTCTCCACCCTCCTGGCACCCACATGTTTCTCCTCACTGAAGGCACACTCACAGCAGTCTGCAAACAGATTTAAAAACTCAGTTCCACGACCCCTTACCACATTAATGCACATCACACACTGAAATCAGTCCAACCCCCCTGCCATGAGCAGGGACACCTTCACCAGGTTGCTCAGGGCCCCATTCAGGCTGGCTTTGGGTATTTCCAGAGATGGGGCATGTGCCACATCTCTGGGCAGCCTGTGCCAATGTTTCACTGCACTCCATGGGCCATCACTTGCTAGTGATCTCATCATTTGCTGTCAGCTGCTGTCCCTGAGCCTTTTAGTTTAGCTTAACAGGTTTGGGTTTCTTCCTCTCACCGATTCTTTGTGCTTTTCAATTCTCTTCAGATGTACTAGCCTGCATTTTTTCCACAAGGAATCCCCTTTTCTTACTTATCTCAGTGTTTCTAACCTCCTTTGGCATCATTGCTTCCCCCACTGTCATGTTTATAACACTTCTTGCTATATTGAAATCTGTGAATTTAATTAATGCGCTGTTTACCTCTCCTTCCAGATCATTAATAAAGATGTTAAATAAAACTGATCCTAATACCAATCCCTGCTAATGCAGGCCTTACTGAAGTACTAATTCTGCTCTGAAGCCATCATCCAACAAGACAGTAAATCCTATTTTGGTGGACCTGACACTAGAACTCTGCCAAGCCCCTGAACCCCAAACCAAGGCACTGCAGCCCAGTACTGACCCAGTGTAAACCTGGCCACTCCAAAATCTGGAGCACACGCTTCCTAAGTGCACTCTGGAGAAGAGAACAGAGCTTCCCCCCAAACTGACTTGGAGGAAGTGTTAAGGGTTAATATGGCAGAGCTCAGACTAAGAGTGGGAACTGAGATTAAGCCCTGTTCCAACCTACCCTCCTCTCCCCAGTTCCAGTGGGGTTTAAATGCTTTAAATCACTGTGTTTAAAGGCACTGAATGCAGCATCTCAGTGCTGGGGGAAGAGGGAGAAATCCTGGCTCCAAGTGCTCCTGGGCACAGCCCCAGAGCTGCCCAGCCCCAACCAGCAGGGCTGAATATTATGCCCAGTTTTAATCAGTGAAGAAAAGCAGTTTCAGTTAATTCTTTTTGAGGCTGTACCTCAGTGCACTGCAGATGTTACTAATGGGAGCTAATATTCTGCTTATACATTTCCTAGGTTGATTTTATTTAAAAAAAAAACCTCCAAACTGTGCCATGTTTGATGAGAAGCCTACAGATTTCTTGTACCCTCCATGATGTTACTTTGCTAGCCTTGTGTCATTTATTTTATACCAGGTTGCTCTGCTTTTGTGCTCCTCTAGAGCTCTGCATTAGCACAGACCTAAATCAGCCTGTCAGCCAGATTTTTAACACCTCTTCTTAGCCCAGATTTGGTGATTCAGTGGTGTTTTGCAGGGCGTGTCATTCCAACCAAGGTGGGATAAGCGAGTTTTCCACATCACAATTTATACAGGAAAAATGGGGGTTTTGCACAGAGCTTGTAAAATCAAGCCAAACACGGTAAGAGAAAGTGAAATCTCACAATGGCACAACTCATCATTCCAGTTTGTACTGATGCACACAATGAAGTTGTGAAGCACAAAATTTTTCCTATTCCAGTTTGAATACCTTTGAATTTAAAGGAAATACAAATCAGTGTGCTATTAAACAAATTCTACAGACTGCACAGCAAGAAAGCACTTACACCAACATTGAACTTAAGCAAACAGATAAATCTCAAAACTTTCACAAGGATGAAAGTGTGCACTTAAAATTAAGACAAGAGTTTACTATTGCTTTTGCAAACACATAAAAATAAAATTTCAAAGAGACACGTGTATACTTATATATAATTAATTATATTTGTATTTAATTAATAATTTAATTTATAATTAATTTAATTATATTCTATTTTGTCATTTATATTTATAATTCTATATAATTTTGAACTTGTATTATCTATTATATATAGATATAGACATATATATTTTATATGTATATAAAAAACACAAAATAATGACTGCAGCCAACCAAGCAGCAGACAATTCAAATTGCCACTAGACAACTGAAATACCAATAGAACCATTCCATCCATAGTAGCTGGGTATTTAAAATCCAGCCCTGGAGAAGCAGTGAGGAGCATGGCACTGCTCAGCACACTCTGAACTACAGAGCAATGCTGAGAATCCTCTCCTAGTAAATCTAAATTGAGCCCAGAATAAAATGCTGGTGTAACTGGGGTGGGGGGTGGGTGGGGGTGGAGGAGGTGTAATTGCTCTAAGAAAGCAGAATTATAGCTACTCAGCTGCCAAGATCTCAAAACACTCCAAAACCACAGCTCTGTTTCATCACATTTAATTTTTGTACATATATTAAATTCAGCCAAGTCAGTAGATTAAAATAATAGAGTAGATTGTATCAGCCCAGACTTTGGCAAAAATGTGACACAATCCCTTTTCAAAAACCCTAAAATTGGCTTGCTTGTGAGGACTGAATAGTGGCTAAAGGGCTATAAATAAATAGATTGCAGCAGCACAAGGGAGGTGCTAGCACATTGCCACAGGGATTGGTATCAGGATCAGTTTTATTTAACATCTTTATTAATGATCTGGAAGAAGGGGTAAACAGCGCATTAATTAAATTCACAGATTTCAATATAGCAAGAAGTGTTATAAACATGACAGTGGGGGAAGCAATGATGCCAAAGGAGGTTAGAAACACTGAGATAAGTAAGAAAAGGGGATTCCTTGTGGAAAAAATGCAGGCTAGTACATCTGAAGAGAATTGAAAAGCACAAAGAATCGGTGAGAGGAAGAAACCCAAACCTGTTAAGCTAAACTAAAAGGCTCAGGGACAGCAGCTGACAGCAAATTATGCATGGGCTTGCAACATGAATGGGGAAAAGAATAAAATGATCTGGGCTACACACGTGGCTGTACCACCACATCAGAGCCTGATGCAAGCCTGGACCTCCTGCAGAAGCAGAGGAAAAACACAGTCACCATCCTTCAGCAGGGTTCCAAGGATCCCCTCATCATACAGCAGTGACAGAATTCTGCAGTTTGGGTCTGAGCCTTGTGGAAATTTGGGGGAAAAAAAGAAAAAAACAGCCCAGACAATCAATGAACCAAGTACCCCAGAATATCAGGCACCTCGCCAGAAATAACAAAGAGGAAAAGAGAAAAATCTGAAAGGATTATGAAGGCTGAGGGTATAAAATAAATGACACAAGGCTAGAAAAGTAACATCATGGAGGGTACAAGAAATCTTTAGGCTCCTCTTCAAACATGGCACAGTTTTATTTTTTTAAATAAAATAAACCTAGAAAACGTATAAGCAGAATATTAGTTCCCATTAGTAACATCTTCAGTGCGCTGAGGTACAACCTCAAAAAGAATTAACTGAAACTGCTTTTCTTCATTGATTAAAACTGGGCATAATATTCAAAAATACAGTGTAGGAGACAATCCTGCAAAAGCAGGATGATTGAATAGGTCTTCTCCATCCCTAACTTCCATGATTCCTTAAGAGACAATAAGCAGAGAGACAACCCTCAGCAAAATTAAATCACTGGGATTCAACTGGAGAATGAAAATTAAATCACAGCAAAGTATTTTCTTCTCTGTAAGCATTAGCATTAATCACATGCAAAAGTAAAATATTAGTTAATTTGATTCCCTGTGCCTTGCAGACTCTGGCTGAAATGAATCAATGCAGGAAGACTGATTTCTCTGATAACTGGGGAAATGGTAAGGAGGGAGGGAAAAAAGAAGTAAGGAGGGAGAGAAAAAAAAAAAGGTAGAAATAGCTGGTGAAAATGAAATTACCAAAAGGAATTTGACTACAGAAAACCATGTTAGAACACCTATTTCTTCTCTATTCCTGATAAGAACAGTATATGTAAAATTTCACAGCGGTGGCTTTGAAAAAGTCTTATTTAACCATGGCTAGAATTGGGGTGAGTCACCTTGGGCAGTACAAACTCTCCAATTTACTGCTTCAGGTGACTAAAACCTCTGAAAAATGGCTTTGCTCTGTGTCCCCTTCGGGAGGGCAGCCCTCTGCAGCACCTGGGGCTTGCCACAGGGAAAAAGAAGGGGGTGGCACACCAAAATGCCAGCTCCACCCCCCAGCAAAGACTGGCCAGGAGGAGTTCACAAGGCACAGCTCATGTGGGTGTCCCTTCTCCTGCCCTGCTCTGAAAAAGTGGTTTGGGAGTCCCTTCTCCTGCCCTGCTGTGAAAAAATTGCTGTGGGAACCCCTTCTTCAGCCCTGCTGTAAAAAATGTGGTTTGGGAGCCGCTTACTCCTGCCCTGCTGTGGAAAATCTCCTTTGGGAACTCTTTTCCTGCCCTGCTGGGAAAAAAAACCTGGTTTAGGAGCCCCTTCTCCTGCCCTGCTGTGGAAAATCTCCTTTGGGAACCCCTTCTCCTGCCCTGCTCTGAAAAAATTCCTTTGGGAACCTTTCTCCTGCCCTGCTGTGAAAATCTGCTTTGGGAACCCCTTCTTCTACCCTGCTGTAAAAAATGTGGTTTGGGAGCCCCTTCTCCTGCCCTGCTGTGGAAAATCTTCTTTGGGAACTCTTTTTTCTGCCCTGCTCTGAAAAAATTCCTTTGGGAACCTTTCTCCTGCCCTGCTGTGACAATCTCCTTTTGGAACATTATTGAGCTGGCTAAGGGGTACATCATCAACATCACAAAAACTTAAAAAAGAATTGAATAAAGCCAAAGGAAGAAAAACAGGAAAAAAAAAAAGAACTAGCAATCTGGTTTGTTTCTTTTGGTACATTTTAAAATATGTGCTTTCCTCCTAGAGGCAAGAAACACTGCATTTAATTAGAAGAATAAATCATTACGTTTTTATAGTTAGCAGTTTCTTCTACAATGAAACCTGATTAGTTTCTCACTTTACATGCTGTTTATTGTTCAAGTTTTATGGTAAGTTCTAATAATTTCAGTGTTACAAACAGTTCAGTTTGAGGTTGTTTTTTGGGGGGTTTTTTTGGTATTAAACCAGCTCTTAGACTACTCTTTTGTTACATATATACATATATATAATACACACACACACACACACACACATATATATACATACATATACATATATCTATGTAAATATATATAACAAAACTTGTTATGTATATTATATCATATATATAATATATGTATTTTTATATGTATAAACAAATATATTTAAAAATATATGTCTCTTTCACAAAACATCTCTCTGGCTTTCTACCTATTGCAGACAAATACACATTCTCTTAAATGACCCACTGAATGTTATGGGGATAGACTTGTCCCTCAAATTCTACCAAGAGTTTAAAGCTTAGTCCCACCTGTGAGCAAAGTCTGAATTTTAATCCTCACACTTATAACTCACATCCAAAACACAGGTAAAGCAGCGGCTCTGCTGTGACAGGACCTGTCCTGCACCACGTCGCCACAAATGTCACTGATTTATGCCATTTTCCGTAGGACTGCAATTATTTCCCTCTGTTTTCCCCCTCCTGCAGCCACACAATCAAGATGTAAACACAAAGAAAGTGCAGCAGACACCTCCCTGATTTCAGTGCCATTTGAGACAGGCCCAGCAGCTCTGTGCTCTGGGCTGATGAGGAAAGCACATTAAGCACTTGCAACAGAACATCCAAGCAGACTTGTTTTGCAGCCTGATTAATAGAAACAACCTCTGAGGACTAATCACAAGTCAAGCCCTGTTTTGTAGATTAATAGGACAAAAGCACAAGAGAATAGGGGAGGTTACAGGACTGGAATATAAATAAGAGAAGGTGTACATTCGAGGCAGATTGACTGCTAGTAATTATCAGCTCATCCTTACAGCAAGGTCTTGCTGCTGTGTGCTAGCACAGCTCATTTCCAGATGAACCATCAGTCTGTGAATGTCCCCAAATACATCATCTATATCTATATCTAATCTATATCATCCATATCTATGTATATAATACATGTATTTAATATATCATGGCAACAATAATATATAATTATATATAATATATAATTATTAAATGTATATAATATATATAATATATAGATATAGGTATAAATATATTTTAAATATTATCTATATATCTGTATATGTATATATGTATATAACCTATAGTAATAATTCTATATAATTATGTATAATAGATATGTAATTATTAAATATAAATATATAAATATGTATATTACAAATAATACATTATATGACATGCATAATATATAATAATATCTATTAAAATACAATTATTTTATATATAATAAATATATATGATATATAATTAATTAAATATATATATTATCTAGATAGATAGATAGATAGATAGATAGATAGATAGATATCAGTAAATAGATAAAACATAAATAAGATATAAATAAATAATTAAAATATATTACATATATGATTAATAATTATATATATAAAAATCGTAATATGTCCCTATACATTTATTTATTTATTTATTTATTTATTTATTTATTCTGTCCCCAAAATCCACAAAACAATGACAGAATAGGTGCTTGTTCTGTTTGTTTCTCTGAAACAAATCACACCTTCACCTCACTCTTTCAGGTCACTTGGATTTCTAGGCTGATATGAGGTGAATGAAGCTGGCAGCAGCTACACTTTTCAGCTGTGCATCTGTGGGTCAGAAATACAATCCTGGCACGTGAGGAACTGTTACACAAGCCCTGCAATATGGGAGCAGATGCTGCAGCCCAGCAGAGATGCCCCATAGCCCACCTGGCCCTGCAAGAGCTGTGCAGAGTGATCCATACTTGGTTTACTCTGTCATTTTCCAAAAGTTCCACCTCTATACATGCCACAATGTCAGCTCTTGAACCCTATAAATCCAGGAGTTTATAAAAAAAATATCTGCAGGTTAGGCAGTGGAAGACAATATTCCTAAAAATGGCACTTTGCAGGTTTCTCAAGAAACATGAAACTTATGTTATATTCATCAACGGAAGAAGGAGCCAAGCTTGCTAAAAACTGAAAAACCAAATTCAGGGAGCCATAACTTGAGATTACAGTGTTTTAGGGCATCCCATATTAAAAATGGGAACACTTAGAGCTTTCAGACTAGCACCTCAGGTTGCCTTTCTCCTTTTTCTTGCAGTGCAGGCCATGGAAGTGTCCCAAGCAGCCCAGATGGAACACCAAGGGAAGTGTTAAAGAGAACACCTTTCTTGAAATTTATTGCATTCCCAGTTTTGAAAACAAGATGCATTAAAGTCTGTGCCAGGAGAAGGAGACTGAAAGACAGCCTTCTCTCTTACATAAAGCTCACTTTATGTAAAACTGGAGGCGATACATGACTATAAATAACAACAAACCTGACTCAAGAGATTAATACAGTTAGCAGCAGCAAATATCAGCTTTTGTCAGTGATTCACACTGATTCACATGTGCACAAAAATAAACTGGCTTTCTGAAGGACCAGAGCCTTCCTGCAAGCTCTACCCATCCTACAAATGCTGCTGAAGGAGCAAACCTGGAGGTTAGAGTTCTCCAGAAGCAGAGGACAGGCAGGCTGGCACATCTGCACACACAAAACTCAAGTGCTTGCACTACTTGCAAAACAAACACGATGGCAGAGGTGTCAGATGATTTCAAATCATCACGAGATCACTTCCTGGCAAGTATTATTCTGTCACAGACATTTCTTTCATGAAAAATCCTCTTTCAGGATTTTCCCTGCTGAAGCTGAGAGGTTCAGCAAAAAGACATAAACAATGGATTATCTGCTGCTGTGGAATGCAACAAGTCTGTCTGGATTGGCCCAACTTGCATGTTTATAATTAATGGCCAATCCAGAACTGAGATCTCTCAGACACAGTCCGAGAGAGCTGGTTTGTTTTTCATTCTTTACTTTTCTTAGCTTAGCAGCTTCTAGAAACTCTCCTTTCTTTTTCTTTTTAGTATAGTTATAATAGATGTATATATCATAACATAATAAATCAAGCCTTCTGTAATAGAGTCAAAGATCTCGTCTCTTCCTTCATCCCAAAATCCCTTGTGCCAACCGCCACATTATTCCCTTTGTCAAGGTGGCTGTGTTAGAAATGTCAGCAATCCTCACATTTTACAGGTACACAAACCATAATCCAGACCAGCACCTAAACCTTGGGTGGTTATAAATACCCACGGGTCTCATTTATTGTTATAAATACTCACGGTATTTATATAATTTATATCATAACCCCCGTGGGTTATTATATAAATTATATATTTATATAGCATATAAATGATATATTTATATTACATAAATTATGTATTATGCATGTTATATATTTATATAATAACCCCCGTGGTTATAAATACCCACGGGTCTCATTGATTTTCAACTGAATCCATGAGTGTTGACCACTTCTGAAATGAGGTGCCAGATCTATTCTGCTGAACAGATTCTCAGGAAAATCTGATGAATGCAGTTGTCACTCTTGACCTTTATGCCTCTGCTCAGATTCACAATCACTGGTCTCTCATTTAAAGTGCATGTGCAATTTTTGCTCTATTTCATAGCTTCTGAGAATTACTTTAAGCATTTTATACACATGTCCGGGTAAAGTTAGCATTGTGATCAATAAGCATTAGATAAATGTGACCCAAATCATCTGAAAGACAGTCATGAGAGATCTTATCCTTCACTGGGAGCTAATAGAATCTAGTCACTTGCTTTTGGAATTAAAAAAAAAATAATAATTGCTTCTCCATTTCCATTGCATTTTATCCCCATCACATCACGTCAGCTTTATTGTCAACTCTACCTGCAATGTACATTCTCCCACATTTTTCCTGTTTGTCCTGAATAGATGAACTGTGAAACAAACCACTTGTAGATTGCATCTGTTTCCCATACCCAACCACCTTCCTCCCTGTCACCTCCTCCATCCTAATTTCATTCATTTCACTCCCCAGGAAGCCAGGCTCCATCACATGGAGTGCTTGCTCCAGAAGGCAAACACTGCAAATATCAAACACCATCCCCCCACTTTCCTTAGCTTTTCTATCTGAGCTGACATCATGTGCTATGGAATATTCCTGTGGTCAGTGTCCCAGCTGTGTTCATTTCCAAAATCTTGCCCAGCCTCCTGATGGAGGGGTGTTGGAGAAAGCAGTGCTGATGCTGTAGCCAAACACAGGTGTGTTATTAGCAGCCTTCCAGCCCCCAGGGCAGAGCACAGCTCTGGGATGGTGCTCTGAGGAACAAACTCCAGCTCAGCCAGACCCAACACATCCTCCAACAGGCTCCTCTGCCTGTCACTCAGAGCATCCACCTGCTCCCTAATCCTTCTTGCTCAGGGCAGAGGGGAAATGAAGCAATGAGAGTAATGAGGCTTGAAGAGCACCACGCAATGCAAAATCCATCCTGGTGTCAGCTTGTCAGAGCTGCAGCCCCTCTCTTGCTTCTCCACTCTGCTGCCATGAAGGTGGCTGTCCTAGAGAGAGGTAATTTTCCAGTTATCCTGAACAGCACGGTGTTCTCAGCTTTGTCTGCCTTCCTTTCTGTACCAGACCACCACAAAGAGGTGTGTGGCACGTGCAGGTGAAAGGAAATGGAAAAGCAGGAGTCCTGAAGTGCAGGAGAATTTATTCAAGCAAGCATCAACACACTGCAAGGAGTCCTGCCCTGTACAGAACAGCCTATCTCCAGATTTGGCTTAACAACTCCTCCTTCCCAGCTCCCATTCTTTAAGGGGCCTCAAACCCCTTCCCAAGACAAAGCCTGATGCTCCAGAGTTAAAAATGCCAGGAGTTTTGCAGCATTCTGTTTCCATCTCTTGGTAACTCCTCGCTGGCTGTGAATAATTTCAGCCTGCTCCTTGCACAGTGACCACTGTGTTATTCCGGGGCTCAGCTAAAGGAAAGCAAACTGCTTGATTCTGGCAACTAAAAACACACCAGCCAAAGCAAAACTACAAGTATAAGCACAGTTTGTCTGTCAAAATGTCCTCCTTGTTGAGCAAACCATACTTCAACCTACAAATGAGGAGGGCACCATGAATAATGAGCTCACCACAGCTCACTCTGGCTCCTTCTGCCTCTCTTGCTTTTTTCCTGGACTCCAGGAAAATGGAGCAAGAATTAGAGACTCAGAGCAGACTTCCACAATCATTTGTCTGCACTGCTGTGGAAGAATTCAAATCCCTGTTTCCACACCAGGAAAGATTTATGAGAGCTATCATTTTAAGTCTGGTTTAACTGGCCATAATTAATTTCACTCACAAATAGGCACAGTTTATTTGTTAACAGTAGTAAAGAATACTCAAAAGCTCTTATTCCTGCT